>NC_039368.1:35077797-35391117 GCF_003573695.1 Papaver somniferum
TTCTACCATGTCAGAAAATATGCTCAACATACAACGCTGAAAGGTCGCAGGGGAATTACATATCCCGAAAGGCATGCGTCTATACGCAAAGGTACCAAAGGGACACGTAAAAGTGGTTTTCTCTTGGTCTTCTGGGGCTATGACAATCTGATTATAACCGCAGTATCCATCTAAAAAGCAATAATGGCTACGTCCAACTAATCTCTCTAGCATTTGGTCGATGAAGGGAAGGGGAAAGTGGTCCTTCCTAGTGACCTTGTTCAATTTCCTATAGTCAATACAGACACGCCAACCCGTGGTCACCCGGGTTGGGATTAACTCATTGTTATCATTCTGGACTACAGTAATACCGGATTTCTTGGGAACAACCTGAACTGGGCTGACCCACTTACTTTCTGAAATGAGGTAGATAATGCCTGCATCTAACAGCTTAAGAACCTCGGTTCGAACTACTTCTTTCATATTAGGGTTCAGTCGACGTTGCATCTCCCTAGAAGGTTTGGTGTCACTCTCTAAATAGATATGATGCATACAATCAGTATGACTTATACCCTTAATATCTGCTATGGTCCACCCTACAACTTCCTTGTTATTCTGAAGGACGATCACTAGCCTACTTTCCTGATCACTATCCAAGTCGGATGCTATAATCACAGGTGAAGTTTCAGATGGGCCTAAAAACACATACTTCAGGGAATCTGGTAATGGTTTAAGGTTCAACTTAGGAGGTTTTTCTAACGAAGGAACTAGGGTAGAATTAGAAACGGGTAGAGGTTCGAACATAAGTTTACAGCCATTACTAGTGTCTATCAAAGGGGTTGAATCTAACAAAGCATTCACTTTATTAATCACATCGTCATCATCAAAATCAATCCCAAAGTGGGCTAGGCATTTCTCTAATGGATCTTCTAACAAAGTGTTTGGTAATGACTCCTCGACTAATGTTCCTATCATGTTCACCTCTTCTATGCTCGAGTTATCTAGTTCAGAGGGTAGCTTACTAATATTAAAAATGTTCAGCTCAATAGTCATATTATAAAAATACAAATTCATAACACCATTTCGACAGTTAATGATTGCATTGGATGTAGCTAAAAACAGGCGACCTAAAATCAATGGTATTTGGTTCTCTGGGTCAGGGACAGGTTGGGTATCTAGGATAACAAAATCCACTGGATAAATAAACTTGTCGACCTCAATAAGAACGTCCTCGATTACACCACGAGGAATTTTAACGGACCTATCAGCTAATTGAATTGTCATCTGGGTAGGTTTCATCTCACCAAGTCCTAGCTTAAGGTACACATGGTATGGCAGTAAGTTCACACTGGCTCCTAAGTCAAGCAAAGCTTTCTCGACACGGTATTTACCTATTGTGCAAGAAATAGTAGGGGACCCTAGGTCTTTATACTTAGGAGTAGTGGTATTCTGGATAATAAAACTCACATGACTAGCTAGGAAGGATTTCTTCTGGACACTAAGTTTTCACTTTCGCGCACACATATCCTTAAGAAACTTGGTATAAGCGGGAATCTTCTTAATCGCATCTAACAACGGGAGGTTGATAGTAACCTGCTTAAAAACCTCCAATATATCATTAAAGTTGGACTCCATCTTAGTTGGAACTAGCAGCTGGGGGAACGGGGCTCTGGGAACAAATCCGGGATCAGCAGGACCCTCATTGGTCTCTTTGGAGACTCTATCAGTCTCCTCATTTTCTGGCTCAGAAGGGTGAACTACAGCATGTTCACTATCAGGCATAGCAACCTTATTGTCAACTTTCTTTCCACTCCTAAGGGTTGTTATAGAATTCACATGATTGTACGATTTCTCTCATTTAGGGTTAGGATCAGTTTGACTAGGGAACCTTCCATCTTCTCTTTCACTAAGAAACTTAGCTATTTGGCCGACTTGAAGTTCTAAGTTAGCAAGAGACTGGGAATTATTCTTAAAATTCTTCCTGGTTTCTTCTTGAAAACCATAGTGGTTCTTTGATAACATCTCATGGTTCTTTGCTAACATAGTAAGGGTTTCTTCTAAGGTGAAGATCTTTTTCTCATTCTGAAACTGGGTTGACCTGAAGAGTTCTTAGCATAACCAAAACCTGGGGGAGGCTGAGAATTACTAGACTGTCCTTGATTCTGACCCTTAGACAAAGAAAAATTAGAATGGTTTCTCCAACCAGGGTTGTAAGTCTCTGAGTATGGGTCAAACTTTTGACGGTTCTCAAACCTAGCATTGTTATAGACAACATGGGCTTGCTCTTCACTAACCTAACCTTCCCAAAATGAGTTATTGGGTTCTACTCCACAACTAGACACTTGAGAGGCTCTAAACCTATCATCAGGTTCAACAAGAGACCTATGTTTAGGATGATTCAATTCCAAAGCTTCTAACCTTCTAGACAAAGTAGCAAACTTAGCATCAGACCCGAAGCTTGTATCTACCAAATTGGTGCTACTTCTATTGACCAAGAGTCTTTTGGGGGGTCAACACAAGACTCCCACTGTTGGGATTTTTCAGCGACAACTCCTAGGAAGGTAAAAGCATCATCAACACTTTACTAGCGAACTCACCAGCGCATTTAGACTCAACCATGGATTTGGTTGAATAGTCTAAACCATCATAAATAATATCTACGAGTTTCATCTTATAAAATCCATGGTGAGGACACTGGGATAGGAGATCATTGAATCTCTCTAAAAACCTATAACGAGACTCTCCCTCTTGTTGCACACTAGCACTAATTTTCTGCCTAACAGACGCAGTTTTATGCTTGGGGTAGAATTTCATATAGAAAGCAGCAATAAGTTCCTGCCATGTTTCAATGGGTTCAGATGGTAGGTTGTTCAGCCAGGTCTTGGATTTATCTCTCAAGGAAAAGGGAAAATTTTAAGTTTCAAGACTTCATCAGTAAGGTCTTTTATTCTAATTGTCCCAAATATTTCCTCAAAGTCCCTAATATGAAAATAAGGGTTCTCATCATGTTTCATTAGGAATATAGGGATCATCTGAAGAATACTAGGTTTTATCTCGAAATTAGCCATAGTGGATGGCAATTTAATGCACGAAGCTCGGGTGGGCCTAGTTGGGAACATGTAATCTTTCAAAGTTGTCATTGCTGGCACAACTGAAGTACTATGGGTATTTTCCTGACGAAGAGACAGATTCTCAAAACTGAAGTTTCCAAAAACAGGGCTCTCAAAAGAAGAGTCTTCGAGCTCCCCTCTTTCACAAGAGAAACTACTAGGTTTTTCACTGACCTAGATTATCTCTTTTCCGAGCCCGTTTTCTAATGACCTCGGGCATATACTAGAAAAACAAAAGAAAAAGAAAGAAATCCTAAAAGGAAGGGAAGTTCTATGCAAACACAAACAAGGCTGACTCCACCACAACAAACCTACTGATTTCTAGCAAACAAAAAGCATGATGGCTCCACTTAGATTATTTCTAGACCAGCTTCTAATCCTTCGAAAGGGAATTCGTTACAATTTAAGAAAACCCCTATGTAATCAATCCGATTTTAAGTAAGTTGAATCGAGACGAGGGAAGCTCAATGGATCTTTGATACCCAAGGCCTCACCGGCGTTACAAGGCGGCGTATTCAACTCACATAAACCATCATGAACTTTGAAGCATGCTTAAAAGAGTAACCAATATTTTTCGAATGACTTTCCTATTAAGCTCATTACCCTATAGGTCTCGTTCTAGTCAAATTTTAGTCTTAGGTTCGCGTTTGGGTTCGTTTTCCTAAGACGGGCAAGAAGGGAACGGTGATGAAATCCGAACCCTTATCTTGTATGGAAAGTCCTTGCCCTTTACTAGGAAATTAAAGCAGCCGTTTTCAAATCCTCAGCATATATGCAAACGAAGGAATACAATAACTCGCTGACAGGGGATTCGCGAGTGTTTCGACAAACTTACTTCCCGTACCTGACGGAGGATAAACCGCTAAAGTCGACTCGGGCCACGACTCATATGTCATGTACGAACCCGAGGGGCCGAGGCGATATCGTAATCGCCGTCCTTCTCTGCAAACAGTTTATATTTAAACCACCCTTCCGTAGGATTTTTTTTAAAAATAAAGTCCCAAAGTCCACAGTCCAAAGTCCAAAAATAAAGTGCAAAAGAAAAAGATAATCTAAAAGAAATTCTAAAAAATAAAATATAATTTTTTTTGTCTCTCTATATCTCTTTTTTTAATTAATTTTTATTCTCCTTTTCTTTCGCTCCTTTCGCTTTGCTTTTACTCCAAATCTTTAAGTATTCACCAAAAGTTTTGGCAAATTTTTCTGTCGCTCCAAATTCCAAAATCTGTAAGGAAAAGACAAAAACCCAAAAACGTAAAGAAGAACAAATAAAATAAAAATGAAAAACAAATAAAAACCTAAAAAAAAAATATCTAAAAACTCTAACCTAAAGACAAGTCCGCGTCGGCGGCGCCAAAAATTGATGTGATTTCAAGTTATTTTGTAGTAGTAGGTTCGTTGAGACTTGTGAAAGCAATAGATTTTAGACTTAATTTTAAAGCAAAGAAAATAAAGCAAATAAATGTTAATTTGAAAATTATGGAGAGGCTGGAGCTAGGATTTCACCATTTATCAATACTTATGTGGTTCTAAATTAATTTATATCATGCAATTTAAACAATTGATTCGATTCTAAAGTATTGCCAAAATCAGATTCCCAAAATATCAAATGTTAGTCGCAAGTATAACGCATCAAGAGTCTAAAACTAAGCATGCATCGTCAAGAGAAAACACATATTGATTAATAAGAATCATTTAATTTATTTTTTATCAATGCAATTAATCATATAAAAATATTGCATAAATTTATAAAATAAATATTACCACATAATTCTTGAAAGAATGGCTTCCTCTGTTGCCCCAAGGATTGGGTTTAGCTCATCATTAGGAAAACACGCTCAAAATTCATTTTTTTATTGCTCAAAGGTGGTGTACAAATGATGAAATGGGAGAAACAATGATAAAACCGGGTTTGTAACAGTTATATGTGTTACAAACTGAAAAGAACAATAGAATAATATTGTCGCTGATTCTGTAGCTCTCGACCCACGCCTGTGTGTCGTTTCCACTGTTGAAAAACGACTGTCTTGGATGGTCTGTTCTTCGCGTTCTTCAGATGATCAGCAACAGAAAAGTATTCCTGGTGGTTCTGATTATCGCCTCTGTCTTCTCCAAAACACTCCCAAACTCTCCATAAACCTTCAATGATATCCCAGCACCTATTTATAACCCAATAACAGCAAAATCTCACGTAATAACTTCAAATAATTCTCCATTATTCTTCACGGCCAGTTTAGGAAATAATTCTAATTGTTGATCTCTACACACGTTCTGAAGCTTCCAAATTGCCATATTTAACTCCTTCATACTCCAAATAGTTGTTAGGGTCTTCCAAACACGTGCAAACTCCTCTGCTGCTCGCGCAAATCCCGTGATATCCTCTTCCGAGAATAAACTCCCATGTTTTCTTATCGCGAGTTATCTAGCCAAATTTAGCCGATTCCAAAGCCAATACCAATCCTGTCTCGACCAAAAGAACATTCCCTAGCAGTTTCAGCCATTGAATCTCAAGAAATCACGCCCAAACCACTAACCCTAATTTTGTTCTTCCGCTGCAAAACTTTCCCGCCAAAACTTGGAATTTGAATGAAGAAGATGGCCTGCCCCTTATCCACGACAAGGGTGCGAATAACAGGTGGCGCCCCAGGATGCCCCTTAGTAACTGGGTGCCCCTTATCCAATCTGAGAGTCCGCATAGCAAATATCCTCCGGGTGGTGTTCCGCATATTTTTTCGAGCCAATTTTTCCAAAAATGTTTTGGCCAAAAATACCTACACACACATAAAACACCATGATTAGTACAAAAATCGAGCACTAACAATAGAGACACTGAGGACAATTCAGACACAAAAATGTGTCTATCAATGATAATTTTGTGATGATGTGAGAAATTATTATACGAGCTGTATGATTCGATAATTCACAAAAATAGGTCGGGGTTCCAGATGTACAGATAATACGTACAGTTCGGTCGATACAGATGGATGCGCAAATTATATGAGTAGGATCCGCGAACTTACTAAGAGCAACTCCAATGGGCACATCAAACAGTTTGGTTTGGTGATTATACACCTACAGTGGGACTGGAAAACCATTAAAACGGATGAGCAAAACATAAAATAAAAGGTTTTACACATCGCGTCTCATACAGAGTCGATCGGCTCAACCTGAGACGACCGGGTTCATAAGAGACGAAGTGCTTAGTGAGCTGAGAATCGTCTCAAATAGAGCCGACTGTCGTTTGACCTTGAGCCGGTCGGTTCATACTGAGACGACAACGACTAGTTACATCCAACAGCTATGAATCATCTTCCTATAAATCGAGTTGACTCTAAACTCACACCTTCTCCACCTTCTACACATGAAAAAGTCTTATAATTCATCTTCAATCTCCCTTTCAACACCCACAAAAATTTATAATTTCACTTCAGTCAAACCTTCCACACCCACCTTATAATTTCACTGCATTATCTTTAAAATAGTTTTTTGTAAAAAATGGCAAGTCAAGAAGATACACAAAATACTGTATCAAAAAGAGTTCGTGGCCCGAAGTTCAGTCTGGATGTAGATAAATCTATCTGTAGAGCTTATGTAGCATTTACGCTTGATCCAATCAATGGGGTTCAACAACCACATGCAACGCTTTGGGGAAAGATTTTTACACAATTCTGTCAGGAAACCGGGAATCCAAAAAACCGCGATGCGACCGAGTTGTCACATCGTTATGGTAAAATTAATAAATATATGAACAGTTGTGTTGCTTTGATGTTGTAGATGAGACGAAAAAGGGGAAGTGGTGATACCGATGTCGATCTGGTAAGTTGCATTAACATACTGTTTAATTGATTTACAGATCCTTTATCAATTTGATGCAAAATGCTAATTTATATATTGTTCAAACTGCAGCAACCAAAAAAAAAGAGAGGAATGACAAATAGCTAGAACTTCTAGTTTTAAGCACGAAGCATGCTTCCACATCCTCGGAAAGCTCAACCGATACAACCCTGATTTTTTGGATGGATATGATGTGCCAAAGGAATCACCTTACGAGACCGGTGGATCCCATCATGGTAGTCAATCCCAGCATGGTGGATCCCAACATGGTTCTCCAAGTTCTCCTTATTCTTCACCATAAACAAACTCACACCCTCACTTCAACACTAGTGCATCAGTACATAACAATTATAATTTGAATGTTAATGGAACGGCTAATGTATGAGAGGGACTCGGTGTGAAAAAAGCCAAAAAGCCCAGATATGAAGCTTAATATGCTGCACAATCATCAAACTCAGGTTCATCAGAGTTGAAACTTCAAGGTTATTTTGCAAAACAAGATAAGAATGATATTGATAAACTAGTTATACGAAATAAAATGGTTTCATAAATGAAGAAAGGTCGTAATGCAGTTGAAAATAATATTTTTAATGCACACATGCGAGGAATTATGGAAATGGAAACTTCTAAGATGAATTGGACACAACTTCGTCTTTGGCAAGATGAATTTGATGCATTCCAAGCACATAAATCCAAGCAACGAGCACCAGCAACTAACGGGTCTTCTTCCTCATAAGAAGACAACGAATAAGACAACCATGAGGAGGATATCGATAATGCCATAACATTGGTATAATTTTTAAAACTCATGACTGTTTAAGTTATTCCATGTAATCCTTTTATTTTTAGTTTCAATTTAATCCTAATTTGCAAATTAAATTATCAGAGTACACAAATCAAACTACCGAAATCAAAGTACATAAATCAAATTACCCTAAAAAAACACTAAATCCTATGAGGGTTTATTATTCCAAAATCATCCCACAAGTGTGCAGTGAGATCCTCCCTTAGTCTTAAATGTAAACCTCTATTTTGAATTATCTCTTCCACCATTCTGTAATCTCTTGCAGGGACACCCCATGCGGGTTGAACTTCTTTTCTCAAATCTTTATTTGGGTAATGAACCCATGTTTTATCCCGTCGAGTTTCCTCGATTACCATATTGTGCAAAATTATGCAGGTGAGCATAATCATGTTCATTTCTATTGGTTTATACGAACGATATGTCCACAAATATAGAACTTTCTTTTCAAAATTCCAAGTGTTCGTTCCACATCCTTCCTACACGCCATCTGTTTTTTGTTAAACAACCGTTTAGCACGAACATATTCCCCATCTGTAGATATCTCATCGTAAGCTTGAACTAAAGTTGACCACTGCAAATAAATTTCGTCCGCCAGAAAATACCGCATGTTATAGTGATTGTCGTTGATGGTGAAATAGGTAGCTGGAGCGCTTCCATACTTCAATTATTCGAACAACGGTGATTTGTGCAAGATATTGATGTCGTTGTTGCAACCCGGAAGTCCAAAAAAAGAATGTCATATCCAACAATCATAAGTAGCTACCGCTTCCAAAACCAGGGTTGGTTTTGTGTAGTGGCTCTTATATTGAATTTGCCAAACATACAAACATCCATGCCACAATCAATGCATGCAATCAAGGCTACATTTCAAGAAAGCCTCTGGCCCGATTGTCATCTAATAGACGAATGACATCATCTTGCGTGGGATATCATAAAAAATGTGGACCAAAATGGTTGACTACAATTTCGCAAAACATTTTGAGATTATCATACGCAGTTGTTTTGGCCATTCGAACGTACTCATCACAAGCATCCGCAGGAAGACCATAACCAAGAATCCTAAGGATTGCGGTGACCTTTTGTTCAAGACTATGCCCTCGTATATTTCATGCATCAAATTGATAGTTAAATTTGGGGTTTACCTGACAAAGCTCTCCAATAACCCGCCTGACCAAGTGATGCGGCATTCGGTAACAACGTTGAAAATCCTCATCGGAGTAGACACTTCAATTAATAAAATAATCACGTACCATTTGTTGGTGACCTTCCTCTCGATATCTCCACGTATATCTTCTCCTCAATAAGCTACCAAAGTTAAGTGTTTTGGATCTCGTGGAATTTACCCGGTGTATAATTGTAGCATTGCGTTAGTTCTGGATCTCTCATCATCTTCCTCACGTACCATTTCCTAAGTTAAGTGTTTTGGATCTCGTGGAATTTACCCGATGTATAATTGTAGCATTGCGTTAGTTATGGATCTCTCATCATCTAAATCTGCCTCCATTTTATCCAGCTGCTGCGTAAATGCTTCTTGTTGATGGAAAAATGTTTCCGCTAATAATTGAATTTATGCATTATCCATTTCAGGATCCATGATGAATGAAATTAATGAAAACAAGAGAGATATAAAAAATTGGAAGATTTTTTTGTACAACAGACAATGAAATGTATTCCAGTGTGTTTATCATTGGTGGATTGAGTGTGTTTATACAAATGTAAAACTAAATATAACCGTTTGGGGCGTACTAAACATAGTCGTTGCCGATCCATAAAAGATCGGTCGATTTATACTGGGACGAGTGTCGGCTCCACTTGAGCCGAGCCTCAGACCAGGTTGAGCCGATCGACCTAATATGGTACGCTCGACTTTTTCTGACTCAATAAATAATTTTCCCGCCGCACAAAATTCAATTTGTCTATCCACCTAGCACCACAAACAAGCTTATTTGCATAGTCCCACTGGACTTGCTGTAACTAGGCCGTGGTGGAGTAGAAAAATTGTTAGTAGGTTCCGTTAATCGTACTTTTTGGTGTAGGTCTCGTACTTATGGACACCATCATTGCCACTTGTACATCGTAATCATAGCAGCCATTTTAAAACAAAACTGGTACCAACTTGTCAAGGTATAAACGTCCATAGAATAACCATCCGGGCAAGAGACAAACTCGCCGGAATGAATCTGGATCTACTCACAAAATCATCATCAATTAAACAAAGCCCTTCAGCCATCAAAATTCCCCTCAAAAATCAAGAGCTTGATGCCAAATTGGTCCATGTCACCAGTAGACACGTACACGACTCAACAACTCAACACAGCCCATGAGCCGACATAAGTAAAATAAAACTCGACCGAATCAACTCAGTGACAATAAAAGAAGAGTGATCTCATACATCCCATAAAAATAGACTTTTATTTTCTTTTATTTTTTAAATTTAATTTAAATCAGTCCCAATTTGAAGGTTTTAACAAGACTAAAATAGGATTAGGGTTTCATAAATAGACCGAAACAGCAAAAAAAGTTAAGTAGGCAACGAAATAAAAAAAATAACAAATAAAAAAAAAATATCTTAGTAGGTAGAGAGAGAAAGAGAAAGCCGTGGTGCTATTTGAATCACCGCTTCTCCAAAGAAGAAACCCTTTTCTTCTCCCCCTAAACCCATAATATTTTTCTTCTCCTCTTGGCGGCTGAAATACGCTCCTTCTTCTAGGGTTTCCTTCTCTCTCCTCCAAAACCCTTACTATCAGTATTTTTTTAGGGTTTACTCATATTCATACCGTCACTCATCTACCTGTACTTCTGCTGCTGCTGTTGTTGTTCAATATCTTTCTATTATTCTAAGAGATCTGTGATCCATGGCGACTGTTGCTTCACCTGCAGATCGTATCCTTTCACTGTTAGGGTTTTGATAAATCTTTATCTGTTTTTGTTGTTGAATTATTGAATTGACCTTCTGTGGGTTTTGGTAGGGTTTATGTCTAGATCGGGTAAACAAACGTGGGGTTGTGCTTGACTGATAGAGTTTTGTATGATAATTATGTGTTTGTTCATGTCGGCGATTCGTTTTTCTCTGTGATGCATCATATCTGTTTGTTTGATGGTTTGTTAGATTATGATTGATTGATTCGTGGTATAATTATAGTATGTTTGGATCTATGAAGGATATGTGTTTTTGAAGGTCTGATTTGTTGATAATTGTAGATGGATCTGATTCAGGAGTCGTGTACAAATTTCGGTGTTAGGTTGTATTCGTTCATAGTGATTTACATGTTCATATGAGTTAATGGGTGAATCTTCGAATTATGTTATTTATTAACTCCAGTTACTACAGAAGCTACAGAAATACTAAAGAATTTGACGTTAGATTCTCAGACCAAGACTGTAGATGCTGCTCCAGAGGCTACTAAGAAGGTAATTTGCAATTTTAATGAATTCCTATTGTCTGTTAAATCAAAGTTGCTATTCTCTTTGTGAAGGAATTTGCTGTTAATATTTGTTTTCACTTGTGTTATTTTTCAGCATGGCTCTGTAGATGCTGGGGATGCAAATGGACAGATTCAGTCACAGGAAAGGGCCACACCTCCTATTATTCAGGACTTCATGGATACTTCTATGTGCTATGTTCCTGGTGCATATCCATCCACAGCTTATTATTATTCAGGTAAACTTTGTTTCTTCTATTCCTATTTGTAAGGATAAGAAAATAAAATGACATCAGTTGTATCAGTGAATATTGATACCTTTGTTAAGGAGGGAAACTTGTTGAGCTGAGCTGGCAAAGTAAACCTCTCGCCAGCAGTGTTCCATGGAGTTTTACTTCCGAGCTAGTTGATGACAGCTTTGATCACTCCATTCACCTCTCTGTGTGTGAAATGATTTCCACTTTTTGAAGAATTATTGTCTTATCTGCTTGTATAGCACTTGCAGATAGTTTATTGTTTGGGGTCTTACTCTTTTCTTATGTGTTTTTCCAGGTGGTTATGAGAATGGTATGACTGGAGATTGGGCAGACGATTACTCTAGATATATGTCTCAAGATGGAGTGGATATGACACATGTATGGTTGATGTTTTTGCTCCTTAGTATTTATTAAGGATTAGTTTTTCTGTCTCGATTTGATTTCACCTGATGTGTATTCTTTCTTCCTTTCCTTAGCTGTTTATTTTAGTTTAAATTGTTCTTAACTAGTTTATTATGTGGTATTACTGTGATTTTTATACAGGGAGTTTATGGGGATAATGGGTCATTGCTTTACCACCATGGATATGGATATGCTCCCTATGGCGCCTATAGTCCAGCAGGTTCTCCTGTTCCTACCATGGGACATGATGGACTGTACGGGCCTCAGCACTACCAGTATCCTACTCCTTACTATCAATCACCAACACCTCCTCCCAGTGGACCGTATTCATCTAACCAAACTTCTGCTGCGCCAACAGATGTTCCCACTTTAGTTGCTGCAGACCAGCCCCCAGTATCAGTAGAAGCCGTCAATGGAAATGCTAATGGTGTCTCGAAAGGAAGTGTTGGTGGAAACAATAATAATGGGGCTGCATCAGTAAAATCTGCCAATTCCAATTCTACTCTGAATTCAAACTTCTCTTATGGAAGAGGAAGCGTTCCTACTTACCCTGACCCAAGATCTAGTTATGATGGGATGAGACCTTGGATAGATGGCTCAGTTTTTCCAGATGGCCAGGCCAGGCCTGCCACAAGTAGCTCTCTCTCTTCAACTGTTTCACATATCAATGGCCTTCAATCAGGAAGAACTCCGAATCTCCGATCTCTTCCTCCCAATCTAATGGTATGTCAGGGTTGTCTCAGTTTCTCAAGTGTGATTTTTTCTTAGCATTTAATTATTATACAAAATATCTGGCTGGTAATCTAATAGTTTCTTTCATCTGATTGACAGGGTTTGCATTCCCAAAGGCCAGCAACTGGCATGACAACCTCTGGTTATATGAATAAATTCTATCCTAGCAACAGATTGTACGGCCAATGTGGGAACGGTGTTAGAACTGGTTTTGGATCAAATGGTTATGATTCAAGGACAAATGGACGTGTCTATTATCCAGTTGATAACAAGTACAAGCCAAGGGGTCGGGGCAACGGGTATTATAGTTACGGTAATGAAAACATGGATGGACTGAACGAGCTTAACAGAGGTCCAAGGGCAAGAGGATTTAAGAACCAGAAGGGATTCACACCAGTCACCTTAGCAGTTAAAGGTCAGGTTCTCCCAACCAGTGTTGTGAACGAAGAAAAAGATGCTTCAACTGTGGCTCCAAACAAAGAAGAGTACAACAAGGAAGACTTCCCAGAGAAGTATACTGACGCAAAATTCTTCATTATTAAATCATACAGTGAAGATGATGTGCACAAGAGCATTAAATACAGCGTTTGGGCTAGCACTCCAAACGGAAACAAAAAGTTGGATTCTGGATACAAGGAGGCCCAAGAGAAGCCTGGTGGTTGCCCTGTATTCTTGCTCTTCTCTGTGAGTATATTCTTTCATTTTTGGCTGTTTGTTTTGTATGATTGTTTTTTCGATGACTTAACTAAGGGTTCCTTCGTTGATATTTAGGTTAACACAAGTGGTCAGTTTGTTGGGCTTGCTGAGATGACTGGTCCTGTTGATTTCAATAAGAGTGTCGAGTACTGGCAGCAAGACAAGTGGAATGGTTGTTTCCCTCTGAAGTGGCACATAGTCAAAGATGTACCCAACAGTTTGTTGAAACACATCACGCTTGAGAACAATGATAACAAACCTGTGACAAACAGCAGGGACACTCAAGAGGTGGGAATCATTTCCAACTCGTAATTATGTAGATAGCTCTATTAATGTTAATGGTACCTTAGTCGGGCTTTTCTTTTGCAGGTCAAATTCGAACAGGGACTTCAATTGATCAAGATCTTCAAAGATCATACGAGCAAGACATGCATCCTTGATGATTTTGGATTTTATGAAGGCCGCCAAAAAACAATTCAAGAGAAGCGTGCCAAACAACAGATCCACAAGCAGGTAATACACCTTGCTATAAATTTCTTTCAGAAGTCTTGACAATACCAAGGCAGATATGGGTTTCTCCTTTTTTATTCTGCCACTTCATGAGTATAATTGGGTAACACTTTAGAGGGTAATTGCTTGAAACTAGGCACCAAATGAGTGGTGTTACATCACATTTGTGTTATGAGAGTCGACTTGCTTTTGATTATGGAGAAGTCTTATTGGGGTCCTATGTTTGCAGGTTTGGGATTCAAAACCCACCACTGAATCTGCTGTTGTAGACACCAATGAAAAGGACAAAGAAGGTGCAGGTGCGAATGGGAAGGTGAGTTCGCCAACTCCATTAGAAGCTTCGTCAGTGTTGGTTAATGAATCATCTGTAATTGATGGAGAGGCGACAAAGCAACCGGAAGAGAATGGGTCAGTAAAAGTGTCTGCAGATGCCCCCAAGGGTGCCAAACCAGTTGTGGCAACAACAGAGAAAAGGGTGCTTTCAAATGGGAATGGGGTTGTAGCAAATGGATGCTAGATAATTCAGCTCTTGGTCCCTTTTCTTCCTTAACGCCAGTTAATAGTCTCTTTTGAGGAAGAGGAGGGAATGCTCTCTGTGGATGATCGCCAGTTAATAGTCTATTTTTAGTATACAACAGTGGTAAACGCTGTCCGGCTTGTCCAGGATACATGTGGAGTTTTTGCATCTGTGCACTACTACAACATCAAAGAGGCAATAAAATGTGCAGGAGGGTTTAAGATTGCCCTCAGATTTTTCTGAGAAAATGTTATTAATGGCAGGTTCAAGCTCTTCATCATTTCTTCTTTCTTAAGATATATGGGAGTAGTCAAGTCTCTTTCTTTGGCTAACTTGTCCCTTGGCATATTAGGATTAGATTTTTGTGGTGGTGGTTTTTTCTTTCTTTGCTATTCCTTGTTTTTTTATAGGTAATGACTGGAGAGACAGCTCCTGACAGGTTTTAGTTTTCTTTTGGGTGGGGTTTTTAGGTTTACTTATGAAATCTCCTTTATCAGTTTTTGTTCCCCTTATTTTCTTTTCTTCAGCTTTGTGGCTTTCTTGTTTTAATTTTTACTTTTGTTATCAATCTCCATCTTGATGTAAATCTACTTCATTACTGTGTTTCTATGTCCAATAGTAGAGGTGAAAGGGCTGGACTGATGGATAGATTTTATCAGATTTTGGGGGTGGGGAAGTGTCGGAAATTTGGATAGTTAATTCTCTCATTTCAAGTGATTTTGGAATTAACTGAGAATGGCAAAATTCCTTTGCAGCACTGGTATTATCCATTATTTAATGCACTTTTGAGTCTGCCTTTTGGTTAAAGATGCGATGACAAATTCCTTAACAGTTTTTTGTTGTAATGTATCACTTCAGCATGGTATAGTTATGCTATAAGTTCTTCGATTGAAAAGTCAATTTAGGATAGACATTCATTTTTTCTAAAATTTTCTATAACATAATTTCTTAAATCATAACATAACTTTTTAAATCATTGTAAATTGTTAGACATTGTAAAACACTCATCTTGACAATGTCATCCTAGTAAGCTTCTGCATGATTCACTATTTTTGGCTCTAATGGATCTAAAAGTTACTAAAAATAATGCCATTAGAGATGAACTATTCCCCCTGAATTTAAGGAAAAATTGGAATAAAGATGTCTTGTTTGTGTTGACATCTAAGAAACACACACAACCACAATTGAAAAAGCTCTAATTTCCTTATATTGAGTCTGTCTTTTAGTGAAAGATGTGATGTCAAAACACTATTGGGAGGTGGCTTTAAGCGCTGGGCCCATCAGACTATATCCCAACTCCTCAAAACAGAAGTGCCCGCACCTATCACCACAACCCTCTGCTTCCTATTTTGGTCTTTATAGATAATCAGAAGGGCGCGTTGTATCGTCAACAACAACCAAATCCGACAAGTGTAATCCAAATGGCCATCAAACTCCATCAGGAATATTCATGGGCCCAGAGCCACCTCCAACCGGTGCTCTCTGGAATGCAGCGATATGCAAACACTGCATAAAGAACAATCACAACTTCAACCACTTTTGTGGAATGGCTCAAGCCCCACTCAGATTGGATCAAAATCAACATGAGTTACCCCAGAATCGCAGGAGCATGTATTATATGTCGAAACGAGGAAACCAACATAATGCTAGCAATAACACAACCGCTAGGCATCACCACAGCACTTGCAGCGGAAACTTGGGCCATGCACATCGCTTCTAAAATAACGACGGAACGAGGATGGCCAAAGGTTCAATTTGAAACAGATTCAAAAAGTTTAATGACATTTCTAACCACGCACACCGACGCCCCATGGTACATATCTAATCTGGTTGTGGTTGCAGAGATCAAACAAAGACTCACCCAAATCCAGCAATACACCATTAGACACGTCTACAGAGAAGGAAATCAAGCAGCAGATGATTTAGCAAATCGAGCAGCGGATGGTTGCTCCATAGGGAGGCTCACAACCATAACATGAGAATATGCAATTTCGCAGTCTATAAGTTCTATTGCAATTTCATGCTTCAAAAAAAATATCACTGAAAGAAGGCGTTCCTTATTATTTTATTGCTGTAATGTATCACTTCAACACAATTATGCTATAAGTTCACACTTCTTCGTGCCACTTTATTTACCCAATCAATAACATGTTTATACGGAAAAATTCCTTTCAAATTTGGATATGGCAAAAACCTTTGACATAGTTGACTAGAATGTTTTGCTATTTATTACGAAGAAAATACGTTTTGATGCTGCAAAAAATAAATAAAATCTTTACAACGAATTCAACTGTCTTGATAAAATGGCGTGTCCGAGGAAACTTCTTCAAACCCTCCAGAGGGTTATGACAAGGGGACCCCCTATCCCTTCCTATTATGCATGGAAGATCTATCTAGAGCTCTGTTACATGCTGAAACTATAAATATCTTGTTAGGGACAAAAATTTGCAAGGAAGCTCCCTGCATAAGCCATCTCTTGTTTGCCGATGACTATCTTTTTTATTTTATTTTTTGCATAAATTAACATGAACAACCTGGTGGACATTTTCAAGTCATTGGCAACATAACCTATGGCCAACTAATTAACCTCAATGAGTCTGAAATTCTCTTCAACAAAAATTCTTGTGAAGATATTGGAATTAATATCAACAATCATACGAGAGTTCAAAAAATATATATAAATAAAATACCCGGAATCCCCTCTCTTCACTAACAGAAGCAATATTGAATCTTTCGAACCTTGTGTAGGAAGGCCAAGGCAAAACTTTGAATGTAAAAATAAAACCTTACTCCAGCTGGAAGAGTGGCTCTGATTGCTACTGTCACCTTTACCTCCAGCATCTACCAAATAAATTGCTTCAAAATCCCAAAACAAACTTATTAGGACCTCAATAAAATTTAAACATGATTTATTCTAGGGAAAACACCATGAAAATCCTTCAGGCTATTACCCAAAGGCTTGAGATTCTATTTGTAAAGATAAATAGATAGTTGTGTAGTGAACATATAGTTGATTTCATGCCTAGAAAACTGTGTTTAATTACATAAGTTTAAGGAAGAAGACTTACGAACTTGTTTCGTAATTGAAAGAAATCAATAAGATTGAAGGTCTGATTTTCAATGAAGATCAAAGGTTGGACCAATCCTGACCTATATAGGGAATAAAGGTTGAACCAACCCTACCTATATTAGGAGTCAAGGTAGAACCAATCCCTACCTACATTGGAAGTCATGGTAGAACCGGTCCCAATATGCAAAACCGATTTCTTTTGTCACATACACTTTATGGTTTGTGTGATTTTTAAAATTAGGCAACATAGGAAAGTTCAAGATGTCGACATAATGAATTATTTGAACATGAGTACAAATCTTAAATTTTATTGTTCAAAGATATTCTTTGATACTCAAGGTGATATCCCAAACCGAAATGTTTGAGAATCTTTTTGATATTTTCGAATGTTTTTTTTTACCAGCAATCAAAACATATCTTGGAAAGATATATTAGTTAAGTGCTATCTAATATTAAGTTTTCCAAGAGGAATTTCGGTTATACAGTTGGATATTGGTTGGAATAAAAAAAACTGAATTCATGTGCCTTATTGGATGTCTTGAGAATATTTTCGGTTATATAAATTCCTTGGTGTCTATTGATGTATGAAAATGATTCGTTGGTTTTTGTGGAAAATTCAAAAGACGAACGATTCCTCGAACGAGCAAATTGCCTAAACCTTTTACAAACAGCTGGACTGCACGGGAGTGCTTTGTGTTTGAGAGATCAATTTGTAAGACTCCCAACTAAACCAAGACAATGGCCGTTCCAGAGTCAATTCGGTCACAAAGAGGGATGAGGGACGATCTGTAGGAGGGAAGCTGAGAAGTATGTGAGTTCAATGATGATCAAGGATTATGAATGTGTTGTAGACTTCTGCAAGTTTTGTGAACTGTTGAGTTCAGATAAGATAAGTTTTGTTTGATTGAATTCTGCTATGTTGAGAGTTCTTGTTCAGATGAGAATTCTTTGTTGTTTAATCGTGGATTCATGAACTTATTTATACTGCGAGAATATTAGACACATTGATCCCTAGTAAGTGTGATGGTTGCTGGAGCGAAGAGTGAGAAAGTGGGAAATCGTGGTTAAACCAGTTCCATGTGCGTAGGGGAATTGGTTGATTGTCCATCCACTAATTTTCTAACTGAAAAAAGGGGATATAACAACCACACCCAATATTTCGTTCGAAAATATGTATGGACTAAACTCCAATATAATTCTGAGAGAACCAACTTAAAAGTGAGACTCAATCATGAAAGATATCAAAGAGCTTTATCTCTTTCTCAATACAATCAGTAAATCAACTAGATAGAAATTCGTGAGACTAATTGATATGAAAATAACTTGGACGGTACCAAAAACCAATGCCCAAGTGCCAATCAAGTTCTATCCAACAGACAAGGTCGGATTTATCAACTGTTATTGAACTACACACAATCTGTGATGTTTCAATTATATAACGAATATAATGCGGAAAAGAAATAACATAGTGTTGATGGTGGATTTTAGCTTAGGGTTAAAATCGTAAAACCTTGCATCTGATGTGACGTCACTCTGTAAGTAAACGGAGCCATGAGTGTTAACCTCTCCGCTGACATACTTATTAAGCCATTCAATATATTTACATGAAATTTATCCAGATTGGCGCATGTAGCAACCATCCCAGATGTTCTGTAAATTTCGGCGCCTTGCCCATGTTCACTTAATATAAGTTTCTTTGAATGCTTTCTATGATATGTTCCCAGTCTGAACCCTTAATGTTGATATGGCATGACAATTTGTATTCACTCGCAGCAGAGTAGCACAAATTTCCAAATATCAAGGATAAGGTCTTTGCATAAGGTATTCAATCAGAAAGCATGCTGCTCTTTGGCTATGAACTTAAAGAACTATGTGTCAACACATAGAATTCAATCAATTACTTTTGCGCCTTGCGCAGTATACCAGACCTTGCTTGTCGAAAGTAAACCTAGGCAAACTAGGTAATTAATCCGCCATGGATCAGTAGGTGCAAAACTTGCCCAGAGTCAGAAAACAGGGAGCCGCAAAAGGAAGGCGTGGCCATGGCGCCACTTGCCATTGGAAACGCCCCATCCTAAAACCGGCCTTATTTCCCTCGACCAATCAGGTCGCTTTAAACCCGCCACACGCACATAAATTGTGGCTGTGCCCATGCTTGACGGCCCCATCTCCCATCGACCAATTAGGTTGCTCTAAAGCCGTCACACTCACACCAGAAGTGTAGCCACGCCCATGCTTGGCCGACCCCTTTCCTTCCTACCGACCAATCAGGTCACTTTAAATGCGCCACAAGAACTAAAGGTGTGGCCGCGCTTTATGTTTGGCCGGCCTCTTTTCTTGGCCAATCAAGTCGCTCTAAACTTGCCACCATACGTTTTAGGCGACCAGCCAAAACGAGCCTAATAGCATTACATGCTATTTTCCAGTGATAAGTCCCTTGACTTTGACTTGCCACATGTAGCGAATTGCTACATGTTTTCCACGAAAACACTCGAGACATCAAACATGTCACAAACTGGGGGATGCTCATCAGGGTATTGGTTTGGCAGTTTACAGCGTGCGGCGTGCAATGCGCCCGTTACACGAAAGTGTCATGAAGTGGTACAATTAGTGGCGGTGAAAAGTAACGGTGGACACAAATTCACTTCCTTCATTATGGAAGCATAAAGTCTGACGGTTACACGTTACTCTTTTCTTCCGCCACTCAATCGTTTCCACTTCCTACGAGACCAGGGTACGTTTCAATATGACTTGTATAAATAAGCTTCACCTATTTTCACTAAAGAACAAGTTTTGGTCGGCAACAATACAATATCTAGAAATCACCTGGTAGCTTTTTTGCTAGCCAACTCTACTTTCAGATACCAGTCATAAACAACCACACCTTCAGAATCAACGATTCTGGTCTCAATACTTTCTTCGCTTCCCTCCCTAAGACCAACCCTTCTCCTTCACTTTGTGACCGAAGCAAGCCTGGAACATCCATTTCTTGGTTTAGTCCAGGATTGTGCAGATTGATCCCTCGAATCAAAAGTACTCCCGTGCAGTGCATTGTTTAGGGTCTAGACTCGTTTCTCATTCACACACCCAAAATTACCAAAATCAGCAGAAACGGTTTTCACCCACAAACAATTGGCGATCACAGTGGGAGATTAATCTTTCGGTTACAAATTCAACTCCGGTTCCATCATCCTGCCAGTGAATGCAATGCTTTGAAGCGCATCGTCTAAGGAAAGAAGGATTCAGGAGAATTACGTCTGGGTACTAGAGAATCTCCGCCTTACCGCGGATCGACATAAATACGTTCCACAGACAATAAAGAATGACTGGGGACTTCTCGCGGAAACGAGGGCATCACATAAAGACTCGGATTTACTCCCTGAAGATTCAGTTTTGGTGGAAGACCCTAAAGAAAGTAAGTTTTGTCAGACAATATTTACACGATTTATTGTTTGGGTTTTCACAGTTACAATGGAAACCGATAACCGTGTTATTCCCAAATTTTATCCCATACTTTCCTCTGTCATACAACATTCATGGTTTCATGACTCTCCTGGGATATTTGCGCTACTCGCAGCATAATAAAAAAACTTTATTCTAAAATAATTCATTCCAAAGAATAGTCCAAAACCCTCATATATAACAATTATCTATCGATCCAAAAAACCAGAAAATCAAACCATAAACTAGGCATTTTGTTTTCCTTTCAAAAAAAAAAAACCTAAGAAAGGAAGTTCAGAAGACAGAAGATATTCAAGGGAAATCATTCAACAATGGTTCGTTCTTCTTGGAGAAAATATCCTTCGCGCTTTGAAGAGCCGCCTGTTTCAGCTTCAACTGCTGAGACAACCTTTCGACTTCTGCTTCCTGTTGGTTGATCACATCCACAGAGGGACCTTCGATCGCTTCAGCCTACAACTTTTGGATCTCGAAAAGACCTTCACATAGCCAAGAGACATTGAACTCAAAGTCTACGCACATATCCCGGTGAAACTCCCATCTTGAGACCACGTCTCCAGAAATAGTATGGCCAGACACATTGCACATGTCATGAATCGAAGATAAAGATTCTTCCACGCGCTTGACCAACGCAAATCGACTAGTGATCTTTTTGGATGTGCCAATATGTCCATGCCTTTTCCATATCTTGGTATACAACGCCTCATACTTAACTGGTATACTGAAACCTTCAATCAACACGTGATCTTCATAAGGAGTCAAGAATGGAGGGACGAAAGCGACGTCTGCAGCCGAACCCGCAACCAACAAGGGTTCTTTGGTAAAAATTGCACCAGCATCTACAGAAGCGTTATTCGCCGTTTGAAGCATAGCAACCTCTCCAGGATGATCAACCTCCATCTCCAGATTACCAGCGGGTACAACTTCCATGATTGGAGATAAAGCTATATCTTTACTGTGATGATTCTCTCTCTCATGTTTATCTCCAAGAATGTTTCCTTCCTGCAATGTTATCGATTGAGCATTTATTCCAAATAAACAGCTCAAGAAATAAAAAAACACGTGGAAAACTCACCGACTCGTCTGAGGGATCACTGGAAGAAGACTCATCGCTACATTCAGAGGTGCTCTTCTCATTTCCGCCGGATCTTGAGATTTCCTCCTCTCCATCTTCTTCCCCATCTTCAAGAGACTCAGTGTCGCCGGCCCCTTCCTCAAGAGGAGCCATTTTCTGATCCTGCGCAAGTTTGGCGAAGACGTTCGAGTTATCGAGACCCTGAGTTAAAAGAAGAGCATATGTTCAGCAGCAAAAGGGAGAATTTATGCAATTCAAACAAACCAGTAAGAGGATCATACGTACTTGCATGTTGAAAGAACTAAAAGTCACAAGAGCTGTTGAAACCGATTGGAAGCCGCATGTACAATTTTCGACCTGAGCTCCTTTTTCTAGGGACTGTTCATGTCTGGGCTAAAAGATTTCCGCTTAACTGTGGGAAGCTCCCTAAATAATAGGTGTTTCGCCAAGATCGCAGGGGAAGGCTTTCCACAAGGATCTTCCACCACTTCGTTCACGAACCCGTGGATGGCAAGAAACTCATCCCGATAAAATATGTTATATCTGGAGGTAGTCGCTGGATTTCGTTCTGAAAGCAGGAAAGGGAGATTTTTACCCGACGCAAGGACACTGGCATCAAGAGCAACTGACATCAATTCTTCTGGAGCCGCCAACTGACGAATAAATAAGACTCCTTGGTCACAGCCCATATGCCGAGCAGCCCTGTCAATGTTATAAGGAACGACCTCATAAGATCCTCAGAATATGATTTCTCCAAACACTCATATTCTTTTCAGTAGAAAGGAAAGTCGTGTTTGGGGCAGAGGCAAAAGTGTTCGCCTGAACTATGGATGCGTGGACCGGAGCCCAGGGATGAAAGTTAACTGCGTACGCGTTGTCGAGGAAGTCAATGAGATTTGATTCAGCTTTTGGACGCCTATTCAACCAACGAAGTATCCTAGAGCCGCCATAGGATTCGGGAAATGAAGCCAGCGGGTTAGGAGCATAACTTTTGAAGTGCTCCCACATCCACGCTTGGAGGAAAACAACGTCGACGTACGATTCTACTTTCATATAACCATTGGAAGCGTGCATGTCTGCGGCCAGATGATCCAGATGGGTGTACAAAGATCCAAGAAACAATCCACCAATGGGTAGAATGACACCTTTCGCCAATTTGATGACAAATTTGATGAGTTCCTGTCTTATATACTTCTTGCCAGAGCAATCACCAAAAATGTCTCTGGATAGCCAGAGAGCCAAAAATGCTGCAACATGAAGCGTACTACTCAGCTCCTGATTTGACTCCGATTCACCTGGGAACCATTCAGACACCCACCAATTATAGAAGAATTTCGTCTCATTTTCCTTCTGAAGAAACCATGCAGACTTCTTGACGAGGATGATACGCATTTTTTCTTCTTCATCAGACAATATGATGTTATTGGAAGATTCAACAAGATGGCTACGCTCTCCAAAGAAATGGCCATTTCACCCCACCTACATATGGCCGTTTGAGTACCCAGACACCATCTGGAGATGAAAATGATCAAGCCTGCAATATCTTTCCTGATTCGAAGTGTTGCAGAAGCCATGACAGCATTGATGATTTGCGCCTTGGACAAATTGGCCTTGACGCAGTCTTGAATTATCATAAATTGCATCCATTTATCAAAAAACTGCAATGGACTTTGACAGATCTTGAAATCGATAGGAGAAGCGAGATACTCTTTTCTCTGAAGACAAAACCGCATTACGCGCCCTGGCCGAACCAATTGGACGTCTCCCTCGTTTTCGGAACCGGTCAAAAGGATCGTGACATATTTGGGATGTGTCCTCCTAATCGTGGAAGATATCATGAAGAACTTATCATCCATATTTGGTTTGGATACGCTAGCATTTTTCGACGCAACGGTGAGACCGCTTTCAGGTGACATCCTAACAAAATCCTTTTGTGCTGCTTAACTACAATGGAGAAAAAAAATGGAGAAAAGTCACTACTTTGAGAAAGCCGTGCATGAAAGCTTTGTCAGAATAGAGTACAAAAAAATTCACGACAAGTTTTCCTACAGAAACTTTGTTTAACCACAAGTCATAAACACGCGTGGCCAAGGGGAGCAGCATAAACAAAGGAGTGAGGACTGATGCTCGCTTCAACAAGCCATATTTTACCGCGGAAAACATGCCCCTATCCGAAACCGCGTCTTGCAGCAGGAAGCATGCTATTGGCCAAAAGGAAGAGTGCATCCCATCACGGAAATTGTGCTCATGATCACAAAGGAAATGGAAAACCCTAAAGCTAGGTTTTCATGGAAGAGGAGTTAAAAGAAGCCACCCGTCCATGCATGCATACTTTGTATAATGATTGTTTTCGTTGTTACTAATGCGGTGGCTAACATTATTGCGGTGCTACTGGAAAAGAAGAATCATTCATACTGAAGTATTTCTACAAATTTATGGAAGATGTACCTATGGCTAGAGTTTACACCAATACTGAAGAGCAAGCAAAACAAAAAACGCTGGAATACATACCTGGAATATGCTCGCCTGCTTTGTTGCTACTGCTTTGCCGCTAACACCAAGGCGTGGAAACAAAACCAGTAATACGAGATGAAGAAGATAGGTAGCGCCTTTTATAGGCACAACTCTTTTGAAGTTCGAATAGAGGAAGGTTTCTCGTGTAGGTTACACACGGAAAAAGGCAACCGGGCCCGCGCTGACAATGCTCCATGGCACCAACAGTCCATGTCCAAGCGAACCCCAACAGCGCCACGACCAAGCCAAGGCAAGCCAGCGCCACGCCCAAGCCAAACAGATCCAAGCCGGACCAAGCCGAGCCAGCAACACCATACCCGTGCCAAAGTCCGCGTACCAAGCAAGCCAACGCCAACACTCCATGGAACCAACCTCACTCGCTCCACATCCAAAGCAGTGCCATCTTAGCCGTGCAAGGCAACACCATCTTCACCAGCCAAAGCAGCGCCATCTTAGCCGTGCAAAGTAGCGCCATCTTCACCAACCAAGGTAGCGCCATCCCGGCCGTTCAAAGTAGCGCCATATTCGCACTTCCGTAACTTAGCTAGCCGGCGCCATTCACCTTTACACGGACCAAGTTGCAGTCACCTCTGCCGATCAGTAGCCAAATTTGCAGCGCTGATGACAACCCTCCATGGCCGAGCCAAATTTATGCAAAGCCATTAATGAAAGGATTACAGATTCTTCATGCCTCCTGAAAAAGGTTAGCCAAATCCTCCTAACAATCTCTTCATGACTTTTCGTTTCGATTTTATCCTTGTCTATCACCATCTCGTGCTTACCCCGTAACAATGCCACTGTTACGTGCTAAGCAGGGGACTTAATGTTGCTTAGGGTTAAAATCGTAAAACCTTGCATCTGATGTGACGTCACTCTGTAAGAAAACGAAGCCATGAGTGTTAACCTCTCCTCTGACATACTTATTGATCCATTCAATATATTTACATGAAATTTATCCAGACTGGCGCATGTAGCAACCATCCCATATGTTCTGTAAATTTCGGCGCCTTCCCTATGTTCACTTAATATAAGTTTCTTTGAATACTTTGTATGCTATGTTCCCCGGCCGAACCCTTAATGTTGATATGGCATGACAATTTGTGTTCACTCGCAGCAGAGTAGCACGAATTTCCAAATATCAAGGATAAGGTCTTTGCATAAGGTATTCAATCAGAAAGCATGATGCTCTCTGGAAATGAACTTAAAGAACTCTGTGTCAACACATAGAATTCAACCAATTACTTTTGCGCCTTGCGCAGTATACCAGACCTTTCTTGTCGAAAGTAAGCCTAGGAAAACTAGGTAATTAATCTGCCATGGATCAGTAGGTGCAAAACCTTGCCCAGGATCGGAAAACAGGGAGTCGCGGCAGCAAAGGGAGGCGCGGCCGTGCCTTAGGCCAACTGGCGCCACTTTCCATTGGCCACACCCCATCCTAAACCGACCCTATTTTTCTCGACCAATCAGGTCGCCTTAAACCCGCCACATGCACATAAGTTGTGACTGGGCCCATACAAGCTGTCCCCATTTCCCATCAACCAATCAGGTTGCTCTAAAGCCGCCACACTCACAGCAGAAGTGTACCCACGCCCATGCTTTTCCGGCCCCTCTCCTTCCTACCGACCAATCATGCCACTTTAAATGCACCACAAGCACCAGAGGTGTGGCCGCGCCTTATGTTTGGCCGACCCCTTTTCTTGACCAATCAAGTCGTTCTAAACTTGTCGCCATACATTAAAGGCCAAACGCACCCTGCCACGCCACCATACTAACTGGAAATTCAAACGCGCCATGCCACAACAACATATTGATCGGCATGCCAACATGCCACTCTGCCGCAGTAACATGCCAAACATGCCACTTCATGATAACATGAAATAAATAACGCCCTATGTGCTAACATACCTCCTGTTCATGGCCAACACCATGAAAAGCTTAAGATTAGGGTTTTGTGGTCAAAATCACGCCTATGCATTAACCAAAGCCCTAATTTCCAGTCGTGGCACAAATTATGCCATTTCGACCCCACAACATGCCACGAGCCGTGTGGGACCCAAGAAGCCCCAGGGTTGGCGGCCATATCATATCCACCCACGACAATCCCTACTCCTGTGGCCGTTTCCACACTATGACCTTGCCATAACCCCTTTGGCATAGCTATGACGCCATTTGCACGAAAATATTGCCGCGGACGCATGCGACACGCACTAATTAGGGTTTCGACATGCCAAACCCTAATTTGGCAATGTTGCCACGCCACATGTGGGTCTAACACCACGGCGCCAAACCTTGGCCATGCCTCCAATCCCTAACTTTGGCCACATAGCCAAATCTTGGCTTTGGACATGCTACAACGCCACTGGAATTCCGTTATGCCACGACTACTAGCATGCTGCTATGCCACGGCTACTACCATGCTGTTATGCCACGGCTACACCATTGGCATGCCGCTATGCCACGGCTACTAGCATGCTACTATGCCACGGATACACCATTGGCATGCCGCTATGCCACGACTACTAACATGCTGCTATGCCACGGATACTAGCATGCTTCTATGCCACGGCTAAACCATTGGTATGCCGCTATGCCACGGCTACGCCACTGGCATGCCGCTATGCCATGGCTCCACCAGGCGCCACTATGCCAATGGCGCCACTTCGCTATACAACCAGATGCAGACATAATCAATGGCCATCCTTCCTCACGAGATGCATTCTCAACCATCCAAGTTCGCCACTGAACTGACAGACTTGTGGAAAGTTTCAGCCGACCAGCTGCCTAAATCTAGTGGCCAAGGCTACGTCAGGCGCCACTTGCACCATCGTGCCACTGGCATGCACGAGCCATGCCACATTTCCACTAGCGTATACCAAAACGTCCCCGCGCCATTATCAGGCGCCAAAAAAAGGTAGCCATAATCAACGGCTACCCTCCTTCATGAGATGCGATCTCAGCCATCGAAGTTCGCCACCGAACTGACAAACCTGTGGCAAGTTTTAGGCGACCAGCCAAAACGAGCCTAATAGCATTACATGCTATTTTCCAGTGATAAGTCCCTTGACTTTGACTTGCCACACGTAGCGAATTGCTACATGTTTTCCACGAAAACACTCGAGACATCAAACATGTCACAAACTGGGGGATGCTCATCAGGGTATTGGTTTGGCAGTTTACAGCGTGCGGCGTGCAATGCGCCCGTTACACGAAAGTGTCATGAAGTGGTACAATTAGTGGCGGTGAAAAGTAACGGTGGACACAAATTCACTTCCTTCATTATGGAAGCATAAAGTCTGACGGTTACACGTTACTCTTTTCTTCCGCCACTCAATCGTTTCCACTTCCTACGAGACCAGGGTACGTTTCAATATGACTTGTATAAATAAGCTTCACCTATTTTCACTAAAGAACAAGTTTTGGTCGGCAACAATACAATATCTAGAAATCACCTGGTAGCTTTTTTGCTAGCCAACTCTATTTTCAGATACCAGTCATAAATAACCGCACCTTCAGAATCAACGATTCTGGTCTCAACACTTTCTTCGCTTCCCTCCCTAAGACCAACCTTTCTCCTTCACTTTGTGACCGAAGCAAGTCTGGAACGTCCATTTCTTGGTTTAGGCCAGGATTGTACAGATTGATCTCTCGAATCAAAAGTACTCCCGTGCAGTGCATTATTTAGAGTCTAGACTCGTTTCTCATTCACACACCCAAAATTACCAAAATCATCAGAAACGGTTTTCACCCACAAACACATTGACACCAGAAGTTTTATTAAAGAGCAAACCGAAAATGCAGAAAAACCCAGGTACCTAGTCCAGATTTGAACACCACACTGTATTAAGCCGCTAAAGACTCTATCCTACTACAAGTTAACTTCGGATTGAAATGTAGTTGATCCCTAACCAAGTCTCACATCGATTAAGGTACAATCGCGTTCCTTATGTCTTTTAAATCCCAGCAGGACTCTGCGCACTTGATTCCCTTAGATGATCTCACCCAAAACTAAAGAATTTTTTTGATGGGGGCGATTTTGAAAAGGGGCATGGGGGACCAGTAAAAAGTTGTTATTTGTCATTAATTTTTCTAACATACAACTGGCTAAGAAGTTCAAAGAGGTCAATTTTTTTAATCATAACTTTTACAACTTCATCTTCATTGTCCTTATGCAGTTTGCGAATAAATCCTGAAGAAATTCCTCCTAGTGTCTGCCAAATTTTGGATCGAAATACGAATTATTAAAGAGGGCTGCCAAAGAGTGCCTACAAAATTTTAATTGTTGGGAATGTTCTTATGATGACAACTTACTTCATCCAAGAAGAAAAAGACATTTTTGTTTGGTTAATTATAATGTTCGTTAATTATCAAATTCCAATGAATATTCAAAATCTTTATGGAATTTGGATTATAATGCTACTAAGATCTCAATGATTAATACTATTGAAAATATTTGGATTTGTAATAGAAATTCAATTGAAAGCCTGCTACACATGTAATCAATTGAAAAACTCTCCTCACCTTCATACTTTTCTGATCCTATTTTTCCTGATAACAACTTCCGGAATTTCAACTGTAGGATGAAGATTAATTAGTGATAAATTCCTAAAATATCCTTGTTTAGAAAATCACTTAGCTAAAATCAGTTAATTAACAATGATAAATAGCAGTTTTCTATTGCCCCCCCCCCCCCCGCCCGTACCCCCATCCAAAATTACCCCCATCCAAAATTGCCCCCATCAAAAAATTTCTCGCAAAACTAAAAGTTGCTATGACCCAAAGTCGGAGCCTTATAAACAAATCTGTCTCCCACACATAAGTCTATCCTTTATTCTTTTTATTCCGTCTTTTGATACAAAGATCAAGGTAAACAGAAACCAACTAATAATCCGGTCTTATACTCCGGAAGAACAACCTAGAAATATCAGTCACCTCACAATAACCCAACTGATTAAAAGAAAAAGTTATTGCGGAATCACAAGAGTCTGAGACGAAGAACTGTTGTGATTACTTTTTATATCTTACCTATCATTAATAACTCTCGAGTAAATCTTAGAGAAGATAAAACTCAATAGGATAGAACAAGTAAGATCAGAATAGACAACTACAAAAAAAAAAGTTGGATCTGGCTTCACGCATCCCAAATGAAGTCTCCAAGTCGTTAACCTAATAATGATTTTGGAAAAATCTAGGTTAAAGGATAATGAACTCTAGTTTGCAACTAGGACACACAGAAGTGTCGGAATTAGGTTTCCTAGATGCTAGAGTTCTTACTTATATAGTCTTTCAAATCAGGGTTGCTTACAATCAAATCTAAGATAGCTTAGTAACAAAGCAATTGATATTCACCGTTAGATGAACTCCTGATTTAAGATTCAAGCCAAGTCTGCTTAGAAACTAAGCAACCAATCTCCACTGTAGGATGGTATTAGCTTGATACACACAAATGAAAATACCTATATTTATATATGGATGAACCGTACCCAAACGTGTATACCTTGTTGGTTAACCGAAGTTGGCCATAGTAACTTAGCCATATTCATCTAACACTTCTACATCAAATGTGATGATCAATCAATCATGATAGATAATCAAATGAATCTAAGTTGTTCAAATATTCATCATCTCATAGAAATATATTTATGAACCATTTGAAACAAAATCGGTTTGGTTTGTAATTGTACAAAGTACTTATACAAGAACCAATCCATGAGCATAATGCCACAGTTTTTAAAACTAGGTCACATACCTTATTACATTAAATTTCCAGGGACTTTAGTTCGCAAACGAACCTGAGTTCATGAGTATGAAAAACCATACTTTCCAATTTTAGAACTTGACCACTGTGTTAACAAACTGAATACGCGAACAACAGTTCCGGATTTTGGCTTTGTCCAGCCGTTCACAAACAGGGTACACGAAAAACAGCTCCATACCTGGCTTTGTCTATCCATTTGCAAACATGGTACGCGAACAATAGTTCCGGGCCTTTTCACAGGTAAACTAGTTCACAAGCATAGTTGTCAAAAAATAGTTACGGACCTCAACTGGACTTATATAGTTAGCATACAAAGCATACAACCCGTATTATATCTAGACATGGTAGTCGTTCTAAAGCTCCCATTTAATCGTTGAAACATCCTTGGAAGACAACAATGTTAATCTTACACATACCACTAGCTTCAAATAAGTTTCAACTGATTAATCGATCAATATGAAACTTCCCTAGTTGACATCGAATGATTGTCTCATACAAATCATATAAGATGTTCAAGATAATTTTTACATGATCATGTTTGACTTAATATTTAGTTTCCAACAATTTCCAACTAAACTCGTCAAGTATACAATGAACTTAGATAAAGATAAAAGCTTCCAAAGATAACTAGACATGGCTTCACGAATCCTAATGAAGTCTTTGATAGTCACTAAACCCTAAAAGGGTTTCTGAAGAGGACGACTCTAGATACAACCAGGACACACCAAAAAGTAGTGTCAGGATTCAAAGATCCCAGCTGCCAAGAGTTCCCCTTATATAGACTTCAAAGCATAGGTTTCTTTAGGTTTAAGCTAAGATAGATTTGGAACCAAGCAAAAAATATTCACCGTTATATGAAAATTTTGAATCTTATTCACATAAAAAAGATATACACTCTGGTTAGGTAAAACATAACCGAACCATGTACAAAGACTATGTTCAACATGTTTGAACTTAAAAAGCTTAACACTCATTTCCATGAACACAAAGACATTGATCTTGAGTCACAATCATGTGATCAAATAAGTCTAGTGTTAATTGGAGAATTGATCAAATGCAAATCATCTCGAAGAAATAATTCAATTGCATTTGAACACAATCGACATAAGTTGTAAATGCACAAAGTACAAATACTTGAGTCGTTCGTGAATCAGCTAAGTCATGGTACGTGGACCGGTTTCCAAACTTATGAGAAAAACTGAGTTCCGGAGTTGATAGAACTTTTCAGTTCACATATCGGTTTGCAAACTTTGTTGAAAAATTGAGTTCCAGAGTTGTCGGAACTTTTCAAGTTTGCAGACCAGTTTGGAAACCTTAAAACTTTGGCCTGTTCTGGAGTTCACATAACCTTTTCTGTTTGCGTACAGGTTTTAACACCAAACTGGTTCAAGAACATATAAATGTATTGGTTCACAAACCGGTTTGGATACTTAAACCCGGTTCACATACCATAGTTCCAAAATGGTTTGTATACAAATGTATATACCTATCCGGCTCATAAAACAAACAGATTTTCCCATGATGTACATACGAATATGCGTATCACACAAATATGTAAGTTGATATATAACTACTCCGCTACGTGTATGAATACATGTAATACGGCTTCAGACACATAAAATTTATCTCAGCTTGTAAGACTGATAACACTGTCTTGTACTCCGAATATAGTATTTCTATATTTTCTATAAATCAGATAAACATTCCCGAAGAACATCAATGACACATGTCGATGTTCCAGGCTATTTTTGAATGATAAACTTGGATCATGATTTGGTTCCGAACAATAAATTGTTCTCCACCAAAATTGATCAAGTATGAAAAAATGTCCATTAAGCTTAGTCATTATATTTCGAGAAATTCGTAAACTAAATAATTAGTTCTCGACTCAAAATTCTTGTCTATGCAAGCTAGTCTAACTAGTTATGCGTAAAACGTCTCAAGGATCGAAAGGTGAATGTAACTTGAGAAATAGGTGGTTCAGTCCTCACTTACCTTTTGTTGATGAAGTTCTCCAAAAGCTTCGGTTGATATTCCCCTTCAAGCGGTAGAACACTAATGATGACTGGTTCATTTCTCAAATACCTTATCCTATACCGAGACTTAATTAATTGTAGACTAGAAATCAAGATATAGTTTTAACAACTAATTAAATTTGATAAAAAGCTTGATATAACAACACTTGTGAGTTCGACCGAGCAATGCTCTAACAAGAAATATATGGAGTAAACAAGTGATTTTTAATCAGTAAGAAAGAACATTTGTACTTAAACGTTATATCTAACAAAAGAGTAAAGCATAGACCAAAGGGGAGAAACATATCATCATGTTGTGTAGTATTTCATACTCCCCCTGTTTCTGGAAAAGTGTTACTTTTACTTTTTCAAATTGGCCTATTTTAGGCTAAAATGAAAAAGTGAAAGTAACACTTTTCCAGAAACGGAGGGAGTATTACAAAAAGGGAATAACAAAGATGTGCAGATTGAATATTTACCTAGCTTGCATTTATGGGGTGTAAAAGCTTTTGTTATTCAAATGTCAACATCGTCATTTATTTATTGAATATGTACAGGTTATTGTGTTGTTGAAACTTGGAATCAAGCGTATGAAGAATGAGTTATTTTGTAATTCATTTGGCTCCATATTTTTTAAGAGATTTGTTAGAGCACTGCTCGGTCGAACTCGCAAGCGTTGCTATCTCAAGCTTGTTTGTCAAGTTTAGTTGATCAAAACTATATACTTGATTTCTAGTCTACTTATAGCTATGTCTCGGATTAGAATATAAGTGTGTAGTTGAGCATTAGACTTCATGACGTTCACCAATTGAAGAAGAAGATATATTGAAGAGCTTGGAGGAACTTCATCAACAAAAGGTATGTGGATACTAAATCTCTTTGATATCTTTCTTGATTGAGTCTCACTTTTACGTTGGTGCTCTCATTATTATATTGGAGTTTAGTCCATACATATTTACTAACAAAATATTGGGTGTGCTTATTATACCCCCGCGTTTTTACATTATATTATGATCACAGTGTCAATAAAGTATATACTAGTTGTTTCATAAAACTTTGGTATATTGGGTTACGAAGTATAACATTTATCTTTTGAACTTCGTATTTACTACATAACGCTATTTGGTAATTCTTTACTAGTTTAGTATGTTGAACTTTGGGTTGATCCCATGCCTAGAAAACTAAGTTCAATTACCTAAGTTTAAGGAAGTAAACTTACGAACCTTGTTTCGTAATTGAAAAGAATCACATGATCTATTCTAGGACCGATCCCTTAAACAAGGATCTATACTACGACAGATCCCTACATAGGATATATCGAAAGACCGGTCCCTTATGAAAATGCGGGGGTACAACAACCTCACATAATATTTTGATTAGCAATCTGTATTGACTAACTCTAATATACTTTTAAGAGAATCAACTAGATAGTCAGACTCAGTCTTAATAAAAAGTATATCAAGGAGTTAGTATCTCTATCTCTCGATTTGATCTATACTCAAACAAATAGAAATCTATGAGTCTTTATCAAATACTAGAGATATAAACTTGGATGGTACCAAAAACCAATATCCAAGGATCAATCAATTTCCAATCAATAACCAAAGGTTGGATTTCACAATTGATTGATACAACGCACAACCTGTGATATTTCAATTATATAACAAAATATAATGCAGAATAGAAATAACAGAGACGCCAGAAGATTTGTTAACGAGGAAACCGCAAATGCAGAAAAACCCCGGGACCTAGTCCAGATTGAACACCATACTATATTAAGCTGTTACAGACACTAGCCTACTACAAACTAACTTCGGTCTGGACTGTAGTTGAACCCTAATCAATCTCACATTGATTCAAGGTACAGGTGTGCTCCTTACGTCTCTGATCCGAGCAGGATACTACGCACTTGATTCCGTTAGCTGATCTCACCCACAACTAAGAGTTGCTATGACCCAAAGTCGAAGACTTTAATAAACAAATCTGTATCACACAGAAAAGTCTACGATAATAGATAAATTTGTCTCCCACAGATAAACCTATGAGTTTTGTTCCGTATATTGATAAATCAAGGTGAACATGAACTAATTGATAACCCGTACTTATATTCCCGAAGAACAGCCTAGTACTATCAATCACCTCACAATAATCTAAATCGTATGGTAGCGAAACCAGATCAGAATCACAAACGATGAGACGAAGATGTTTGTGATTTCTTTTTATCTTTCCCTGTCGAAGATATAATCTCAAGTCAATTATTCAATTGAACTCGTACCATAGAAAATGGCAAGATCAGATCGCTCAACTACAAGAGAAGTAGTTTCGTCTGGCTTCACAATCCCAATGAAGTCTTTCAGTCTTTAACCTACAGGGTCTCGAGAAGAAACCTAAGGTTAAAGGAGAATCGACTCTAGCAAAACCAACTAGTATCACACAGGAGGTGTGGGGATTAGTTTTCCCAGTTGCTAAATGTCTCCTTTATATAGTTTTCAAATCAGGGTTTGCAATCCAAGTTACCTTGGTAACAAAGCATTCAATATTCACTGTTAGATGAAAAACCTGATTTATTCAAGCTAATATCTTTCAATCGTTAGATCGAAACTTAGCTTGTAAAACACAAATGAAATGTATTTTATTTAGGTTTGAGTAACCGTACCTAAACGTGTACACTTAGTTGGTTCACAAATAGTTAACCAATGGTTAGCCATATGAGCACTTTCATATTAACCGTATTCATCTTCTTCACGTAACTAGTTCAAATGACTCGTAAGAACTAGTTGAAGAGTTGTTCAATTGCTTAGGTCTTTATTCATAGACACAATTGAAACAAAATCGGTTTGATCCATTTGAATCAATTAATAAACAATATACTCACGGTTTGCAAAGATTTCATTCCTTATAATTTATTGTTTTAAGTTCATGAACTACCAATTTGAGAAATAACCAGCTTGGGTACGCATACGGGTATGCGTACCTTAGCTACCGGATTTGAGTTAACAAACTCAGCAGAAATTTTCGGTTCGAAAACTTCCGTGGGTACGCGTACGGGTATGCGTACCTAAGGTGACTGGTTTACTAGTTTGCAAACTACAAACTCAGCAGAAATTTTCGGTTGAAAACTTCCGCTGGTAAGCGTACGGGTACGCGTACCCAACCTGTCTCCTTCACCAATACCGTATGCACACATATGCACACACTTGGTTTCCGGCACATGTATTTATACACTAATGTGCGAATACACTATATATGCTTATATCCATAGTTGGTAATCTCAACTCTACATTTTAATCATTGAAACATTCTTCTATAATGTTATAACAATCGTTATTCACGACTATCATCATCAAAGATATTTTCAAGATTGAAACGTCATCATGACTTTCTTCACGGGTAAAGATGAATTTGGTTAAAGCAAAAGCTTACCAACACATATTTCGATAAAAAGATAGGCGAGTAAACTCGGCTCGAAATAGCAAATGTGTACGTATGAAAACTATCATACTTATACGACTATTGTCTCAAGAGTAGGTGATAGAGTAGATTTTGAGTGATAGATAATTTCAAGTCTCCACATACCTTTTTAGTCGGATGAAGTTCCACTGGTTCCTCAAGTAGTTCTTCGTCTTCGTAAGATGATCGACATGGAGTCTGGAGCTCAACTACACTTAACTATCCTAGACCGAGACTTACTCATAAGTAAATTTGAAATAAAGACATATAGTTTTGATCACCAAATATTAACAAACATGCTTGAGATAGAAATGCATGCGAGTTCGACCGAGCAATGCTCTAACAATCTCCCCCTTTGTCAATTTTAGTGACAAAACTATCAATACATATGGATTACAAAATAGATAAAACTTTGTAGCTTCTCGTCCACATGCTTGATCTCCTTGGTGCTTCAATATTACTCAAAAACTTCGTCTTTTCCAAGTACTCCCATGATTCCATAGATGTTCAGTTCATCATCATAGTTGTTGAAGTTCCATAACGATAACAATTAGAAAACAAAAGCTCTCTATCATTGTTATACAGTGTCATAGTATTATTACACAAAATCAAAGTTCTTATATCACAACTTTGACAACAATACTATGGTAATATGTATCACTCCCCCTTAGTCAATACTTCGTCTCAACACGAAAACCCTCCACCTTACATAATGATCCGAAAACCATATGTATTTGTAGTGTGAACTACATATTAATTCTCCCCCTTTTTGTTAATAAAATTGGCAAAGGTACGAAAATGGGATCCTAATGAAATTTTCATGGAGACACTTCAAGACCAAATAAAAGTACATATCAACTTTGTTTAGATGCAATCATAAAGCCGAAGCTAAATGCATTCATCACCGAGTTTATAAAGATACAAGATAACTCCTCAAATATTCCACAACCGCACTCCCCACAAATATATGGAAATTAGGCGCAAGTTCAAAAGAACTCTCCCCCATTTGATGTCATTCCCGAAAGAACAACAAGAGCGACCTTACTTTCACGAGAAAAGAAGGATTTCTTTGGACACCAAAAACCACAAAATGATTTTGTATCCAAAAGTCTCAATTAAACTAACCACAACAGAACCCATGATTAATTTAATCGGAATACACAACCAAATTAAACACAAACGAATCTATGATTAGTCTAGTCGGAAATGTTCACATAAGAAGACTTATGGAGCCGCATAGTATATACATAAAATATGGATCAGGGAAGATCAATACTGCGGAATATACAAAGATTCATTCTATCTTCATCACTATTTGCATAACGACATATAATACATAATCTTTGTAAAAAAAAGATTTTAACCTATCTTCCATCAAAGAATTGATATAATAGGCTTAACTTTTGTTTATCAAAAGTTCATCGATCTTGTATCAATACATGCATATCGATATATAAACGAGATAACTTTTGACATCGTATGGGACAATAATAGTTCACGGACGCAAACACACATATCCCATAACATGTTGCAATATATAAAACCATAAAGTTTAATACTTCAAACATCATCTTCAAAAACAACTTTAGAATTTAAATACTAAATCTAAAAACATGAAGATGAAAATGTTGGACATAGATATGTGTACTCACAGTAATGGCTATTCCAAAATCCTAGTTATCCTTCTTAAACAAAAACAAGAATAAAATTCTCTTAAGAAGTTTTCTAGACATTAAGATCTTTGAAAAATTATTTGTCGTCCCCGAACTCCTTGTCGTCAACAACCATTGGAACATATGGTTCATGGAGGAAGGAGTCAATACCAGTAAACCTTCTTGGCTGATGATGTCGAACCATGGCCTTCTGAATTTCCAATGATCTTAGAACGCAAGCCTTTATTTGCCGAATCTCTTTTCTTGCCAGCTTCAACTCTTCAAGAACATCAGAAAACTTCTGAGAGTTTGAAGGAACAGCTCTTGGCTTCCTCACATTCCTTATTTTTCTTTTTAAAGTTGGAGACAATTGAGATTTCTCTTTTTCCTTAGAGATTGATGGCTTAACAATCATATTGATATCTTTCCCATCCGAAGACATGGTGCTTGGAGTATCCATGAAAGCATGGTTTTGTGAGAGGAGTTCACAATCAAACCTCAACAAGCAGTCTTAAGATGTAAAGAGTATCAGAAAAGGAAAAAGGAATCTATGGTTTCGAAAGCTTTAAACAGGTTTGTACACGTCCAACTCACAACCCTATAAAGAGTAGAATTATCGATAATAACCCTATTCTTTTGGAAAAACGGTCCTTTCCAATATCAATAGTGATATGGAGGAATTTCAAAAACCAAACAACACAAAGATAAATTTTTTTTATTTTTTTTAAAAGCATGTGGTTTGCAAGATCTTGTCTCTTTTGAACAGGCACATGAGACAAGATGCACATGACAACACAATCAAGTTGTGCTGTGCTGAACAACAATTTTCCACCATGACCCTTTTGGTTGAAATTCATTGAACCTTGCCTTTCCTTATTTTTAGACCATATTTTCTTCTCCATGGAAACTAATTTCTTCGATGAAGATAAGATCTTACATACCTCATTTGTTTTCTCCGCTAGTTTAATCTTGGTAGCTAGACGATCTGCTCTTCGTTGAAGCTTGTTGACATCTCTCATCTTGTGTTTGTACTTGAAACACTTCGAAATTTCATGACTCTTGAGAGAACAATAGGAGCATCTCAACGCATAAGATGATTCAGGTGCCTGTGAAATGAAAGATGCTAGGCACAAAGTGGATCCTGAAACATTAAACATAGAGCTTCCAAAATAAGGGTCAATTGATTCTTCCATCTTGATTGGGTTCTCTTCTAAAAGATTATCAATATTGATGTATGTATTGCTATAATTGTCAAAATCAATACTTTCACATAGAAGAGCAACACTTGATTTTTTGTCTTCATCAGAATCATAATTGTCAGACATCTCATTAAGTGTCGCAGCAAGACCTTTGTTCCCAATGTATTTTCTACGATTCGGGCACTCGTTTGCAAAATGACCAAATCCCTTACACTTAAAGCACTGAGGCATATCCTCGTCATCAGTTTCATCTGTGTCCCTGTTTTTAGGAGGAATACGATTATGAGGCTTGACTGATGCTTTAGGCTTATCTCTGGAGAACCGTTTACTTCTCTTCAACAGAAAATCTCTAAACTGTCTTGTGATCATCGAGACCGATTTTTCAAGATCTTTATCTGATGAATCAGTCTCAAAGTGATCGTCTTCAGAGATACACACATTTTTAATTTTATCAAGTAATTTTGTGTATTTTAGTGCTTTGAACGCAACATCCTTAGATTTGGATGAATGTTCATGATCAAAGATCTTAAGCTTCCCAACCAGCGTATTTCTGGAGAGATTATCAAGGTTATTTCCCTCAACGATGGCATGCTTCTTAGAATCGTATCTAGATGGAAGCGATCTGAGAATTTTCATCACAATGTCCTTTTCAGGAATAGTCTTACCCAATGCAAAAGATGCATTAAAATTTTTAGACACTTTGTGATTAAACTCATCAAATGAATCTTCATCTGCCATATGAATATTTTCCCAATCGGAATTAAGGTTTTGAATCCTAGCTTCCTTTTCACTGGTATTACCTTCGAATACGGTTTCTAACATATCCCACGCATCTTTAGACCGTGCAATTTGACACATGGTGCTGAAGATTTGGGGTAATGGCATGTATGATTGCATTCAAACCGTCAGAGTTTTGCTTTGCAGCAAGTATCTCAGCAGCATCGTATTCGCCAATATTCATTGGAACAGTAGCGTTACCTATTGCCACAACGAGAGCATCATAGCCATTAACAACATATACCCATGATTGAAAATCACGTGCTTGAAGAGAAGCTCGCATAGAAATTTTCCACCATAAGTAATTAGATCCATCGAAGACTGGTGGTACGTTAATACAGATAACTTCTCTGTCCATAGAGTCAGATCGCTACAAACACAGACTTGTAAGGTCTTTAAACGTGTTTGCCTGCTCTGATACCAATTGAAAGAGCGAGGGTACAACAACCTCACCCAATATTTCGATTAGCAATCTGTATGGACTAACTCTAATATACTTTTAAGACAATCAACTAGACAGTCAGACTCAATCTTAATAAAAAGTATATCAAGGAGTTAATATCTCTATCTCTTGATTTGATCTATACTCAAACAAATAGAAATCTGTGAGTCTTTATCAAATACTAGAGATATAAACTTGGATGGTACCAAAAACCAATATCCAGGGATCAATCAATTTCCAATCAACAACCAAAGGTTGGATTTCACAATTGATCGATACAACGCACAACCTGTGATATTTCAATTATATAACAAAATATAATACGGAATAGAAATAACACAGACACCAGAAGTTTTGTTAACAAGGAAACCGCAAATGCAGAAAAACCCCGGGACCTAGTCCATATTGAACAGAACACTGTATTAAGCCGCTACAGACACTAGCCTACTACAAACTAACTTCAGTCTGGACTGTAGTTGAACCCTAATCAATCTCACACTGATTCAAGGTACAGTTGCGATCCTTACATATCTGATCCGAGCAGGATACTATGGACTTGATTCCCTTAGCTGATCTCACCCACAACTAAGAATTGCTACGACCCAAAGTCGAAGACTTTAATAAACAAATCTGTATCACACAGAAAAGTCTACGATAATAGATAAATTTGTATCCCACTGATAAACCTGTAAGTTTTGTTCCGTATTTTGATAAATCAAGGTGAACATGAACTAATTGATAACCCAGACTTATATTCCCGAAGAACAACCTAGTATTATCAATAACCTCACAATAATATAAATAGTATGGTAGCAAAACTAGATATTGCGGAATCACAAATGATGAGACGAAGATGTTTGTGATTTCTTTTTATCTTGCCCTATCGGAGATATAATCTCAAGTCAATTATTCAGTTGAACTCGTACGATAGAAAATGGCAAGATCAGATTGGTCAACTACAAGAGAAGTAGTTTCATCTGGCTTCACAATCCCAATGAAGTCTTTCACTCGTTAACCTACAGGGTCTCGAGAAGAAACCTAAGGTTAAAGGAGAATCGACTCTAACAAAACCAACTAGTATCACATATTAGGTGTGGGGATTAGTTTTTCCAGTTGCTAGATGTCTCCTTTATATAATTTTCAAATTAGGGTTTGCAATCCAAGTTACCTTGGTAACAAAGCATTCAATATTCACCGTTAGATAAAAAACCTGATTTATTTAAGCTAATATCTTTCAACCGTTAGATCGAAACTTAGCTTGTCACACACAAATAAAATGTATTTCATTTAGGTTTGAGTAACCGTACCTAAACGTGTACACTTAGTTGGTTCAAAAATAGTTAACCAATGGTTAGCCATATGAGCACTTTCATATTAACCATATTCATCTTCTTTACGTAACCAGTTCAAATGACTCATAAGAACTAGTTGAAGAGTTGTTCAATTGCTTAGGTCTTTATTCATAGACACAATTGAAACAAAATCGGTTTGATCCATTTGAATCAATTCATGAACAATATACCCACGGTTTGCAAAGATTGCATTCCTTATAATTTATTGTTTTAAGTTCATGAACTACGGATTTGAGAAATCCAGCTTGGGTACATGTTCGGGTATGTGTATCTTAGCTACCGGATTTGAGTTTACAAACTCAGCAGAAATTTTCAGTTCGAAAACTTCCGTGGGTACGCGTACGGGTATGCGTACCTAAGGTGACTGGTTTACTAGTTTGAAAACTACAAACTCAGCAGAAATTTTCGGTTGAAAACTTCAGCTGGTACACGTACCCAACCTGTCTCCTTCACCAATACCGTATGCATGCATATGCACACACTTTGTTTCCGGCACATGGATTTATACACTAATGTGCGAACACACTATATATTCTTATATCCATAGTTGGTAATCTTAACTCTACATTTCAATAATTGAAACATTCTTCTATAATGTTATAACAATCGTTATTCACGACTATCATCATCAAAGCTATTTTCAAGATTGAAACGTCATCATGACTTTCGTCATGTGTAAAGATGAATTTGGTTAAAGCAAAAGCTTACCAACACATATTTCGAGAAAAAGATAGGCGAGTAAACTCGGATCGAAATAGCAAATGTGTATGTATGAAACTATCATACTTATACGACTATTGTCTCAAGAGTAGGAGATAGAGTAGACTTTGAGTGATAGATAAGTTCAAGTCTCCACATACCTTTTTAGTCGGATGAAGTTCCACTGGTTCCTCGAGTAGTTCTTCGTCTTCGTAACATGATCTCCATGGAGTTTGGAGCTCAACTACACTTAACTATCCTAGACCGAGACTTAGTCATAAGTAAACTAGAAATCAAGACATATAGTTTTGATCACTAATATTGGTAAACATGCTTGAGATAGCAACACATGCGAGTTCGACCGAGCAATGCTCTAACACCTTATTTGGGGAACTATTGCAAGACCGATCATTAATAAGTTAACCAATTACAAATATATTTCTGACTTGTTTATTACTCTAGTGTTTGCATAGATATTAGAATTTGTATTGGTTAACATGGAAAGTTCAAAATGTCGTCAATGTATTTGAACATGTGCTGAATACTCATTTTTTAATGTTCAATACTCAGGGTGAGATCCATAACCGAAATATTCCATCATATCTTTATGATATTAAGAATTTATGTCTTTAATTTTCCAATATTTAAAGAATATCTCCGGATTATAGATTGGGAAAATTAGGCTCAGGACCCATCCATGGGTAACCCATAATATGAGGCCCTTAATTAAAAGAAGTTTAAATCTAGGCCCCGAATTATTAAAAGACCTTGATACCCTTATGTATATTGTCAAGCCCGTAATTAAATATAATTTAAATCTAGGCCCAAAATTATTAAATCTAGGCCCGACATTATTAAAGTACAGTGCGAATGTGTAAACAGAAGTTACACATGCATATGGCATGTGTATCCAGAAGTTACACATCCTTATGACATGTGTAATGCAAGTTATACTTATATATATATGCAAAAAATAGACATAAAAAAGAAAACATAAAAAAATACATGTATTACTTTAATATTCGTTTAATTCAATTTTTTAGCATGTGTAACTAGAATTTACACACACATCTGTCTAGTGTAATCGAGAGTTACATATGCGTCTATCTAGTGTAATTGAGAGTTACACATGCATCTGACTTGTGTATTCAGCGTCAACTCCAGTTCCAGCGAGACCAATACCACAAATAAGCAAACCATGACTGCGGTTCCTGTCTCCGTATAACACAAAAATAGTTTCAGTATATACAGAACATATAATAGTTTCTCAGATTCTATAGAACCTTACATATACTATTTCATGAAAAATGAATCAACTTTCTGTTAATAAAATTACTAAAAATAAGAATAACACTTTTTGCATGTGCATTTAGCATCTGTAGCTAAGAGTTACACATTCATATGGCTAGTGTAACTGGAAGTTACACACGCATCTGGCTAGTGTAACTGGAAGTTACACATGCTAATTGTGTACATATACACTGAAACTAATTGTTACACATACATATGACTTATGTAATCAGCAAATACTGAGCCTAATTGTGTACCTCTGGCAAAAAAATTCAACAAAGCATCAAAACTAACAAGCTTCAAAGACATCAGTGTCAACTAATATAGTAGTCACCATTCACATTCTAAGATATGCTTTTCCTGTGTAAGCAAGTAACATTGCAAAAAATTATGTAGCAGAAACAATGTATGAAAACTAGAGGTCTTCAGATACCATCTATTCGGCTACCGAAGACGCAACACAATACAAAGAATTCAAAAAATATATTCGCTAATTATTACTCATACCCTAGCACATTTACGTTTTGCTTATTTTGTTTAATGTTTCAAAAACTACATGAAATGTATAATAAGGCACAAGACTGACCTTTTGGAATTTCTTACAAGCAACTGCACTGTTTAAGGTAGATACTCCATAAGCCAACACATGAACTGTCCAAAAAAACGCCTGCAGCATAAAATGTACAACAAAGCCTCAATCGGTATTGAAATACATAATCCCCAGACATTGCAATAACGAACTAACCATCCTCATTTCAAGTAAACACTCGAAATACTTGTTCATCCTCTAAGGTCTACAACCACCATTTAATAACATTTAACCACGAAAAAAAAGCTCAAATATTTGCCTCAACATAAACAATCGATGGGTCACAAGTTCATGTTCAAATTAGCTTTTCAATAATCATAAATCTGGAGACAAAACAAAAATGCAAAGCAAAGATGAAAAACACTTGAAAAGTAGTAAATAACCTCTTGTTTAATAAAGAACAAAAAGTAAAAAAACTTGAAATTTTTTTCACCTCAATGTCTTCGCAGTATACTTCCAACAACACGAGTATCGAAGCTCAGCACTGCTTGCATCTCATACTCTCACTGCTTGAAATAAAGTTTCACCTCAACGTCTTCATATCTCATGTGCACATCTTGTGTAAACTGCAGTTACATATATACAATGCTTGTGTAAACTGCAGTTACACATCTCGTGTAAACTGCATTCTATCATGTGTATATATAAGTTCATATCTAATTAGCATGTGTAACTAGTAGCTACACATCCATTTAACTTGTGTAACTAAAAGTTACATATCTAATTAGCATGTGTAACTAATAGTTACACATCCAAAAAAGGTCAGATAACTTACAACAAATAGACATTTCTCTTCCTAATACAAAGTTCAAATGAATACACAGTTCAGACATGTGACTTCAAAATACAAAAGCACATAAATTGCGAAGACTGTGCCTCAGAAAATTGAATTGATCATCAAGGAGAAGTAATGAAACAACCCCATTAAGTTCAAAGTGAAGAAATATTAAATTAACTTCATCATCTGCACATTTCACTTTGATTTGAATTGACCCGATTCAACTATATTTATAAACCATTAAGAAGACAAGCTAAACCTTATCAATTTCACAAACTGAATAAAACAATGCTTACAAGCTAAAAGAAAAATTCAGATATCATTTAGTGCACCAAAACTAATTGAGAAAGAAAAACACAAGCCTATATTACAATATTGATCTGATTATCGTATGAGAGTGATTTAAATGATTCTGTGAAAAAATGCACATTCAATCAGTATGTGTAAGTAAAAGTTACACATCCAATTAGCATGTGTAACTAGAAGTTACACATCTATAAGTTATATACCTTTGTGGTAGAAGAACTGAAAACAATAAGAATGCTCTTTTCCTTATAAGAGTCTCTTTTGTATATTGCCTGAAGATAACGAAAAACTATGATTTCAAGTTTGAATAACCGAAAACCTAGTACAACATACTTAGCATCCAACATTACAAGTGAATATGGCTTCTTTATGACAGCCTTTCGCTTCATATAATAAACCTGGAATATATGTATTACCTTTATAAGGGCTATATAGACAATCGAGAATAGAAGGACAGGTACACGCAAAGAATTAAAAAAAAACATAAATGTACCTGTTGTGTGCCACCTGGAAGCAGAATAAGGTGCAATGACCTCAGATTTAGAGAGACAGACCTCAGCATACATCTAATCTTACCACTAAGTCCATTCTGCAACTTCAATTGCAACCACCATCAGTTTCACTGCCTATGCTTTCTTGGCTCTGCTCAAAGAAATCAGTCAATTAAACACAATCAATGTTACAGAACTATATAAAAACTAAGAAAAACCAAAGGAAAAGATGTTGTGCCACAAGAGTTGTACATAAAAATAGCAATTAAGCTTCTGTGCAAAAAAATAAATAAAATTAATTACCTCATTTGATTCATTTAGCAAAGCACTGCTTTCAAAGAGGTTGAGAATAACCCAGGGGATGTTTAAACTGGAAAGAATCTCAATACTGCATAAACAAGGGATGCGAGTTTTATTTATTCATACATACCTGAGTAGTATTCTAGTATCAGACCAGAACATAGAAAACATGAATGCATGATGTGAGAAGATTAACTACTGAAATAGGAGTTACACATGCATTTGAATAGTGTAACTAGGAGTTACAGATGCATTTGAATAGTGTAACTGAGAGTTACAGATGCACCTGACTTGTGTAACTGAGAGTTACACATCCACCTAAACCCGTAAGAAATGTCTAATGTCTTACACCTAAACCCGTAAGAAATGTCTAATATCTACTGCAACAAAAGTTGTTCAGCAAATCAAGTTCAATAAAGATAAAAAGTGAAGGTGCAAAACTATACATGTGATGGATGTATTTGAGGCATCCCCAAGTCTCCTTGCCTCCCATATAAAATCCAATTACATAGAATTTTGATCATAGACCCAACTGGTCAGCAAGCTCTTAACATCTAAAGCAGTACTCTTATCTGTAGGTTTCGATTCAGATCAGTTTCTCCATACCTAGATCTATAAAATTAGCATGTGTAACTGGCGGTTACACATCTAATTAGCATGTGTAACTAGTAGTTACAGTTGTAATTACCATGTGTAACTAGCAGCTATACATTCATATAACTTGCGTACTTGTTAAGTCTGAAGGCATCATACTTCAAAAGTTAATAGTCCATACAAATGTTTAATGTTGTTGATAAATACAATGAACCAATATAGTATACACACATGAACTAGTGCCAAAAGAAAAATGGAAACGAATATTGCTCAATATTTACCTTTCAACAGACACACATGAACCGCTGCTGGCCACCACCACTACCTTCTCATCCTCCAAAACTTGTACCTCCAGCACCAAAATCACCACAACTTTGTTTGTAGAACAAGACTGAAGATAAGCGAACTAAAAAACAAACTCAACTGTGAACTTTAGTAAAATGTTAATGTTGCTTATATCCAAACAAACCAAACGCAGAAAGAGACAAGTAGTGAAAAATGAAATCAAGTCGTCATATCTTCTGAACCTTGTTCCCATGCTTCACAGCTGCCTCAAACACAGACACCTGAAAATTACAAATTCCAAATGATTCATTAACGAATACCACTTCATAATCACTAAAAAAATGATGCCCTATTGGGACGGCAAAAAAGTGTCGCAATAGCCTGTTGTAGAGGAACCTTACCTTCTCTGATTCATTCAACAAGCGCACCCTGCAACATGAACTCCTGCGAAATAAAGTTTTACCATGAACTAAAGCCCAAAGAAATTCTTAATATGCCCAGGCAGCGGGCTTTCCAAAAAGAATTCCACTTGCTAGCCAAAGAAGCTGGGTGATCTGGCGGCTTGACAAGCCAATTATAGCAAGCTTTGACAGAGAAAATGCCGCCTCAGAAAGTCTTCTTCTAGAATTAGGTAAACGTGTAAACAATCTAGGTAATTTAAGAACTTGGTAAACATATAACAAATTACTGAAATGACTGACACAGTCACTTACTTGGGAGCTCTTTCTGCTCCAAGGGCCAATCGTAAAGCCACCACTCCAACAGAATCCTTTTGGCTTTGTCCCAAACCTCATTTTGCTGCGAAAGAATGGTCCAATAGCATCAATCATTAATCTTATGATTGAAATACATAATTAAGGTGTAAAAAATTCCAAAATAAAACAAACCATATGAAGAAAAAAAATTACAATGAAATTGCTCCAAGTATTAAAAACTTAAAATAAAATACCATTATGCCAATAACATGCATTGATAGCTCACCACGAATTCACATCCTTTGCAAGTATTTTAACCAGAAACTTTCTCCACACCAGAAAATTTCTAAAATTTCTCATACCCTGCAATAGTGATAAAATGAACACCAGGTTAGTTGATAATGCACTACAATTGAATGAAAATGAAAAGAACGTAAAAGAAAGGAATGAATGTATTTACATGCAATGATAGCTCACCACGAATTCACATCTCTTCTGGATTTAATTACCATCATAAATGAATGTATTGGCATCACCAATCTACGATTCCACAAAACCACATGTTGTAAAATCAAACCATCTAAGAAATTGTTCACAACAAAAAACAGTAAGACACCATTGTAGTATTTAAAATCCCACTTTTAGACCACATCCATTTACTCTTAAGATGATTTCTCAAAAAACAATAAAAATAACTCACTTCAAATTCTTTGAACCGTCTCCTACTAAATCATTTTTCTCAATCAATTGTTAAAATGAGAATCCAACTAGTGAAATAAGAAATCAAAAGAATCAAATCTGTAAAAGCTATTATGAATAATTACAATATAATAAACGTCAAAAATATATCAAAATGAACATAATTTTGAAGACAAACACCACCATGAAAAGACGATGAAGCAGGAGATGGTTCCAATCGAACAAACCAGAGTTTTAAGAATCAAAAGATGGTTCAAACCCAACAAACAATTAATCGGTTGAAAGCTTGTCAAGTAACAAATCTCGATCCGTAAAACTCCACTGCTCCAACTTTGATTTGTGTTCTCTGTGAAAGAAAATCGAAGCCCTAGCAAAGAGAACAAATTAGATTTAAGATTAGATCAAAATTTCAGCAACAGATCCTTACAAAGAGATTTCGTAAAAATAAAAAAAAACTCTCAAAACCTTAGTTCCAATTGAAGAGAATGATAAAAGTATTATAGACCTAAATTATGATTCCAAATCGGATCAAAAATTCGAAGTGAAATCAAATGAATTAGGGTTTTGAAACCGTAAATCAGTCATTCGTAAGTTTATTTTTGTTAAAAACATGACGAGATTTCAATTGAATCGAGTATAGAGATGAGAAACTTATCTGTTTTGTTAGATTTGTTGATGAAATTGTTGCAATTCAACATTAATCTTCTGATATTCAGAACCTAGAAATAATTTTTGCCGGACCGAGAGCGAAAGAGAATGGAGAAGAGAGACAAAGAAAATAGATAAATGAAAATATCTAATGAGATTCCTCTTGTATATATAGTAAAGGGTAGTGTTGTCATTATTAAAATTCGTAATAATTAATTATGGGCCGGATCTGAAGAAAATTTGATTTTTTTGGCCTAACAGTATCATTTTCCTAAAGTATGGAATTGATAGTGGAGGATCCATTTTGCGGGGCTTCTATATGTTGAACCCATATAGTAAGGGGGTTACAGTATTTTTCACTTATAGATTAGTAAAGTATACTTATATGCTAGCTAATATTGAGTTGTCATTCATGAGATATTTCAGTATATTAGTTGGACAATAGTGAAAACCGAAAATTGGAACTTACTGTATATCTTTTGATATTTTTACTTTTGGAAATTCCTTGTTGTCCAAACTACCATGGTCTATAAATATTGGAGTTTGTTCTTCTTACAAATCATCCCAGAACACACGCACTTCATCTTGTAGTCGCTGTGGGAAACCGACTAATAGTATTACTTGTAATGCTCACTTGGTGTGAAATAACATACGCCTGTTTCATTAAAATACTTCTGTGGGATCAAGAAGAGTCTAGAATTACCGCTGGTGGGAAACTGTAATTCTTTTGTTATTTTAGCTTTCGATCATTAATTTGATTTGACTAATAGTAATTGCACCTTGATAATCTCTAGTTTGTTTATTCCATGATCCTTGTCTTCTGATATAAGGTCACTAGAACTAGATTAAGGATCGAAAAATTTCAGATATATTTTTATATCTGAAAATAAGCTTATGATCATCCATTGTTAACAGATTTTTTTCCGTGCATGATCGGTCAGACGGAAAATCAAATTATTTTTGCAGGTATATTGAAGACTGAAAATTTGAAGACAACACGATTTTATCATTGGTATTATGATATTTGTGATTATACTTCATGCACATTTGATTGACTGGGATCCGAAAAGTTTGTTTATCTTTGATAGACTTTCATAACTTGGTTTTTTAGATCGATGATCTATAATTTCGTGGTTCTCTTCAGATTCCGAATCTGATAGGTTGTAAACTAAGCTTGATTATCTCGATAATCTAGATCTTAGTAGATCTAAACCCATATAAATGAGTTAAATATTTTAAAAGTAAGAGACTTTGTATGACTCACCTATGATTAAGCTCTTGAGATTTATAGAGTCGTTATCGAAACATATTAGTCCTTTACTGTTTCAGAATACGATCCAAAGGAGTTGAGTGCTAAAAGTCTTCACTGTATGTGAAGAGACTTAAGATAGTGGACTCTTTCTTAGGATTCATGTACGTTGACCAGAATGGTAGTAGGCGCAGCGATACTGAATAAAGTGAGTAATTTGGAGTTAGTTTACTTGGTCTCAACTAACAAAGTTGGTAGTAGTCTTTGTATAACAACTTAATTCTGAGAGTATTCTGAACTGGACTAGGTCCCTGGGTTTTTCTGTATTTACGGTTTCCTCGTTTGTCAAATCTTGTGTCGTGTTGTTTACTTTACTTCCGCATATTATTTATCATATAACTAAATAAAATATACTTATACGTTAATTAATCACTTGGTGTAATCCCATAGTTGGTTCGGTCCGAAATTATATTATATACCGAGTGTACGTCTCGTGGTTGATATCTTCTTGACAGTCTCTGTCTAAATTAGTTCACGCGAGGTGTGTCATAAATAGGTTGATATTGAAAGGATTGTGGGTGTACTTGGTACCCTCGTCATTTCAATTGGTATCAGAGCAGGCAAACACAGAAGATCTAGCAATCTGTGTTTGGTGCGATCCAACCTATCAGACATGTGTCAAACTAATATTAAGAGATATTGAAGAAAATACTCAATTAACGTATCACAAGAGGTTGATAACCACTCTGTGAATTAGATGTTACAAACAATGATAATGGATCTTTCTCATATGAATCAAGTTCGGAATATTCTTCTGATATTATCTTAAATGAGTCCAAAGGATCTCATGATGAGTTAAAACTAAGTCATGTAGGCATGTCGGGTGACTCTAAAAAAAACTCTTCTAGAGATGATGCAATTCTTGCGGATATGTTAACTTCCAAGTTGAAACAGGCTTGTGAGCAATTGCTTAGTTGCAACAATGCAGAGTAATATTTTAGCTAACTTTTGGTAATGTTTGGTCATGAGGTATGAGGAACGGTTAATCTAGTTAGGTATATATGTGATTAGGTCAGGTTTTATGAAAAATTCAAAAATTAAACTTTTTATTTTTCAGATCTCAAACCTTAACTCGTGTCCATTCATTGTTTGTTCTTGATTTTTCTTAAATTATATGGAAAGGATATATGATCGACTTTAGGTTTTGTTTGGGATTCTATATAACTGACCGATTATTAAGGAATCCTTTTATATGGTGACTCCACTGTATTTTGTCAATCACACTTTTTTTGTCAGAGTTTTTTCATTCTTTCTCCATCTCAATTTATTCAAAATTAATCGAATCTTAATAAATTTTGATCAAACTGTTAGAGAATTGCTCAGTTGAACCCACTAGCGTTGGTATGTCAAGTTAGTTGTCAATTTTAGTTTCCAAAATGCATTCTTGAGTTAGTATATTAAAGATAGTTTCATACTAGATTAGGTCTAAGAAAATACTAGATTAAAGATAGTTTCATACTAGATTAAAGATAGTTTCATACTAGATTAGTATATTAAAGATAGTTGCATTCTTGAGTTAGTATATTAAAGATAGTTTCATACTAGATTAGGTCTAAGAAAAACTATCAAGGATGAAGACTGAAGATTACAAGAAGACATCAACAAGGACTTCATCAACAAAGGTATGTGGTAATTGATTTCATTTGGATTCTTGTTCAATTCTACCTTTTTAATCTACCGAAACAAATGCTCACTCTATGGAACAATTCCTATGGCGGTTAATGTACATTTATGTATATATATATATACTCGAGGTTATTTGAGCCATGACTTTTGTGACAATAACCTTTATCCCTGGAAAGGTTCTCATGTTATAGTGATTGAGCTTAATAATTAATCGAGCCAAGAATCACTCAATACCGAGTTATAACGATGAAGTTATGAGTGATTTATTAAAGTAACAAGTGTTGCTGTAATTGTTACAGTTCGTTAGTAGGAAACAATCCACGAACTGTTTGTAACGGTTCACGGACTTGAGCCCAATTACGTGACTAAAAGTCTTTTTTAGTCAAGTTGGTGATGTTTCCTTATCTAGGCAAGTTAGCTATTACTCCAAACATCTTTGATTACCATATTAAAGTGTTTGTGATTTCTTCCAAATTTAATTTGTGATTTATTTACATAAATACAATATTTGCTAAATTAATTAATTATTTAATTATTTTGGCAAGAGTTGTAACTTAGGAAAGACTCCCAAAATTAGGAGAATCTTGAAAAAGAAAAATAGCTTTGCTTAGCTTTAAATCTACCTTGACTATAAATAAAGGGTTCGTGAGTGCTACACGTTTTTTTATCCCCTTTGGAAAATTGGTGTAAGCTCATAAAGTTGTTTTCCATGTCTTCTGTTCTTCGTGAACAAGAGTGAGATAAAAGTCTTTGTATTGGAGATCACAAAACCGAGTTGGATTTAATCTTCGTGATTGATCTACAACTTGTAATCTAGGTTTTTCACCTCTTGTCTTTTATAAGGTATTCTCTTCTAATATAAGACCATTCAAGAGTTGTTGATCATAAACCCTAGGTTTTGATAGATTTCAGTTTCCGATCATATACCAACACTTGTTAGTCGAAATCGGAAGCTAGAAAGAAAACTTCGATTAAGGAATCTCAAAAAAAATCCTTAAGAAGTTTTAAACAAGATATCTCTAGATTTATTTTAGTTGATTCTTGTGGTAGAATAATTAGGTTTCTCTTCCATTTTTGAAGAGTATAATAATCCCTAATATACAAGTTTGTTTTGATATTACTTTTACCTAATAATTGTTTTTCTCAAAACAAACACAAGATTTCCAAAACCTTGATTTACATCTAAAGGGAAATCGATTCAGTGTTTTGTGAAAACAAAAGATCGAAAAATATTAATCGTGTTGTTGTATCTTCTAAAGAGAGCCTTGGGTTCTGCTATAAGATTTACGAGAAGAATTCCTAAAGACAATCGGTGTTGTGCTAGGAGTTCTATAAGTGCTGAAGCAGGTATTACATCTAGTATGAATAGGTAGTAGTAAATTGGTGTAACAACTTATAATCAGTGTGTGTTTATTTTGGACTAGGTCCCGGAGTTTTTCTGCATTTGCGGTTTCCTCGTTAACAAAATTTCTGGTATATGTGTTATTTCTTTTCCGCATTATATTTTATTTATATAATTGAATAATACAGGTTGTACGTTAATCAATCGTAGTTGTTAAATCCGACCTTGTTTGTTAGATAAAACTTGATTGATCTTGAACAATTGATTTTGTTATTTTCACATTGTTAGACCAGTCTGGACTAACCATGTTTTAAGTGGACATTGTGCTGAAATATTCCTTTAGTGATTGTATCTTAAAGAGGTTTATACACGGTGGATATTGAATAGGTTATGATTAACACAAAAGATTTTGGTTCAAGAGCTTCACACTAAAATCAGGTTTACGGACTTGTTTCTGTTTAATTCTGATTGTGCTGAAATAGAGATATAGCTATTTGATATACTTTTCTAAAGATCGAGTCTGACTGTCTAGTTGATTCTCTTGAAAGTATATTGAAGTAAGTCTTCTCATATTGCCAAACGAATTGTTGGGTGTGGTTGTTGTACTCCCGCATTTTCACAAACTTTGACCAGATTCTTCAAATTGACCAATAATCGCACTTCAGTTTCATATGAATTTCTACTTTTCGTCAATGGATTATATAATTTCTAGTTTTTACTTCATTCTATCACAATCAGATTTATTTTTCACAATTTTTTGAAATTAAGATACAGTTGTAGATAATCAAAAAAATTCATTACAAAATTAGGTCAAACAAAGTTAAACAAACATATTCAATGTTCAAAGTTTTTCTAAGTAGCCATTAGATCAACTGGTATCGATCAATTTCAGTATTTAAAAAAAAAAAAACACAGAGCATTTCATCACTGAAAATGTGGGGGTCTAACAACCACACCCAGCAATTCGTTTGGAAATCTGAGAGGACTTACTTCAATACACTTTCTAGAGAATCAACTAGACAGTCAGACTCAATCTAGAATAAAGTATATCAAATAGTTTAATATCTCTAACACTTAATTCAATCCGCAATCAGCAAACATAAATATGCAAGCCCGATTTAATATAAGAGTAATTACTTGAACAGTACCAAAGACCAATGTTCAAGTGTCAATTAATGTAAATCAACAACCAAAGGTTGGATATTCTAATTGATTGATCTTAACGCACAACCTGTGATATTTCAATTATATAACAAAATATAATGCGGAAAAGAAATAACACAGACACCAAAATTTTGTTAACGAGGAAACCGCAAATGCAGAAAAACCCCAGGACCTAGTCTAGATTGAACACCACACTGTATTAAGCCGCTACAGACACTAGTTTATTACCAATTAACTTCGGACTGGACTGTAGTTGAACCCTAATCAATCTCATACTGATTCAAGGTACAATTGTGATCCTTACGTCTCTGATCCTAGTAGGATACTACGCACTTGATACCCTTATCTGATCTCACCCAAAACTAAGAGTTGCTACGACCCAAAGTCAAAGACTTGATAAACAAATCTGTCTCACACAGAAAAGTCTATATGATTGAATAAATCTGTCTATCAGAGATATAAATCTCAAGCCAATTTTACAATTGCACTCAATCACGATAGAAACAGCAAGATCAGATCACGCAAATACAAAGAGAATAGTTGGGTCTGGCTTCACAATCCCAATGAAGTCTTGAAGTCGTTAACCTACAGGGTCTCGAGAAGAAACCTAAGGTTAAAGGAGAATCGACTCTAGTTATGCAACTAGTAGCACACAGAAGGTGTGGGGATTAGGTTTCCTGGTTGTTAGAGTTCTCCTTTATATAATTTTCAAATCAGGGTTTGCAATCCAAGTTACCTTGGTAACAAAGCATTCAATATTCACCGTTAGATGAAAAACCTGATTCAACCAAGCTAATATATTTCAACCGTTAGATCGAACTTAGCTTGTTACACACAAATGAAATGTACCCTCATTTAGGTTTATGTAACCGTACCCAAACGTGTACACCATGTTGGTTCACAAATAGTTAACCGAGCTTAGCCATATGATTACTCTCATATCAACCTTATTCATATTACCATAGCTAGTTCAAATGACTCAAATGAAACTAGTCAAAGAATTGTTCAATTGCTATATTCTCATGGATTTATATAAGAACACAATTGAAGCAAAATATGTTTGATTCACTTGAATCGATACATGAACATTATAGCCACGGTTCGCAAAGATTGCATTCCTTATTGATAAATGTTTTAGGTTCATGTACAACCGATTTTAGAAAGTAACCACTTAAGTATGCGTACAGGTATGCGTACTTAAGTAACCAGATTTGTGTTTGTTTTAGTTTTCAAACTCAGCATAAATTCACGGACGTACGGGTACGTGTACTTTAGGTAGCCAGATGAGTTTGGTTTTTGGTTTTCAAACTCAACAGAAATTCACGGACGTGAACTTTCGCCAGTATGCGTACGGTACGCGTACTTTAGGTAACCGGGTGAGTTTGGTATTGGTTTTCAAACTCAGCAGAAATTTACGGACGTGAACTTTTGCCAGTATGTGTACGGGTACACATACTTACCCAGTCTCCTACAACCTTTTTGTATGCACACAAGTATGCATACTTTAGGTTCCCGATTTTGGACTTATACACCAATGTGCGAACACACTATGCTTATATCCAAAGATGGTTACAAGATTCTAAACTCTTTATTTCAATCATTGAAACATTCTTCTATAATGACAATAGCCGTTTTCACACACTATTAGCATCAAAGCAATTTTCAAGTTATTGAAATAATCATTATCGAAACATTCCAAGTCTTACACTAAATGATTGTATCACACAAACCATGTAAGATGTTACTCGGTATTTTCTCATGATATAAGATGAACTTGGTCGAAGAGAAAGCTTACCAACACATATTTCGAGAAATATGTAAGCGAGATATACTCAACTCGAAATCTCAAATGTGTATAGAGAAAAATATATCGTAACACGACTTATGTCTCAATATAGGAGATAGAGTAGAAATAGACTTTCCAAGTGATAGATGAGTTTAAGTCTCCACATAACTTTTGTCGATGAAGTTCCACAAGCTCTCCTTAGTATTTCTTCGTCTTCAAGTGATAAGCGCCGTGAAGTCTAATCTCAACTACACAAACTATGTCCTAGTCCGAGACATCTATAAATAGGCTAGAAATCAAGACTTATAGCTACAAATCAAGACTTATAGTTTTGATCACTAACATTGACAAACATGCTTGATATAGCAACGCATGCGAGTTAGACCGAGCAGTTCTTTAACAATCACGATCCCGTCAAATTCAAGCGAATTTCTTGGACATTAAAAACTTGGCAGTGATATCGTGAATAACACATGGGTTTTCTAAAAATGACTTGCCAATTCAGAAAAAGGTCTTAAAGGAGCTAATGATCTAGATCTTAAAAATGATGATGACAAAAAAAAGAAGAGGAAAAGAACAACATAAAAACCCTATTTTTTAAAGAAGAATTAGTTGTAGTACGTAGTTGAAGAAATTTATAATGGGTATGATGATAAGAAAGTGAATGGAAATTGATATTTGGCGATATTTTTAAAGGGTTTCTTCAACTTAGATTGATTAAAGTTGTAGAAGATGAAGAATAAGGCGTGAAAATTAAATTTTTTTGTCAAAAGATCTCTCTGATCCCGTGAAGAATAAGAAAACAAAAAAAGTGCCATAATGCTTGAATGTAAATTTAATTTTTGTTAGGTTTGAACTGTTAATGGAGGCTTATCAGAGGGAGAAGCGGTATAGAGAAACAAATAAGCAAATAAAAAAATGAATTTTTTTTTGTTGATGATGGATTTCTGACAAAGAGTAAAATAATTATTTTGGGTGAGTTTCATATTCACCAAATTTTGGACCAGGGGAAAAATGGTCATTTTACAGAAATACAAGTGGAAAGGGAAAATGATCATTTTGTAATTTCTCTCGATATTTCCCTCAGTACTTAATTGTCAAAATGTTTTAGCGTTATGTTCTTTAGCTGAACTCCTAAAAAGATATATTCTTTAATTTTACTCAATTTCATGTGAAGACGTCAATTCATGTAAATACATGAATTTCTTTATTTTTACTCAATTTGCCATGAAGCATAGCATCTTGACTCATATTAGTCGAATACCCCAAGCAAGGAGTGAAGAATTCCCATGATTGGTTGCACTAAAAACCCTAGTTGTGGTCAAAAAAATAACTAAATCAAATTAGGGTTAGATCGTGACCTCCCAAGTCAATTGGGGAGTAATCCCGACCACCCAACTTGACCAACCAGTCTAACTTGCCTAGCGCCTCCGGTGATCGACCAATCAGGTCTCATGGTGACTACCTGCCTCCCTCTTATATTATGGCCAATCAGAATGCTCGGAGCTGACCCGAAAAGCTCTCAATTAGCCGACCAAAATAGACCAGTCGAGCTGCCAAATTCATGTGAATTTCCAAATTAGGAAACCCTAAAATTTAAATTTGTAATGTTTATAAAAGTTGAAAAAAAGTTACAATATTCAAGACTTCATCATTGCAACACTTATACGTTGAAATTATTGTTGCAATGCTTATAGTGAATATCACTCTTTGTAAGAATTGCAAAACCGTTGCGAAGTTTAAACTCATGGACAAACTACGCTTTCAAGCGTCACGATCACTATAGAAGGATCCGCGACCCATCCCAGCCGTACATTATGCATAGAAACGTTTGTGACTTCTTGTAAATATCGAATTCATCATGTGAATGACTTCAACAGTTTATTTCACATGATTTGTTTAATTTTATTATTTAATTAAGAGCATCATGCATCGGTTTGTACTGCTTCACAGGGAAAGTCATATTTTTATGAGACTTGATTTGACATCATGACTCATCTGTAGCATAGATCGGGTGTGATTGGTCGAAATATATACTTCCATATAGGACTCACATGCACGTCCTATTACATATATTCCCTCCGTCCCAAATTAGATGAACTAGTTAGTTTTAAATTTTTTCCCAAAATAGATGACCTATATCATCAAATAATGGGATATTTTAAAATTACTCTTTAATTGATTATTATTAGTATAAGAAATATGTATAATTTGATAGCCATATTTATATTCGTCACATAAGTGTTTTAAAATGCTTTACAATGATATAAAGTTTACAAATATACATCGTATAGTTTGAGAGATAAATCATTTCTAAATTTTACTATTAAATATCCTTAAGGATATAATTGTAAAAAATACGAAAAAATTCTCCTCTCTTTTGCTTGCCTTAAGAACTGTGCACACCACAACTAGGTCATCTAATTGGGACGGGAGAGTTTCATTCTTGAGTTCATATCCTCTTTGTGTGTCCTGTGTGTTATCGTAGTATCCATCATATCCTTATTACATATCAGTTTTTAGCATTCATTTTAGTCATCATTAATAGGCTTTCTTTGTTCCTCTTGGCTCAGAATATAGTTTGTCCTAGCTGCATTTAACTCATAGTTTTCCTTTCTGTTTAGACTTCTTTCTTACCATCTCTGTTTCTATTTTTATTAATATTTTCTGACTGCTTCCGGAAGTGTGTTCCTCGTATTTTCATCTTAGCCTTTAGCTTCGCCCATCATTATATCATCTACTTCACTTTTTAGAACCCTTTACCATCTTCAATCTCCTTTTCCTCAATCCTAGTAACGTTACTAAACTCTTTTTCGATTCTCACAAGCATCAAATTTGTGCTGAATCTATTCCTTTTATCCCTTATCTTTCCAAACGTCTCAAGCCCGGAGTCTATTTAGTTGAATTTTTTTAAAGCCCATTAGCAAACCCATCTATATACTCTTTCTAGCACCCTTTGGTTTTTCTCCGCATCTTTCCAAACCTCTCAACCAGATTAACTTTATCTCGACTGCGCTTTCAACTCCTCTCCACATCCAGTTCCAGTCTCAACTTTTAACATGAACATTTTGGCCTGGAATTGCGAGGGCATCAATAATCCAACCACAATACAACACTTAAAAGATATAATCTCTTTACACAAGCCCAATATCATCTTCCTTTCAGAAACTTTAGCTAATGAAAGACATATGTCAGGACTTGCTCAATCCCTTCAATTCCAAAACCTAACCACAATTCCCAAAATTGGCCGAAGAGAAAGAATTTGTCTCATGTGGAACAACCTAAATATTCAAGTGCTAACTCAATCCCAGAGTTTCATTCATGTCCTTGTAAATACCCTAGCTCCGGCACAACCATGGATCTACATAGGCATTTACGGTCCTCCACATCCAGATGCAAGATCTGATTTTTGGCAGGATTTCCCAATAATTTTCCCCAACATAAGCAACTCAACCTCATGGGTGTTGATGGGGGACTTTAATGAAGTAACAAACCAATCGGAGAAGAAAGGAGGAAGACAAGTCAACTATAACGAAACTTAACCTTTCCTCACAATGATAGATCAAATGCAATTCATCGACCTAGGATTTCGTGGGGACCCAAGCACTTGGAAAAACAATCAGCATGGTCAAGATAAAATATTAGAAAGATTGGACATAGCACTTGCAACCCTATATTGGCGCATGGAAAATCCTCATGCTACCGTCACTCATCTCCCGAGGATAAGGACTGATCATACCCCCATCCTTTTTCACACCAAAGCAATTGAATGAAAGGGACAAAAAATTACAAGTCTGAACATCTATGGTTGACGCACCCTCATCTCAAGAAAGTTGTAGCATCTTCCTGGACTCAACAAAGTGACGCTGAACCTGCTCTAGACCTTCAGCGAAAGATAATCGCCACCGTCCAAACTATTATGGATTGGAACAAGGATATCTTTGGGCATCTTTTAAAATTAATACGCAAGTCAACAACACAAATTCAGAGGGCACAACATCAGTGCGCCATTCATAATGGCAAGGAATTAACATATTGACTAAATCAAGAAAAAGAGCTAAGGAATCAACACTTAACCTTACTCCAATGTCATGCCACATATTGGCAACAAATATCCAGAATACAATGGCTCGAATCAGGAATAATAATATGACCTTATTCCACACCAAAGAAACCATACATCGAAGTTGCAACAACATTCAACAATTACAAGATCCGCAAAACAACTGGGTTTCCGATAAAGATCAAGTAATTCAGATCATCCTGGACAATTTCACAACTCAATACACAGCTCCGAGCACAATAATAGATAAAGATATATTTGAGGAAATAATGCCAAGATTTACACAATGTGATTCACTCTCAGCAGAAGTAACAGTACAAGAAATCAAACAAGTTTTATTCTCCATCAACTCAGAAACTGACCTTGGGACGGATGGTTATACAAGTAAGTTTTTCAAAGTTTTCTGGGATATCACTCACACTCAAATAATAGGCATGGTGCGAAGTTTTTTAATTATTTAAATATCCACCCCTCATGAACCACACAAACATTACGTTAATTCCAAAAGTGGACCACCTAACAAAACCATCTCAATTCAAACCTATACGCCTCTGAAATGTCTGTTAGAAAATCATATCAAAAATTCTAGTCAACCGCATTCGACCCCTTCTCCTATTTCTAATAATCCCATATCATAGAGCCTCTGTCCCTCAACGCTCAATTCACGATAACATCGCAATTGCAGGAGAGCTATTCCACTACATCAAAACTTCAGCAGAGCCCAAAATTGCTCTTAAACTAGATATCCAAAAGTCATATGATAGCTTTGACTGGGTTTAATTAAAAAAGACTTCACCAAATTAGGCTTCCCAACAATATTTGTGGACTATATCATGCTATGTATCAGCTCAGTCACCTACTCCATCAACATCAATGGTACCCTCATGGTTTCATCACACTAACGAGAGGCATAAGACAAGGTAATCTCATATCTTCATACATTTTCATTATATGTGCTTAAATTCTATCAACAAATCTTGCCAAACTGGAAACCAGACATTTGGTTCGAGGTATCAGAATATCGCAAAAAGCGTCACCCATATTACATCTTATGTATGTATATGATATCCTAATCACTTACAAATCCTCCCAAGAGAGTAACATCCACCTAAAAAAGATACTTCAATCATATGGCTCATCAGCAGGACAAATAATCAACACAGCCAAATCAACAATCATCCACCATCCGAGATTACAGCCACACGACATAAATACTCTAGACCAAGTTTACAACATGGCAACCTCTTTAACCACTCATATATATCTTGGGGTACAATTCAAACACGGGAGAACCTCCCGTCACATCTTCGAAACTTTGCTTCAAAGGCTAGCTCGTAAATCTCAAGGATGGATGTCAGAATTCCTTACACCTGCGGGGAGGTTAGTTCTCATTAAAACCTCCTTAACTCTAGCCTCCAACCAACTTATCCAGGCACAACTTTTACCCACTCATGTTCACAAACAAATCGATCGGATTACCAGAAATTTTTTCTGGGGCCATGATTCCTTTGTTAGAAAACTTCACTCTTTGGGATGGAACAAACTCAACACACAGATAGCGAAAGGAGGACTCAGCATCAGGAAGAGTATCCATCACAATAAAGATATGCTCATGAAAATATTATGGAACATTGGCGATCAACCACATTCCATCTGCATCTGTATCTACAACGAGAAATACCACCAACATCAACCAATTTTTCAAGGTACAGTCACTTTGTTGGAAAACGATTAATAAAATATGATTTCTGAAGTTTTAATAAAAATTATAATTTATTGTTTTCTTTTGTGAATGAAAAACTTATTAGTCCCACACCGTGGAGTTTCCACTTTTTAGTTGTTTTAAGAGACTATATAATATTTTTAGTCCCACATCGGGGAGTTCCTCTTCTTAAGTTGTATTTGTCAATTATATAAACAAATTCACTACTTTTGTAAAATCTATGGGAAAGGGGATTCTTTATTTTTTAGAGAGGCCCCCAAGAGAAAATATTTTATGGTGATTTCTTTAATGTTCACGATTTTCCTTAACGGTTTTTTCGGAGTTGCCAAGCTCAAGTTGAGCATCTACTACATATGCTAGTAGTAGATATAGTAGGGTGTTTTATCCTGGAGATATCCGTCCTGTGAGGGATATAGCATCACTCTTGAGTGTAGCCGGGCGCTAATGTCTTAAGGGCAGCGTGTTGAACACGTGACTCACTCTGTTTTTTCAAAGTTTTGCCTTGTTGCTGTTGTGGAGATATGGGAAGCTCTATCGTTTCGTAAAATCCATCACTTCCATTAAAAAGGAGCTAAGTATCAATAACTTTACTTATTTGATTTTTTTCCTTATTTTGATTATTGCACCCAACAATCTTAAGACATTAGCGTTTGTAATAATCATGGATTAATTGTGGAGTGAAAAACAAAAAACGATTTTTTGGTCAGCTGTATAGTTTCTAAGTTATCTCTTAATTTATAAGGAATTTCGACGAACCCCTTGTACATAATGTAGTAGACACCTTGATAGTTACCCACACAAAATTTCAGAATTTTTGGAGTTGTTAATTGTTTTTTTTGATATTTTACAAACCAGAGAAACGTTCCTGAAAATTTCCAACGAGCAGAAATTTGTTGTTAACTAAAGTAGTTTTTATGGGGTAACCATGAGTTTTTTGAAATGGTGATTCAAACGAAGTTTGTATATATATATGTTATCTTCAAAACTCATATTTTACTTTCCGATTCGGAATTGTGGTTTGTGAATAAAGGTGTCATCTCCAAGGGACAAGGCTAATAGGCGCATGTGGTTGGAAACAAATCTTCCAAAGCTGGCAAAGGTGAAAACATCGAGCGCAACTCTAAGCATGGTCTTCATAAGAAAGGTATGTTTCGTAAACCTGAATCTAGCATTACTTTAATTAAGGGTGATTTTTTATGTTTGTAAATTCCTGGCCATATGGCAGTAAATTGTAGACAACGTAAAAACCTTAACAAGTAGAAAGTTAATGTTAATTTAGTTGAAACAAATATAACGAGTTCAGTGGCATGATGTCAGAAGCTATTTTAATAACCAATGTGAGATATCGGTGGGTGGACTCTGGAGTCACCAAGAATGTTTATTCAAACAGAGACCTGTTCAGCTCCTATTAGAGGATAAGGGATGTCGAGAAACTCTTTTTGAGTAACTCATCTCCAACAGAGGTTGCATAAAAGGAAAAAGTCGAGCAGAAACTCATTTTTTTGTAATATTCTCACATTGAATGAAGTTTTTCATGTTCCGAGCATATGCAAGAATCTTGTATCTTGTTCTGTTATAGATGGTAAAAGATTTAATATTTTAATTGAATCTGGAAAAAAATTTGTAACTAGGCAGTGATTTTTTAGGAAAGAGTTATATGACTTTGGGTCTATATAAGCTTAACGGGAAAACTGATGATGTGAACATAGTTGATTCTTGTGCTTTCTTGTGTGATTGATTGTTTTACGTGGTAGACTTGGAACCGTAAACTTATAAGTCAATGCTTAACTGGCTAGCATAGGCTGCGTACCTAAATTTAGTTTGGATATTGAACACAAAAGTGAAATCTGTGAAGAATCAAGATATGCTATAAAACCTTTTAGCACAAATGTTCAGAGTAATTCTAAGCCTTTAAAATTAATTCAGTTAGGCCTAGTTGACATGAGTTCAACCCAAAACCACCGTGGTAAAAGATGATTTATAACTTCCGTAGATGATTGTACGGGGTACTATCTTGTATACTTGCTTAGGGATAAGGATGATGCCTTAGAAGCCTTAATATGTATAAACTTGAAGTTGGAAACCAATTAGAATCCTTGAACATAACAGTTGTATCCTTAAGGAGATGATAATTGCCATGTTGATTAGTTCAGTATTACCTGCGGCTTTGTGGGGGGAGGCAGTCCACTTAACTAGTATATCCTGAATAGAGTACTCTTTTAAGGATCATATGAAACTCCATATGATTTATGGAAAGGTAGATGCCCTTCTTATGAATGCGTCAAATTGTGGGGGGTATTGACTAAGATTGTAATTCCTCTTCCTAAAAGAACTATATTGAAACCAAAAATGTTGATTGTGTCTTCATATAGGGTATGTTGAGTATACTTCTACATATAGATTTTTGGTTGTGTGTTCTGATTTTTCTGACTCTGGTGTGAATATTATTACGGAATCTAGGGATGCTGAGTTCTTTGAACATGTTTATTCTAAACCTATATCTCATTAGAGATGTGTTGTTGATCCCCTAGATTTATTTTCAATTAGGCAGAACTTATTTTAAAGGAAGATGAAGTTGATGTTGAGCCTAACAGAAGTAAAACAATTAGACTTGAGACTTCCTACGAATCCGACTTCATAACATGTCTAGCTTAGTCTGAGCCCCCAATTTGTAAAAAAACCTTGATATCTACTGAAACTCCATTCTGGTAAGAAGCTTCATTTAGTGAAATGGACTCGGTCCGTCGGAACCAGACTTGGGAGCTTGCTAGTTTACCTCCAGGGAGTAAGACCATGAGATGTAAATGAGTCTTTAAGAGGAAACGTTAGGTAGATGGAATTGTGCAAAAGTATTAAGCTAAGTTGGTAGCTAAAGGCTATAAACTAAAAGAAGGTGTAAATTTCCTTGATTATTATTCACTTGTGACGAGAATTACTTCTGTTGAGATGCTAATTGATATTGCTGCCATAAACAACTTGGAGATACATCAGCTGGATGTTAAGACAACTTTTCTAAAATTGTGAATTAGATAAAGAAATTTACAAAGACCAACCTGAGTACTTTGTAGTGAAAGGTTATGAAGACAAAGTTGGTAAATTGAACGAATCTTTGTATGGTTTTCAAATAAGCACGTAAACAATGACATGGAAAATTTGATCATGTGATAATGTGTAGTGGATTTAAGTTAATGAATCTTACAAGTGTATTTACAAGTAACTTGTTAAGGATGCTTGTGTGATTGTATGTTTGTATGTTGATGATATGCTTATACTTGATACAAACATAGATGTGATTAATTCCACTAAAACATGCACTAAGTGAGAACGCTGGCTTGAAAGACTTAGGCCCTTTTTATGTGATCTTAGGGATGAGGATTAGAAGATAATCAAACATTTATAGTCTTAGTCATTCTCATTATATTGAATTTGTGCTTATGAGATACAATCAGCCTGATTGTAAGCCTGCGTGTACTCCATACGATTCTTCTTGTAGACTCGAGAAAAAATAAGGGTAATGGAGTATCTTAACTTGAATACTCAAGAGTTATAGGATGTCTGATGAATTTAATGAACTGTAAGAGTCCAGACATTGCTTATATTATGAGTAAGTTAAGTAGATATACTTGTAGTCCAGAGAAAGAGCATTTGGATACACTTAGTAGAGTATTATGGTACCTAAAATACTCTATTACCTTTTGTTTAATTTATGAAAGGTATCTTGTTGTCCTTGAGGGACTTTGTGATGCAAACTGGATAGTTGACTCAAAGGAGTCTAAGTCTACGAGTGGATATGTTTTCACTCTAGCAGGAGAGTTTATTTTTGGAAGATTTCCAAACATCTACTCCGGATTCGGGTTGGATAGAAATAAACACGGATGGATCTGCTAGAGGTCATCCAAGTATGGCAGAAGCGGGATTCCTTTGCAGGGACTCGAACGCTCAAACCATAATGACTCTTGCACAACCTCTAGGATAAACTAATGCACTGACGGCAGAGACATGCGCAACCGTAATAGCAACCAGAATAGCAATGAAAAGACAATGGCCACAGGTGCTATTTGAAACAGACTCTGAGAATCTCATATGCTTCATTAAAACACCAACGGAAGCTCCTTGGTATATAGCACAAATGATTGCGGAAATCAAATAAAGAATGCGTCAAATACCTTCCTGCCATATTGAACATAATTATAGAGAAATTAAACCAAACAACTGACGATATAGCAAACTTCGCAGCAAATAGGAGCGAAAAAGGCAATTACTCGACAACATTATGGGATCAAATAAACCCGCCTTTTCTTAATCAGATTCTTTTAACCGACTCCATGTGAATTACATTCCCGCGTGTAATCAAAATTTAGTCCTTTTATTAATATATATATATATATATATATATGCTTCCAGAAAAAAAAATGTCAAATTAGAAAGTTAATGAAGTGAAATTGGTGGATATTATGGTAGGATTATAAAATTATTAAAGAAAGTGAGAAATAATTCCAAATTTCCAACGAACTCGAGTAAAAGTGAATCTGTCAAAAATAGATCCTCGAAATCTTAAATGGGAGATATCTGTTTTACTTTCACACCATTCTTGACTTAAAAGGTAAACTTAGTAGTCTAACTTCTTTACTACTCCTAGTTGTTTTAGTGGGAAAGCATTCAAGAATTTCGAATATTTCAAAGTGATTCGATGATGACATGGCGAATCTAGAACTTTATCTCACTGGGGGGCACGTGTACATCTTTACCCCAAAAATTGGTATTAGAAATTCAAAAGGCCATATTCTTAACGTAAACAAACAACCAAAAAAAAGAAAATTTGATACGACCTGTGAAATGCCAAGAGCACATCTATGGACTTGAAAAACCCATTGCCGCAGCAAGATTCTTGTGAATTTGAAAGATAATATGGGAGCCAATGTCCCCATATGATGAAATGTGAAAGAGCAAATTTACAAGTCAGTGAGACTTCGTAGTTATTTAAAACTTTGCAGTGCTAATCTCTCACGTTCTGTAACCCAGTTTTTAGCTTAATAATAAACGGGGCTTCAAATTCAACTTCACTTCAAATTAAAGAATGATGCATAGTATCTTCGGTCATGTAATAATGCTGCCAATCACTAGACAATGCACTCTGGGATGCTGGTATACGATAGTGACATGAAGAGGTTTAAATTCCTATCCGCCATTTAAATCGTAATGAAAAATTAAATTCGGTTTGCATTCTTGTAGTCAATTCTGAATCTACTCTGCAACTGCAAGGTCTCGGTTGTTACTAAAACTAGTCGAGAACAGCTTTGCAAACATCGATTTTAGATTTTAACATTCCTTCGGTCAGAAGGGTCTTGAAAATTAGAACTAGACAACCACCCAAGAGATGGTAGCTAATACATTCAAAAGGTCGGACCTGCAGCTGGCTGGCTTATATATGTGATGTCCACATCTGTCAACGGTAGTAGTAGTTTTCACTAATTTGGTCCCAAACGTCTAGTTAATTGCCTGAGCTATCTTTTACGTCGAAAGATAATATCTGTAGTGGATGATGAATGTTATCCTTATTTTAGGTGACATTTCTTGCACTGGAACAGTCACGGGAAGGGGTATCCGCGTATGCGCACAGGTATTGAGCTGAAAGCCTGAAAGCTTCACACTGTGAATCTTTCTTTGCTTATGAGTGGAGTCCTGCATTTTTACATAAAGTGCTTGATACCTTTAAATCGTCAAATCGTGTTTTCTACAAAGCAAATAACAACGTACATAAATGTTGGCAATGGCCAATCCAAGAGGATATGGGACATAATCAGTAGAAAGAAAAAGAAGAAAAAAGGGTAAAAGCAGAATCACTACTACTACATAGACAAAAACTAAAAAGCAAAGAACTGAAAAACTGCACTACCAATTTTTTTTTCTGTCTCAAAAAATTTCAAACATCTTTATTCAGAATGAATAGAAGAAGGAAGAATGGACATTCTCATCTCCAGAACTTTCTTATGAGAATTGGAATGCTTATAGCTCACAAAAGTAGGACTTTTAGCTGGTCTATACTCCGGCAACAACCTCCCTGACTTAAACCTAACTCCACATGCATTACACAGTGTTTTTGGACCCAATGGTCCTGCTCTCCACTGTGGGGTCCTTTGTGAAAGACAATGTGTACATCTCCTTGGTTGTCCTAGATTTCCCAAGCTGTCCTTCCTTCTACCCTCCTCCTCTTCTTCTTCTTCTTCTTCTTCTTCTTCTTCTTCTTCTTCTTCTTCTTCTTCTTCTTCTTCTTCCATTTTCATCATAATTTCTTCTTGCTCATCATCTTCATCAATAGTGGTTGTGGTTGTAGTGAAAGTAGTAGTACTAGTGCTATTATTATTGGTGCTCTCATTTTGGGGTACATTAATGAGTTCACTATCAGCTAACCAATAAGCTTGGTGTACTAGTAGTGGAGTCATGTACTCTGAAGTCATAACCACATGGTGGTGGTTAGGGTTCTGGTTTTGTGGGTCTTTTGCTCCTTGATGATGAGATGACCAACTACTATTTCTACTATTAATCTTACCACTAGTGCTACTTCTAATACTACTATTGCTGCTGAATGGCTTTCTTGGTAATTTGGCGGTTCTTCTTCTTTTGGTTGTGGAATTTCCAGTTGGAATACTCAGAAAATTTTGTAGAGATGGGGCTGTTGGTGCTGTTGAATGATGTTGATTATCTGCTAATGATACTGACGAGTAATGTTTTTTGACATTCAATGGCTGGTGGTCATTTGTTGGTAAAGGCTGATTAATGCAATTCCCAGTGTTGGATAAACAATCTTCAACTAAGTTTGATAGCCATTCTATGTTTACATCACCTGCTTCCTGCTCCTACAAATTTAACAAGAATATGAGCAACTGACTCAAAAACAAACAACTAATGAAGCCAAGAAACTAGAAGAATCCCATTTCTAGGCTTCTAGCCAATAGTATTTACTCATAACCCATGAAATGGAAGAACAAAAACTGAAGAAGAAGAAGAAGAAGAAGAAGAAGTAGGAGTAGACTGACCATATTTTGAGTGGAGAAAAGGTCATCAACAGAACAACATGAAGAAGATGAGACAACCCCAAGCTTAGAAGAGTAAGTAGTTGAGGATGGAGAAACAACAAACTGTTCTGGTTGGAAGTCTGAAGATGGAAACCCGCCATTTTCACCACCACCACCACCTGTAACTACTGACATATTCCTATAGAAATCCATCAGAGAAACACACAGAGACTATAAATGGAAACCCTGTGAAAAAAGTTAGTGAGGAAGAAAAGAAAAGAGATGGATAAAGAAAGGGTGAGTGAGTGAGTGAGAGAGTAATATTGTAATGTGAAGTGTTTGTTGGGTATTTAAATTTTTGAAATGAGGGTTTTCTCTTTTTTCTCTCTTAAAAAGAAGAAAACAAATAATTATTTCTTGAGAAAAAAAATAAATAAAAATAATGTATGGAGTGAGTGAGTGAGAGTGATTACTGACTTGTTCTGTGTCGGCAGGAAAGCAAAACCCATCCCCACACCCCCACAATTATATGAATACTCAACAATCAATCAAACACATTTCAAAAAACAAGATAACTCTGTTACTGTATAGTAGTATTATTTCTTTTTACTCCACAGCCGGTGCCGCAACACAAGCCAATTTTGTCATTCTTGGCGGTAAAATTTTTCGAGTCAAGCTTCAAATTATTAATATACAAACATCTCCCTCTGTACCCTGTTTCTCAATTCAATTATTTTAAGAAAATGAGAAATATTCTACATTTCTTTCTTTCTCCTACTCCTACGGGCATATAAACGAACCGAGCAGTTGAACAACTTAAAATGGTCAAAGTCATACCACCAGGTTGACAGTAGTACGACCCATTATTCATCTCTCATCTTTCTGTGGTGTCTAGGTTCAGTTTTCAGAGTTTAATTTGGTTTCCATTGTGTTGTTCAAGAAAGACTGGGGTTTAATTCAAAAAGACAAAGCTGATTTAAATGAAGGATGATGATGAGTCTTTCTTCTTCAATTGTTTTGATTGCACGAGACAAAGAATATTTCACTGTTACAGCACAATCCTATCTGCAAAACATATGTGCTTCAAAAGTACAAAAATGAAGGGTGTACATATAACATGGATACATGTGTTTGTGTATGTGTACATTGAAACATCTAAGAAGGCGACATGCCGGTGAGAAATCAGATTGCAGGGAGCCACCATAGTTACCAAACCAGTGATAAATTTCAATATCTAGGCAGAGCATGTTGCAGTTGTCAATAAACAATCAACTTGATAGAAAAAAATGGTAGGCCAAGGAAATAATGAAGGTGGCATTCTTTTTATTTATATTTGCCGAAACTTTACAGTAGTAAGTGTAAATTGGAAGATACAGTGTTGTGTATTAAGATATACAGTGGATATACAATTATACATGGTTACATTTTTTTAGTACAATAAATGCCACTTCTGATTGGATTTCAGAATATACCAGACAAACTACGACATGGTCTTAATGAGGAATGCAGACCCACGTTGTAGTATGGAGGCAGCAGAACAACACCAATATGTACACAGATTAGGGACGTACCAATTCCAAGCATTACCAACAATGACAAGAGAACAGTGTCATTGATCCAAAGGCGATTTAGATAGGTACTCGCGCCACTCACTTGGCGTCCCTTTTCTCAAGCTCAGCATTTTTACAGATGCATTTGTCAATGGTATGGCAAGTATATCATACTCTTTTGGTGCCTGCAAGATGAAGAGGAAAGATCTTAGTCAGCATGCAACTCTAACTTCCACTGGCAGAACATGATGACCGTGGATAGATTTTTATCACAAACATCAACTACTTAATGTGTAGCTGGGTTGATGTCCATGCTTTATTTCCCTAGTTCATACTTCTATAGATCTTGCTTATAGGAAAACTATCAACACCGTATTCAGGTTATGCTAAGCAAACATAAGGGACACACCTTTGGAACCTTCAGAAGCTTCATGTTTGCTTCCTCCAAAGTTTTATGACCTTTCTTCGAGTTGCATTTTACACAAGCCGTAACCTGTAAGGAACAACTATCATGTTAACAAAAAGGAATATATCTTTTGACAAACTGATACTAGAAGAGAGGGGCATAAAATATGCAATAGAGTTATGATAAGCAGCAAGGAAAAAATTGTTCGTTAAATTGCAAACAGAAAGAAAGAAGTGCCTTAAATTGATACACTAACCATGGGCAGCCTATCTATGAAATTCTTCACGGGTTTATGATTATCCGCATAATTCCTTTTTGTGCCATAGTCATGAAAACAAAAGAATTCTCAACTATTTAGTGCTCTTACCAGATTCTCCCATGTCCACTCTCCACCTCGTGAGATTGGAAGAACGTGATCAATGGTCAAGCTCTCACGCGAGGAACAGTACCTGTTGTCAGAGGATGTCAACATATTGTTAACTGCAAATTTCATAACTTGAGTAGTTTACAGTGTGGTTATGCAGTTTAGTTAATGACAAAACTAAGATATGTACTAGCATACAAATTCTGTGATGTTACTGATACAGAAACATTAAGAACTACTTCAGCTGTTTCACAGTATTGCGCTTGTCATGATTCTAGATATTAGTAAGACTGATTTTTTACGTCACGGTTCAAACACTCAACACGGAATTAAGATTTATAGATTATATCACTTTAGTGTAAGCGAAATTAGGGCTGCACAGCGGGTAGGGTGGGTAGGATATGGTCTATATCCGCCACCCTACCCATTTACTGGCGGTTAAGAAAATATTTACCCGCCACCCTACCCGCCAAATAATGGATAGGGTAGGATACGGTTAAAAAACTGGCGGGTAGGGTAGGGTTGGCGGGTAGGAGTAGGGTATGTGCACTCCTAGGTAGGGTGGGTAGGATATGGCCTATACCCGCCACCCTACCCGTTTAATGGCGGTTAAGAAAATCTATACCCGCCACCCTACCCGCCAAATAGTGGATATGGTAGGATACGGTTAAAAAACTGGCGGGTAGGGTAGGGTTGGCGGATATGGGTAGGGTATGTGCACCCCTAAGCGAAATTCTCCCCATGTACTGTAGCAAAAAATGACTATATCCAACTCATGTAATCTTCAAAGATATTAACTAGTAAACTAGGGAAATTTGGAAAAACCCAGAAACAAAAAGAGACTTACTGACACATGAAAACATCCCGAAAAAGTATATTTTTCCGGCTGAGGTTTTGTTTGATTCTTCTTCTTTTGACAACTTGCAGTAAGTGGGGAACCTGCAAGCAAGAAATATCATAGCATAAATGTTAAAAAGTAAAAAATCATGAATAAAGAAAATAAATGACTATTGACAAATTAAAGTAAGACATTAAATAACATAAAAAGAATTTATTTTAAACACCCTTTCAAATGCAATAACCAAGTCTTATCAGTTGCATACCCTTAGGACAGCTGGTATGTAAAAGGATCCGCTGGGAGAATCTACGGTCTGATCATAATATTCCAAGACATCGGCCTGGAAGGAAACAAGATCAGAATAAACATAACACGAAAGAAATCACGGTAATGAAAATTACATTTGGAAATGGACTTTCTCCGTGAACCCCACAAAGTAAGGGTAAAGTAGAACATTGGTCGTATATTCCGAAGCACCAAAGAAAATCAAAGGGTTTCATTTAGTAGAGCAGCAATCCAACCTTTTCCATGAACTCTAAACAAATAGCACGCTTCCAGCAGACGACATTGACAGGCCTAACCAAATGATAAAACAAAACAAAAAAAAAAAAAATCAGGCATGATATGTAAACTTGGTTTTTACATGATGCAAAAACTAAATAACCTGTTTCGAATGAAAAGAAAAAGACATACAGTCTAAGTATATCAAGTATCAATAGTAGGCATAAGGTCCAATGAACTCGAACTCGGGAAAGCAAAAAAAATTGCGATGCCTTTAGAATGAAACGACCTCCTTAAAGAAGTGCAACATAAAACCTAAGGAGCAAATTTAAATGGAGGAAATCAATTGTGTTAGCCTCTGTAATCTCGGTACTTGGTAACCAGTGTGGTAATGCGGGCTCCAAGTTCAAGCTGGCTGTTGAAAACCGCAGTAGGTCAGAAACCACCAAGACCAAAGAAATAGAGGTTCAGTTGAGCTGATTAGCTCAGTTCTTTAGCTGTGAGCCAGTGATAGCTTTGACTTGGTAATAAACCATATCATCCAAAACTGAAGCAGGCCAAGATGGGGCTACTAACACGTGTTTCACGGATCACAAAATTCAAATATTAACCACAGAAGCAACGTACATAAAAGCCAAGCCAAATAAGAAACAGAATATCTGTACATCCACGAACATTCTTTGGTAAGACCTAACGAACATTTAACGGGAAGCATAACAGCATTCACCACAGGATATAACTTTTGAACAATGAGCAATTTGTTACTCCAAAGTCAACTTCTTCTAGGTGACAAAGATTAGTACGTGATATATGAAGTTTGAAAAAAGGAAAAACATGTAAATGGCACATTTTAAGGACTACAAATCTATCACTGGCCACTACCAACGTCAGTCATGGAGGTGATGAGTACGTCATAATGTTGGTGCATTCTCTCTCACATTTTCACCCATAAAACTACCAAAAAGGTTGACAAAATTCAGGTTTAGATTAGGTAGGAACACGAGAAACCTTATGCTATTACCTGCTTGTCATGTATCTGTCCAAGCAAAATAGGTTAGGCACATAACCTAGCTATTTAACTCATCCCAAGCTTGACCCACGGATTCACTTACCGAAATACATTTTAGGGGCTCAGCCCCCTCGTAGACCAAGTGACTAAGTGAATGGCTTAATCCACCTCTGTGTGCACCTGGCCTTCAGATCTCATCTCAACCAAATTGCACTTAAACAAACCTTTGACTCACCTCTGTTTCATTATAACATGGGCCAGATTTGCTCTCCACTCCTTGAGGAAACAGATGAAAAACCAAAGAGACACATCTCTGATTAGGTGGTAGGTTCTACAATTGTATGTCCTCCCAGGTTTGGTGGTCACAGCAAAACAAATAAAACTTTTCACAAGATCGTGACGGGATTAGTCTCTTTAAGATCAGCAATCATCTTCTTCTACTGACAAGGATAGCGACGTTCATAACCTTTCCAGCCATCTAAGTCATATGAGAGCCATTCAGTTACACCAATGTATCAGTGCACCGTAACCTCTGGATACCTCAAGTTGATTATGTATATGCGTAGTTTGGAGAGCGCTTGCTCAATAATGAAACCACTGACTAATTTTCCTAGAAGTTTATGGTTGAAAAGGTAAAGTGCAACGAAGGAAGACTCGGATAAAGCAACATGCAAACTCCTAGTTCTCACTTCATCTTCTTAGATGTTGGAACCATGAGATGCAATGTGTGCATCAAAGTCAATCTAGAGAGCTTGGTGAAACTATTTCCTGGTAAATTTTCACTAAACCTTTAATGTGCTAAGTCCTCCACAGTTCACATTAACTAAAATCTTGGAAATTTAAAGTGTCAAGCTGGGTTTGGAGTTGGCTCCGATAATCTAACTTTCCTTAAAAGCAGTAGGCAGAGGAACGACCTTATATAGTATATTAACAACAGATGCCTAGGTTGCATAGGATGAGGGAATATTCTAACAAAACCCGCAGAATAAACATCATTCCACATTTCAGATCACGAAATACACATGAAGGTTAGAGCTTTGGAATATGCTTGCGAAACAAAGAAAGCAAGCTTGGGATTATCGCTTAAAAGTTAAAACAGATTGTTGAAAAGGATCATCTCTACTAGGAATGTGGTAATGATGGTGGTCATAGTACTGCTAGCCCTTTCTGTTCATTTATTTTGCCACTTAATTGAAATTTACCAAAAGTTTTCCAAAGTTTAGAGATATTGATCCAAGCTATATAACACATGAAAGCCCCTCAAAAATTCTAAATATACAGAAACACATTAGAAACTAGATTTCTGTCTCCCACAACTATAATGGTAAGTACCAGGTAGAAGTACTCTAATGCAAGATTATGAGAAACAGAAGCAAGATTATAATTGTCAGCACAGAAAGAAGAGAAGTGGTACTAAACTAAGCACTCCTAAGAGCAGCACAAGGGATTATCTGATATTATGCATTATAATGCACTATCAGTCTGCAGTAGAAAATTAGATAAAACACAATGAAAGAACCAGACTAATTTTCACAAAAAAATAAACAATCAAAAAGAACCCATGAACACAGTAGAAGTTAGTCAGAATTTTTGAAGTGTAAAAAAAAAAAAAAACTAACCTTTAAGAAATATCCAAGACCAATCCTCTGAAACAAGCTAACTCATCACTTTTAAATTCAAATGGATCAAAATCAACATCCCCTCCATCATAACCAATGCTTAATGATCGTCCATCAGCATTAGAACTACTTGATTTGTTCCTTAAAGAACTGAAAATCCTTGTCTTTGATCTAGACCCATAAAACCTCTTCTTTTCATGGTGGAAATGATTATGGTGATTGTGAATGAGTCTTAACCCACAACCAACTTTACCACACACTGGGTCTCTAATTTCAGACCCAATTGATAATCTATCACCATTGAATAGTGGTTTCATACCTCTTTGAGCTGTAAGTTGTGCCATGAATGTGGGTGTTTGGAAGAACTCTTTCTGGGTTGTGTGAGAGAGAAGTTCTATTGATATTTTTAACTTTCTAGCTGATCAGGGAAATCTATGACACATGTCGTTGGCATTTATTAAATGTTGAACTAGGAGTTTTATGCTTTTGGCTGAAACTATTTTTGTTGTTTTCTTTTCTGATTGTGGAATGGTCTTTACTAGCCACCCGTTCGTTGCTTCTTCTGATATCCAACAACACCAACGTCCAAAGGACATCCTTTTCACTACTTTTCAGTCTTCTTGGTAGTTTAGAAGTGAAAGATGTCTGAGAACAGAAGAAATAAGGTGAAGTTTAAAACATGTTTTTGGGAATAGAGCATGGACTTTGAAAGTTTAGTTCTTGGACAATGGCCAATGTGTAGTTGATGGTTCATCATGAAAGTTTTTCCTCCACCTAAGTTATATTCTCAACCCTTGAGACCAATCCCCGTTCCTTTGAAGAAGAGAGAGGTTGCAAGTTGTTCGACGCTGACAAACTAACAACTTCATTAACAAATTTATTCGTTTGAAGCAACTGAAAAACATATGGCGAAGGAACTTCACATCTGAAATAGTGAGAAAAACATAATGAACCATAGAGTGCTTTTTATTAATATAAAAAAAAATCTTTAAAAACGGCAGAGTTGCATCCTAAAACAAAATTAGTTTGTTCTTTGTTTAAATTCTTTTTCCCCTCAGCTTTATCACTACCTACATGTACTCGCACGCTTAGTGAATTCCACAGTTTACATTCTAAAGTCTCATCATAATTTATCAGATGCATCAAAAAAGCCAGAACGCCAGCACACGTCCTCCCATATTTGCAATCTGTCATGTGGTCTCCTTTTCACCCTGTATTTTACAATTGGAATGAATCTTCCACAAAACTGTAGCAAGGCATAGGCATGAGGTAAAGCCTAAACCCCTTCTATTCGACTACAAAGAGACAGGCTGCACACAAACAAAATAAAAAACAAAGATAAGTGGTCAAGGATGGGGTTGACATTTGGCTCTGACGCCATGTTAAAATCCCATGAACCTAACTTTCCTTAATAACCAGTTGGCAAAAGAACAATTGCGTAACAGTACTAAGTAAACACAGGTTGCATAGGATGTGGGAATATCCTAACAAAACCCACCGAATAAGCACCATACCATTTCAGATCACAAAATACACATAATGGTTTAAACTTTGCGAAATAAGAAAGCAAGCTTGTTGTCACCTAGGACATCACTAAAAATACATGGTCAAAAACTGAACTGTAAGCCCCTCAAATTCCACAATTCGTCTCAAATTTTAGAGATATTAGTCCAGGCTATCCAGCCCAAACCCCCTAAAAATTCTAAATATACAGAAAGACATTAAAATTTTAGATTTATGTCTCTCAACAAGGGGATCTCAAGGGATTTTGAGACTCACTAAAAGCCTCTAACCACTGCCAGGAACCTGACTAGCCCCTTGTTGATGTACTCTAATGCAAGACTATGAGAAACAGAAGCAAGATTATAATTGTCGGCACAGAAAGAAGAGAAGTTATACTAATCTAAGCACTCCTAAGAGCATCACAAGGGACTGTCTGAATATTATGCATTATAATACACTATCAGTTTACAGTAGAAAAAAGTAAGATAGAACCCACTGAAAGAAACAAAAACTAAATTTTGCATAAATTAACAATCAAAAAGAACCCGTGAAAATAGTAAAAGTTGGTCAGAATTTTTGAAGTGTAAAAAGTAACTCCAGCAATCTATACAACAAAAAAAAAAGTGACTAACCTGTAAGAAATATCCAAGACCAATCCTCCGAAACAAGCTAAACTCAAATGGATCAAAATTAACATCATCTCCGTCATAACCAATGCTTGATTAACGCCCTTCAGTATTGGAACTACTTGATTTGCTCCTCTTCTTTTCATGGTAGAAATGATTATGGTAATTATGAATGAATCTTAATCAACAACCAACTTTACTTCACAATGAGTCTCTAATTTCAGACCCAATTGAATAGTGGTTTGATACCACCTCAATTTTATTCATAAAGCAACCACTTCAACAAATATGAGATGCATTTTCATTCACGAAGACTAATTGGAGGTAGAGGAAGGAGAAAAACCTTGGGTCTCAGCAGCTCTTACGCGTGTTTGGTACATGGCCCTTTGTTCTCAGCGCCGTTTTGGAGCAAATTTACGATGCATCTCAAGCAGCTGATCAAGGGAGACCAGTGACCAACCCGCTTCTGTCTGTGCTAAGACTTTCTGATTTAAGGAATCCACATACACACTTATGTTACCAAAACCATATATCTGAAGACCATTATGTGACCTGCCAGGCTTTGGTTTAAATAGCAACTCATGCTGTTGTGCATGGGCCTCAATAATTTCTTTCAAACTCATTTCGGGCACCCCTCCCATACCATCCACAGGCACTCCACTTCCCATGCTGGCGGCAGCTTGTTGCTGCGCATAAGCTGCTGCCTTTTGTCGAGCCTCAAACTGCCTTTGTTCAGTCACACGTAGGTAACTAATGTTCTCTCTTGCCCCAGGTTGAGCCACCTCCATACCTTCAACAGCCTGGTTCATCATGTCCAGGCCTATGTCTAACTGATAGCGTATCCGATCATTGGCTAGCAATTCTGCAGCTTCTGCCGAGAAAATTCCTTTCCAGCCCAAATACCATTGTGTAACTTCTTCAAAATTTGGATTTGAGCACAACCAGTGATACAGAACCTGTTGCCATTTAGGAAAGAACTCCACCTCCAACATTGTTACCATATGGCGACTTGGAATGGCAGTTGCCCAGGACATAACCCAACGGAACTCATCAAGCTTCTGATTAGCAGGGTTCACTTGAAATGTCTTCAATGCATCTACCAATTTGGGAACTATAAATTGAACGATAAGATGTTCCCAACTATCAGGATCAAAAACTGTCTTCCAAGGAGACAATATAGCATATGCAGACGCATCACTCGGGTGCCAAGCATGGAGCACTTTTCCCAATTTAAAACGAATGGTGTAATACAAACTTTCCAATTTATGTCCCAACAGTGGCAGCCATGGATGCACCCAGACATGGATGGAGACCGTCTCCCTTTGTGGATCCCATGTCTCCACAGCATAAGACAACTTTGGCACTATCACATTGTCCAAAATGCTCTGAAGAACTGATGGTGGAAGCAGCGACTCCCACGACTCCAAAAGCCGAAGCATTGGCTCAGGATCCCTGGGATTCCATGTATTGGTGCCACATATCCTCACAGCAGGGAAAACAACCTCCATTACCAATTGGGTGTAAGGTGAAACATCGTCTGAGTAATCAAATGGATCATCTCTCTGTAACAAGTTTTTCCATGAAGCCATCAGCTGCAACCCATGTGACGCATTTTGGAGTGGATTCCATCCCTGAAAAACTCTTATAAGTAATGGCAGTGCATAAGAACACGCAATGCAAGACAAGTTACATAACTTGTACTCATCCCTGTAATTTGTCTGCAGCTCCGTAAATATATTTGAAAGCGACTCTATGGTCAGAGTGCCAGCCGCATTCTCCCCCTCTATTCGATCCATCACTGCAATTATTTCCTCCATGTTATCAAGCTGTTTCTTCTGCCGACCAGCATCCTTTTGGAGTGTTTCCTTCTCCGACTGCAAGCTTACAACCTTTTCCCTCTCCATCCTCAGATCCCTATCAATTTTCTCAATATCAAGTTGAGCCAAATCCAAAATCAGCTTGATATTATATTGAAGTTCAGGCATGGGTTTATCACTCTCCCTAGCTTTCTCTTCTGCATTCAAGTCCTCCAAATTCGTCAAAACTTTAACCTGTGGACCTCTCATATCAATAATCTTTTGACCAATTTCAAAACCCCCATCTTCTTTGCTGGCCAATAATTCTTCAGCTGTAGTATAAGCCTTATTCTTTTTCTTCGTCCGATTCTGTTTAGACCACAGCTTCTCTTTCGACTTAACAGCAACCACTGGAGGCAGTGAATTCTTCTCTTCGAACTTCTCCTGCCCGATTGGTTTCGCCGCATTCTTTGCTTCTTTATAATCATTAAAACCCATTCCCATTAGCTTGGGTCTTAATTGTGCTTCAATTGGAGTTAAAATACCTTGTTGATTCTTACCTAATCCACCTCCCTTATAACCCATCTTGGCTAATAACTTCATTCCAACCCCTTTGGTATGTTTCTCAAATTCCCCAATATCATCTCCAACACCACCTGATTCTTTTTTACTCCCTAATTGTATTTTACTCTTATTAACCAATTTCTCTTTCTCTTTCTCTTTCTGTTTCATTCTTCGCTGGACTCCTTCTTCAATCTTTTTCCCAAATGCAGTAGGTAGTAAACCATGATCATCCTCATTCTCACTATCACCACCACCACCATCGCTAATATTATTCGATTTAAACCCTAAACCTAATCCCCCTCTACCACCACCACTACTACTAACTCCTAAACCAGGTTTTGCCTCCAAATCATTATCATCTTGTTCTTTGAGTTCTTGATTAGGTATAACAATGCCAGTAGAAACAAAATTAACAGGTTTTGTGTAATCTTTAGAAGAAGATAAGATACCTTTCTTGCCACGCTTACTGGAAGAACCACCACCACCATCAGAATCACTACTAGCATCATCAGCGAAAATACCATAAGTAACATCATCTTTTGATTGAAATTTCTTGCTTCTTTCTTTTCGTTTCTTGTAATAAAATTCTCCCCCTATCCATTCCCCACCTTCGTAATCGTTCTCCATATCTAATCTCTCCATCTTTTGATAATCATCCATTCTTCTCGCGAAATATTAAAAACCCTAACTCTATTTTACTCGCTCCCCAAAGAAGAAGAACAAGTACCAGAAGATCCCGTCTGGGTTGTGAGAGAGAAGTTGTATTGATATTTATTTATTTATTTTTAACTTTCTAGAAACCCTGATCAGGGAAGTCCTGTGTTGTCTTCGTTTCTGATTATTTATTTTTTTATTTTTTTATTTTTTTTGTGAAGGAAAGGCGGACTTTTATTCATTTACCTCATTGAATCTGAGATTGGAAGAGATGCAATTCGGTGGAGAATTAGCACTTCACGTTGCAAATGGCTGAAACCTTGCATTTGATAAGGAAATAGCTTCTCTACGAATCTCCAGAGTTACTGAGCGTACATTCAATAATAACGTTAAAACACAGACAATTTGGATCTTGGGCAAGTCCACTACAGAGGGACCCTAAGTCGAGAAAAACATATGACAAAGGAACCTCACAACTGATATAGTTAAGAAAAACATCATGAACCCAAGAGTGGTTCTTATTAATATAAAAAAAAAAAAAACGGCAGAGTTGCATCCAAAAAAAAAATAGTTCTTTTTTGTTAATTTTTTTCCCCTCATGTAGTCGCACACTTGGTGAATTCCACAGTTTACACTCTAAAGTCTCCTCATAATTTATCAGATGCATCAAAAAAGCCAGAACCCGAGGCCAATGTCCTCCCATATTTGCAATTGCCGGTGATGTGGTCTCCTATATTTACAATTGGAATGAATCTTCCACGAAATTGTAGCAACGGCATAGGCATGAGGAAAAGCTTAAACCCCTTCTATTCGAGTACAAAGATACATACTTAACATAATAAGACAGTTGCCTGCACACCAACAAAATAAAATACAAAGATAAGTAGTTAAGGATGGTGTTTTCCAGTATAACACAGGTGATGAACACCGACATGCTACAACCTGCAGCCTAATATAAAAATAATCTACAATGATCTTTCTATCCCATTTCTTTCTATCTTATATTGAATGGCGTTGAAATTTAAGACGAGAGTACCATATGTTACTGCTGACTCTTTCTGAACTCAGTTAGGACAGGATATATATTTTCGAAGGCTGTGTATGTCTCATCTCGAACCTGAAACGAACAATACCAGGCACCATAAATCATTTAACATCATGAACTCAAAACATTTACACATGAAAAACCAGAGTAACAATGCTATACAATTTACCTTGGCACCCGTGAGAACAATTTTGCCTGATACGAAAATAAGCAGCACAATCTTTGGCTGTTTCATTCGATAGATCAGACCTGGGAAGAGTTCTGGCTCATACTGTACCAACAAGTTGCAGCTAAATTCAAATTAGAAACACCCCTCGAAACCAACAAAAAAATAAGATACCCCAACAAAGGATATGCAATGGTCTCATTCTGACCAGTAGCTGAACAGTACTTACACTTGAAAAGGCACCATGAGAATATGCCAGCCCCTCAAGCCTAATGGGGAATTTCACATCACAAGAGCCGACGATGTTTTGAATTTTAAAGTCCTAAAACAGAACAGACAGAACGGAGGAATTTGTAAGAGACATTGTCCAATGAGGACGGAGGATAAATCAGCCAATCGAGCTCTATAGGACAAATACCTTAAACTTGGCTGGAAACCCAAGCTTTTGTATAATTCGAGCATACTGCAAATTGTCAATTTCAAAGATTTATCAATACATCCAACTATCCAAATACCATTGAAGAAGCTTCTCAGTTAGAAGCTATAACGAATATAAGTTGTAACCCGGAATGTTTCCGGGGATTAATACCTTCCTCGCTGCAAGCTTAGATTGCTGCTCGCTCTTAGCCCCAGTGCACACCTGAAAAAAGAAGCGCGGACATCAGTTTAAAGGTCAACTATAGAGTATGTAGATTAACATACATGCATAGCAAGGGGGCTAACAAATAATTCCCTTTCGAGTAAAATAGACAGCACTACATACCATCTTCCCAGAAGCAAATATCAATGCAGTTGTTTTGGGCTCCCTTATTCTCATGATTACGGCAGCAAAACGCTATAACAAGCATTGTGAAGCTAAATCACTACACATTCATATCCAAAATTAATCATACAAAGCCAACCGTCAGCAAAGATGTTAGTAAAGAGAAACACATTAAACATTGTACATACCTTTGGATTATACTCAGCATTACGAGCTTGTAAAGCGATGGCTTTGAGGTCCAACTTGCAATCCAAGTTGACAGTAGATACAATATTCCTAGAAATATCAACAGACGGCGTCAACTCTAATTATAATTTAAATGTGCAACAAAATCTCATCATAAAGTAATGACTATGCTTACTGTAGTATAGGCACGATTCCAGAAGGATGCTTGGCAAGATCTACTGGTTGGCTTCCTTCTAAAACTTGATCAGCCATCTACTAATTGCTTCTGAGGCAAATAAATCACTGGGAGCTTTATCCGCAAAAATGTAGAACTGGCAAAAGCATAATGTTCGTCATTATAAACCAAAAGAGACTACATTAGTAAGTCTATGCACAAAAAGAATGCATGGTAACTGGTCACGATTAAATTAATCAATCTAAAGCAAATTTATCAATCTCTAGATGAACTGGATATTGCATAAGTCCAACGTTTACAGATATTATTACACAGTAATCAAGCATAACATCCGGGTTTACCATATCCTATCTATTATTTGCTTATTCATTAGACTCAAATTCGTGGAAGACTGCCACTTCTCAGATATATATATATATATATATATATGTCTGAATCAAACTCTGAAATCTAGACAGTCTATACATGAACAGTTGCATGGAAACTGGTCTGCTTACCACAAAAAAAAAAACGATTCAACATGCAATTTAAATAGTCTACAGCAAACTTATCCGGTCTATAATGAATTTCATTGTATAGACAACTGGGTATTACAGAATACCAAAAATGGAATTAACAGATGAGACATCTTGGCTAAACAAGACATCAAACAGTAATTTAAAAGGGGTAACCCAAGTTTTATTCTTATTCAGATTATATTATTTAGTCACTGGATCCAAATTTATCGACTCAGGGTATATAAATGAATCAAACTCTCAAATCTCAACAGCCTCACCCCCTTACAAAGAAAAAGGAATTAGTCACTGGATCCAAATTTATTGACTCAGGGTATATATATGAATTAGACTCTCAAATCTAAACAGCCTCACCCCCTTACAAAGAAAAAGGAATTTGAACGAGCATATACCTCGTTCAGCTTCAAACCCTTTGTCGGTTGCTGCTGTACAAAAATCCGATATTTTTTTAGGGTTTTCTCTCTCTTTTATTAGATCTAAAACCAAAACCCTCAATCCAAAAACAAATCAACTGATCTAAATCAACTCCTCTTCCAAAGATCTGTAAGCTTAGAGGAGAATCACAAATCAATAGGAGTCGAATCACAAGTCTAGGTTCGTTTTGAATGATTTGGATCAACAAAGTTAACACCTTTCAACGGATAGAAATCTGGATTCAAGAAAGGGATTAAGAGATTTTAAAATATGAGACTTTATGTAAGAATGATAAGAATGGAGAGGGATGGAGAAGATGAGAAGTGATATTAGGGTTTGGTTGGATGTTTCGGATGAATATGAGGTGGAGAGAGAAAAAAAGTTGGATCGCTTATCTACCTGTCTTGTAGTATTTATAGGCATCCACCGGGTAGGGTAATTTTAGCCGGTTACGGTAAAGGTTTACCTGTTAATGCCGGTTTCGTTCATTCCTATATATATATACATACATGGGTTCTGGAAATTGAAACAAATTTGGAATTTGTTCCGGGTTCCATATTTCGTTCTTTTTTTAAGGGCTATCGTCAGGGAAATCCCAACGTTTGCTTTTTCCAGAACACCGATCCAGACATAGTTTGATTTAACCCAAGTGGAAGGACAACTGAGTTTGTCCGTCAAAATTTAGTAAGTTTCATATTTTTTCTTCTATTTTTACTCCTCCACCACAGTTAGTAACCCAACCTTAGTTAGTAGAAGACATAGTTGTGAACGTTTAAGGAAGAAGAAATCAAGTGACGGTTTCTTATCTCTATTGTGAAGTGAAAACCAAATCATACTCGGAAGACCAAGTCGTAACAAGCTAGTCAGTAGCTAACTTGTTTCAGCTAAGCAGATAAGCTTAAGATATCTGGTCAAGACGTATGAACTAAAGTGTCTTTATATTTTATTTTTTTATCTTGCAGCTGTAATGCAAACATATGGGTTTGAATACTTGAAAGAGAGTTGACAGAGCTCTTGGACTACGTAGCTAGAGTTGGGCAACATGCTATATGGCATATACGGTCATGAAACCAAGCTCGACAGAAGTGATGTCAACGGGAGGCATGTGAACCAGAGAATATAACCGCAACATTAACAGCTTTGGTACTGCATGTGGTGTTCCATGACATAAAATTAGCAATGAAGAAACATATATTATTTTTCACGGTCAAGTAAAATGAATTTTGGGTATATAAAATAAACTGGGAATGTTGTTGTGATGACCGTGGACAGTGACGATATTAGCAAAAGAAAACTTTTCTGATATTAGCAAAAGAAAATTTTCTTTCACCCATACAAGTATTTTGCCTTCGGATGCTAGTGCAACTGGAATTTTAGTAACTCCATTAGTGCATTCGAAGCCAGTCCCATCACCTCTTAACGGATCGACATCGCATTGGAAGCCAGTCCCTTCGTCCTTACAAACAAAACACAAGTTGAAATAAAGATTATGTATTGGTGTTATTATAGTTGAGAGAAGGTGAAAAATGATCGACGGCGAATATGCCGCATGAACCTTTTCACAGTAAGTTTTATATGTCCCATGATGTCTTAATCCTAGGAAAACAAATATAGACCTGCAAGACTGATTGAAAGGCTTATACCCAATTTTGACATCTAGTAGAAAACCAAATGAACTTGTAGTGAATACCAGAGCATGAATCAAATAATCGAAATGTAGTCCATATAAAAATTCTGACCCCTTTCCAGAATATATGTTATTGGATATCAACACAAAAATGATCTTATGATTGTGCTGTGCGTGGACTATATATGACAATTCTGACTACATCGACTGCTAGTAATAAGCTTCGACAAAGAAAAATGAAGGATGTTCACTAATTTAAAACATCAAACCTATATTCAGTTAAAACTATGGAAAGAAAAGAAGAAGAAGAAAAACATTAAGCAATGGGTATCTGAATTCTTTGTCATCATTCTTCTTACTCCTTTATCTCCATTACTACAGACTTCTCTTCGTACTATATTCCCATAAGCCTGAACTGACGCTAACCTATTTTAGATCATCTTTTCCATTCCAATCTATATACACATGTTTTATAAATATACCACAGAGACATAGTTTTCGCTTTCTTTAGTTTTAAAGTAAGTTTGAGTTTCACGCGTTTTCACTTTGAGATCAGTCGACTATTCCACACAAGTGACCATCAAAAAATTACTGTAATCATGTTTACTCACACTAAAAAAATTTCAAAGAGAGTGTCATTTCAATTTTACCAATCATACTTGCCCCCACAAGACTTAATTTTAACAGAAAACCCAAGCCTAATCTAACTGATCGTGGAAGTTAACATGGGTAGATGATTCAGGCGGTTGTATCAAAGACAAATACCATCTGCAATTAATGTCTGCTGGTCTAATTCATAAACATGTAACAACAGGCCAACAACCTAACATTTCGAATTAGCTTGCTCAAACTGATTATGTCACCCTCTTTTTAAAAATTTTCATTGAGTAATTTGTGTATTGGTTGGCAACAATCTCAGATGGTAGTTTTACTACTGAAGCATGGGGGAGGCCGGAGGCATGAATTATTCTACAAACCCATCTAACACGAGTGGTGCTTAACTTAGGTTCAAGAAGTGGGACTATCGGAGAAATTGCATTTGGTGGTAACACTATTGTTGCAAATTGGGGTTCCTATCGTATAAAATTAATTGGGTGTCCTACAAAGGCAGTCATACAAAACAAATTGGGTATGTTGCTCTATGGTCGTATAAATTAAAATGGTTACCTGGCTTAGACGATTGTATAAATTAAATTGGTCGGCCGAGTCACACGTAATTTGGTTTAGTCTGACTGTTTAAATTCTAGTAGAACTATTTTAATCCAACCCGAACAAACATTAATGCCCAGTGCATTCTAACCTGACTTCTCCAATTCTGTAAAGTTTATCCCTTTAAAGTATGAGAGTAACAATACTTATTTTCCTCACAGATCATCACAAAGGCCTTCAAACTTGCATCTAATAAGCTAAACCAACTAACCAAGTCACTAATCTTTCATCTTTCTAGTTTGAGTTGGACAATCTTATTCTTGCTTCTACAAACAAAAATAACATGCTGATAAACACAAATTATATTATTTTCAAAGGATCGTATAAAATAAATTAGGTACCACACTAACACGGTCGTATAAAGTAATTTGGGTATACGATGTTCCATGGTTGCTTAAATCAAATTAGATACAGGTAGATTACAGGAAAATCTAAGCCAAATCACCCAATAAAATTAACTTATACTACACAAGGGAGTACAGCTAGACATTAATAATAAAGTGAACGCGTGATGAGGGGTAAGAGATAATATAAACCTTGGGTAATTACGATAACAGGACTTAAATAGAAGGAATGATGATTATGTGTACCAACCTTTTCATCAATCCACATTAGTGAACTGAGCTGATTGCTTAGAATGCGTACAACAACATCTAACAGATTCAACCCATCGGCTGCATCGAGGTCCCCTCCCTAATTGAAGAGAATGTGAGTATCTTGTACTTAAACAGCTCCTAAGAAGGTTTCATATGAGCAATTTTTTCCTTACCTGACTAGCATTCAAGGTATGAATAATTGATATTGTATGTTCTGTCATTTGCTCCATTTCCCTATCAACATATTCAGTCTGCTCGTACCTGAAATTGCAACATTGGTTAGAAGCCAGATGTAACATGTATGCAACGAAAAAAAAGTTGGTACAAGTGAATCAAAGTGAAATTCCAGTACCCATTCCTTCCATTTTTGCCGAAGTTTGTGTAAAAATCCAAGGGCCTAACAAGCAAATTAATCCAAGCTCAATTACAAGGAAATAAAAGAACCCCTACCTTCAAACAAAATGTAACACAATCCATTGAGAATCAAAGCACCAACTTTTGTAAGAACAAGTGAGGATTTTCTGGAAAGTTAAATCAACCCCAGCCAAAATCAGTTACCATTATAATTGGTAAATTAAGGAAAGAAAATGGAAGAAAACCTTACCTTTTGCTTTAAAACTCCAAGAGTGGATTATGGAGAGTTTCAATCCTAGGAGTTAAATAGTGAGAACTGAGAAAATCTATGTGTTTTGAAGTATGAATATTAACCCTCTCACCGTTTTTGGATTGTACATGAACCAAGGACTAGTAATACTGCAACACACCGTTTCGAAGTAATTCTTTAGAGAAATTTGAAGCAGGATGAATAACACTGTGACGCAATTGAGCACTTGAAGATGTCGATGATGACAATCCCAAAGTTGTGGTCATTAATCACAGATTGCCCAACTGAAAATCAAAGAAATTCAGAATCAGTACATTTTGAAAAATTGGGGAACAAAAATAAATCAAATCAAATCAAATCAAGAACTTAACTGAAAATTGGCATGCAAAGAATAACAAATTAATAGGGGGAAATTGATGAATGGAACTCTGTAGTCTGTGCTAAGCACACACACAATTAATATCAACCTAATCACATGATGCAAGTAGAATGTTATTAGGTTACCTGGATTCAAATTCCCACTCGCTCGAAATTCTCTGCTACGGTTTTTACCCAACGAAGAAGAGGAAGAAAAATCAGGGAGGATACAAGTGAGAGAACTTTAGTCTTCTTATTGATAAAAGTGATGACCTTCACAGGATTATTACAAACCCTTTAATACTAATCATACAGTCAAAGTAAATAGTTCACCTCACACACTCTTTACACACAAACACAAATACTTGTGACACACAAACAACTCGCACAAGTATAATATCTAATACACCCCCTTCAATCTGATACTAGCAGCCAAAATAACAGATTAAAAAACACAAAGTAACATCTAGTGAATAGGAAAACTATTCTTCAACTGGAAAAAGACACACTGAAGAATTTAATGATGAGGTAACAAAAGAAACATCTAACAGCTGGCTAAGTAATCTGGAGAATGTTGGATAGCATAAACCCTTCGTGAATAAGTCTGCAATTTGATTTTCAGAAGCAATATGCTGCAACACCAAGAAGCATTCATCCACCAACTCTCTTACTGTATAATATTGAATCTCTATATGTTTTGTCCTGGCATGAAAAACAGGATTAGTAGCCAAAGCCAAAGCACTAGTATTGTCACAGAGAAGTAAAGCTGGAGAATCAAGTTTAATATGTAGATCAGCAAGAATATATGAAATCCATTTTAATTCAGCAGAAGCAACAGATAAACACTTGTATTCAGCTTCTGCAGATGACTTTGATACTGTGGGATGCTTCTTAGAAGACCATGACACAAGATTATAACCCAAAAACACAGCAAAACCTGAGGTGGATCTTCTAGTATCTGGACAACCAGCCCAGTCAGAGTCTGTAAAAGCCTTCAAAGTATACATACTATCTTTAGTTAAAGTAATTCCCAGACCTATAGTGCCTTTTAAATACCTCAGAATTCTTTTGACTAGCTGAAGATGTAAATCTGATGGAGAATGCATAAATTGTGACACATAATTAACAGCAAAACATATGTCAAGCCTTGTTACAGTAAGATATTGTAATCCACTCACTATTGTTTTATAGTCAGTTACATTATCAAGTTTAACTCCATCATGAATAGACAACCTTGCTCCCTTGACAACTGGAGTATCACAGGGCTTAGAATCCAACAACTTTGCCTTGTCTAATAACTCTAAAGTATACTTCTTTTGAGTGAGAGTTATTGAAGTAGGAGTTCTAACAGCTTCTAACCCAAGAAAAAATCCTAACTCTCCCAATTCTTTCATAGCAAACTCTTTCTTTAAAGAGACAATAAGATCATTCATCAAAACGGAAGAGCTTCCTGTGAGTAAAATATCATCTACATATAAAAGTAACACCAACATACCATCTTTAGAAGTACACACAAACATAGAATTATCTGAGACTGATTTCTTGAAACCATAAGAAATTAAGAATGTGCTAAACCTATGAAACCAAGCTCTTGGTGCTTGCTTTAACCCATACAAACTCCTTTTCAGTTTACATACATAATTTGAAGGATAATCTGGATTTATAAACCCCTGAGGCTGTGACATGTAAACATCTTCATCTAAGAATCCATGAAGGAAAGTATTACTAACATCTAATTGTCTAATCTGTCAATTGTATGTAATTGCCATGCATAACACAACTCTAACAGTGGTACATTTAACAACAGGGCTAAAAGTTTCATTAAAATCTAATCCATCTTGTTGATCATAACCCTTTACAACTAATCTAGACTTCAGTCTGTCAATAGTACCATAAGCTTTCTGTTTGACCTTATAGACCCATTTAGAACCTAAAATGTTCATGTGTGGCTCAGGTGCCACATAATCCCATGTTTCATTATCTCTCAAAGCAGTATACTCCTCTTTCATGGATACTTTCCAGTCAGGAATCTTAAAAGTTGTCTTAAAAGTCTTTGGTTCAACAGTGGTTAATAAAGATGTATAAGAGGAAGACATTGGATGTTTAATAGACATATGAGAAACAAAATCAGGAAATTTCTTAGATTTATCAATGCCCTTATGAGACCTAGTAACAATACTACTAGTAGGAGCAGAGGAATCTGATGAAGGAAGAATAGATGGTAATCCAGAATTATGCAAAACAGAGTCAGGCACCGAAGTTTGAAAATAAAACTGATGTTCATCAAAAACCACATGTCTAGATATATAAGATTTCTTTGAAAGAGGATTATAACATTTGTATCCTTTATGAAGAATACTATAACCAAGAAAAACACACTTCACAGACTTTGGAGATAGCTTAACTGCTCTTGAATGAGCAAGATGAGGATAGCACACAGTGCCAAAAATTTTAAGAAAATAATAGTCTGGACTTTCACCAAGAAGAACCTCAAAGGGAGACTTGAAATCTAGAACCTTGGTTGGTGTTCTATTATCAAATAAGTAGCAGTAAGAAAAGCATCATACCACATTTCTTTTGGACAAGAAGAGTTAAACAAAAGAGAATTACCCATCTCAGTAATGTGCCTATGCTTTCTTTCAACAATGCCATTTTGTTCAGGGGTTTGAGAACAAGAAATCCTTACAAGAATACCACTTGACTCTAGCAAACCTTTAAAAGGACCTTTAACAAGCTCAGTTGCACCATCAACTTGAAAATTAATAATTTAGAAGAAAATTGATGTTATGTATGGGTTTTAAAATGAGAAAAACACTTAATTGCATCAGATTTCAATTCCATTGGATAAATCCAATGAAATCGACTAAAATCATCCACAAACAGAATATAGTACCTATAACCATGTAAATAAGGTACTGTTGGACCCCATACATCACAGTGAATTAAAGAAAGTGGTTTATCAGCATGAGAAGAGGAAAGTTGAAAAGGAAATTTTTTACTTTTTGCCAACTGACATGGATGACACAAAGTTACAGAATGAGGTGAAGTTAAAAAAATCTGTTTATTGGATTGTAACTTTTAAACAATAAAATTTGAAGGATGTCCTAACCTTTCATGCCAGACTTTAGATGATGCAGACAAGATACAAGAAAAAGCACATGGAGCAGTAGAAAAAGACGATTTATAATGAATGGGATACAAGTTATTAACCATTGAACCATGAGACAACAAAACATATGAAGACAAATCTCTAATTTCATAACCAGTAGGATATATCTTGAAATAACATGAATTATCCTTAGTAAATTTAGCAACAGAAATCAAATTATGCTTCATATTAGGTACTAGAAGAAAGAATCTGCTATGGTCTTGATATTTTGCAAATACACAAGTACTGTCATATTTCCTTTCTTGACATTATGTAACTGATTTCTTAGCATATTCTTTCTAGCCATGAACTGACTCTTAAAAGTTACTTCAAGAAATTCCCAAATTTCTCTTGCAGTGGAAAGCCCCAATACATCACCAAACACAGAATCAGTAAACGTGGCCTTCATACAACTAGTTACAAAACAATTAATTTTCCTCCACAAAACCCATTGTGAATTCAATGTTAAAACTCCATCAATTTCAATCTGTTTCAATGGTTGTTCAATCTCACCATTAACATAGCCATATAAATCAGTAGAAACAAGAATTGATTCCATTTGATCTCGCCACAACAAAAAATTACCTGGCCCTAATTGTGTTGAAACAAAATTGGAAATATTGGTAAAGGGAAACGTAAATCCAGAAGAATCATTACCCATTTGAGCAGCGGAATTTGCTTGAGAACCCATATTTTTTCTTCTCCTGTAAACGATTGTTGTAGATGACATGAACTCAAAGCACCAAGAAATTGTTGTAAAAGAATCAGATCTTGAATTTAATCTTAAGAAAGATTAATAAAGAATCTTATAAAGGATGTTAAATCCTGAAAAAGTATTGTAAAAGATGTGTGATTTTAATGTCTCTGCTTAAAAACGTTGTGTGTGACAAATTATTGCAGAATTGATAAGAATGGCTCAGGATCGAAGGAGTGATACCATGAGAGAACTTTAGTTTTCTTATTGATAAAAGAGATAACCTTCACAGGATTATTACAAAGCCTTTAATACTAATCATACAATCAAAGTCAATAGTTGACCTCACACATTCTTTACACACAAACACAAATACTTGTGACACGCAAACAACTCACACAAGTATAATATCTAATAACAAGAGAGAACTAAGAATTAAAAATGATGGGGTTCAGATTAACGAGTATAGCTTTGGTTAAGTTAAAGGACTACAAAGTCTTTTCCATACAATTCATTTCCAACCAGAGTTGACCGATTTGACTATTTCCGTCAAACTGGGTTAACTGATACTTGGTACGTGTATAAGGTTTGAATGAAACCTTTGGATTTATATGAAGATAGTCCCTTTTTTTAATGACGTTAATAGCCTTGTTACCCAATTTTATTTTATTTTTGCTAAGAAAAATACTACAATTAAAAACCAAGGAATTACAGATGTTCAGTGAGAAAGTAAGGGATATACCCAAACCATTCACCATTGACTCTATTTTTCCTACCATGTTTGGCTGCGATATCATCCAAATAAGTAAAACTTCTATTCAAGAATTCAAATTTACTAAACATAAAAGATTCTAAAACTGACTTACAGTCATTCAAGATTGATATATTATACCAGCACAACTGGTTATTATTGGATTTCAAACAATCTATAACTACTTTAGCATCACTGATGAAACATGCATTTTCCTTTCCTTTCTCTCGAGTCCAAATTGCAGCTTCCGGGAGAGCAAGGCTTTCTGCTTCTTCCGCATTCCTAGCTATCCCAAAGATGATTTTGCATCCGAGGAAATTTCCTGCATTGTCATTCATGACCAGACCAATACCAGACAAGTTAGAATTAGAGTCATGAGAAGCATCACAATATACAATGACACAATCATCAGGGAGATCAATAGTAGTCGCGTTATAATCCACACCCACTGGATTAGTAGGTGGGATACCAATTTGAGAAACGTCACATTTTAATAATTGTTCTGTTTCATTAATCATTTTGAGAGCCAACCTAGCAGTAGAATAATGATTTAGAGACTTATTATGAAATACGAAAAAAACATTTGTCTCTCCAGATGATCCAAGCAATAGTGAAAACATCTACAGCCTTTTCTTTGAGATTAGCGTAGCCAACCACTTTGAAACCCAGTCAGAAATGGAGATGCTCATGTTACTATCCTGAATCAAAAGATCCCTGTAAGGGGTAAGTGACCACACCGCTTTTGCAAAAGGGAAATGAAGAATGATATGCTCAGCAGTCTCATTAGCAGAAGCATTACACATTCTACAGGTTATATCACGACCAACACTGAACTTATAAACATTACTCTTAGTGGGCAGAATTTTTTCATGACATTTCCAAATGAATAATTGTACCTTTGGAAGGACCCTTAGTTTCCAAAGAGATTTATAAGTTGGGTTGATACTACTAGGGTTATGCATATGTGCAAACTGACCAGAAATGAGTTTATATGCAGATTTCACAGTAAATTGACCATTTTTTTGTGAAGGGCCAAATGAGTCTGTCATTTCCTATAATGGGAATTCTAGTATTTAGAATCAACTGAGCATTATGAGGAGTAAAATATGCATTCACTAAATCAGTTTTCCAGCTTTTCGAATCCGGATCACTGAAATCAGACACATGATAATTAGGATTAGGAGCATACAATGTTATTGGTTGAACTGAATTCGGGATCCAGTTATCCTTAAAAGCAAAAATATGTTGGCCATTTCTTACTTCCCAAAAAGAATTTTGGAAAATGAAGTCTAAGACAGAGCAAATGCTCTTCCAAACCCAAGAAGAATCCTTTTTTTTATTGCAATGAAAAACATGACAGTTTTTAAAATATTTGCATTCGAGGATAATGACCCACAACTCCATATGATTGTGAATCAGATTCCATGTAGTTTTGCTCAACAGGGATAAGTTGACGTGTTTAAGTTTTTTGAAGCCTAAACCTCCCTGAAGTTTATGAGAGCAGATTTTACTCCACTTTTTAAGATAGATACCACCAGGACACGATTTTCCCCACCAAAAGTCCCTCTAGGATCTCTCCATATGATTAATGATGTTGCCTGGAATGGTAAAAGTGTTCATGTGATAAATGGGGGAAGCTTTTAACACATGTTGAACCAAGACAGATCTACCAGCTTGATTTATATGTTTACCTTTCCACTTAGCCACCCTTTTATCAAACTGATCATTCAAATGGTTAAATGAATCAGTTTTAGATCTAGAGATGAAGAGGGGAATGCCTAAATATTTTTCATTTAGAGCAATCTTCTTGACATTTAAATATATAATAAGGGAAATGGCATGCTCAGGGTGAACATTTTTACTAAAGAATCAACTTGATTTTTGAAAATTAATGACTTGACCCGAACAAAGACTAAAATTCTTAATCATGTTCATGAGAACGTCGGCTTCTTTGTGAGAAGCTTTAGCAAAAATAAGGCAGTCATCTTATGTATAATAGAAGTTATGAAACTTTAAAAAATCTCAAATATTTTTATGTAATAATCTTTTCGCCAGACAACTTAGCTGAATTTTTACAAGTTCTTCTAATCTGCCATGTCTCAATTTCAACCAGTATCATTTCCTTTCACTTTGAATTTCAACCGACATGATCTTCCCTTCATCCCAACGATTTGCTCCTCATTGCCCCGCTTTAAATTTCAACCAGCCTCCATCTCGTACCACTTTGTTGTAAGCTATTTATTGACTATAACTTCGAATTTTGAACCAAAAAGAACCAACATAATGAAATTAAAAGAACAAAGCATCAAAAGAAAACATCTAAATTAGTTGATTTGATAATGACGATAATCAAAAAGGAGAATCTATTTTTTTTGATTTGTTACCCCTTAATGTGCGGATCCAGAAATATATATGGAGGGGTGCTAAAATGAAATTCTATAAACATATTTGTCTTGGTGGACTGAATACTAACAATTGGGTGGGCTAAATATAGAAAGTGGGATAAATTTTAGGGGTTTTCATATGGTTTTGTATAATTTTGGGGGCTAGAGCCATGATCAGTCAGCCCTTGGCTCCGCTCTTATTCCCACTGCAGCACTGCACTATATTATCATACCACATTTACATATCAACTCTTGTTGTGAGGTATTTTTTTTCTTTTTGAAAATGAGAGGGGTTAAGGGAACCCAAACCAACAAGGAAAAAAAGAAAGAAAAAAAACTACAACTGCAAAATACTCGAAAAAATAAACTCACTCAGTCCCATCAAAACTAGCCGACATGGCTTTAGCTTCAAAAAAGTAAATTTTATCAGATGCATACTCCATAACAATTTTCATCGGGTCTGCATCAAATGAGTTAGGGTCTAGAACAACGTAATGACCATAACGAGTGGAGTTGTTCAATGAATCGGTTGCTCTATTGATTTCTCTGTAGGTGTGAGAAATAGAAGAGAAATCAGATTGTAAACTATCTTCCTTGCTGTCATGGAGTGTACACTTTTTTTTCTGAATATTGAGCAATGACATCAGAGTTGGGTTTGGAGGTAAAAGAGATCAGAAGCGGTCGGCGAAACTACAACCAGGCTTTCCCTGGATGGAGCTACCCCAAAAGCACAATAAATTATTTTTTTTATTGCCTAATTTCAATTGGGCCTTAAAACCAAAAACAGTCAATCCCGGGATATAGAATACTTATGTTTCCGCCCTTGGAAAAGATGCAAAAAAAAAAAAAAAAAAAAAAAACGGAAGTAAAAGAAAGAGCCTCAGTATCATCCAAAACAGAAACACACAAAAAAAAAAGGAAAAAAAAATCAATAAGCACTACTAACTATTCCTGGCAACATCAAATTAGAGCTGTCAATTAGTAACCCGGCCCGCGGGTTGACCCTAGCCCGGCTTGTTTCAACCCGGCTTGGCTGGGCTTGTTTCCTAAACGGGCCGGGTTAGGTCTGTTATATCTGAACCTAATAGAGAACAAGCCGGGCTAGGTCTAACCCGCGGGTTACCAGCCAACCCGTTAAATTATGTTAGTAACCTGTTATCGGAGGTTTCGGTAGAATTTCACCTGCTACCCAGGTAACCGGGAACGAATCTCATTCTTATCTTAGTTTTCCAAAGAAAGAGAAATCAGAAAACTTCTCTTAAGTTTTAGATCTGGACTGGAGGGTGGAGGCAGAGCAGAGCAGAGCTGCAGAGGTATTCGGTATTCCGTATTCGAGTTCGTGAGTTCGTCTCTTTTTCTAATTTAAAACTAAATAGGGTTGTTTACTGTTCGTGAGTTCGTCTCAGAATCAAAAAGCATGTTTTGATCTTTAAGTTTACTGTTTAACTATAATGATTTTTTTTTTAATTTTCTAACTATCTGTTATTCACTTATTCTGTTTGATTTTCAGGGGTTAGGGTTAGGGCTTTACTCGTAATCAACTAACCAAGTTTTATCCTTTAGGTTGTTTTTTCACTTCTAAGTTATAGATGATTTTAGAAGAATAGGAAAAATTGGTTTTTTCACTACCGTTGAAGAAGAATAGGAAAAATTGGCCGATGATTTTACTTCTACTTTCCTAATCTAGGTGAGTAGTTCTAAGTTTTTAAATTTTAATGCATAATTTGTATTAAGTACTGTTAGGTGTTTGTGGAAATGATTCTTAGAACCCCAATCCCCTTTTCACGAATTTGTGTCATTTATTGTTAACTCATGTCTCTTAATGTCAATCTATCTCTTAATGTCGATCTATAATAAATTAATAATGCATAGCTTGCTTACGTTATGCTTGTGAATATTTATTTGAATTACAAAGGTTTACTGATTCTGAAAATGGAAATGAACTCCATATGCAGCATGTCAGAATCAGAAAGCACATGTTTTATTTTGGCTTACATGAAAGTGTAAAAAAGCATACTTTTGTTGGCTTTGCCTTTGCCAGTTTGGGATGTGTACTTGTTGGGATTTTAATTATTGACAGCTCTAGTCCCCTGTGATGTAGCTCAAGGCTTACTAATTTTGATTTTTGAATTCTTTATGTAGCTTCCTAAAATGTCAGTTGAAGAAGACCATGACGATGTCATGAGTGAAGAGGATATCACAGTAGTAGAGTCGATGACAAGTCAAGAGCATGCTTCAAAGAAAAGGAAATTTACATCAAAAGTATGGAATGATTTTCATTGGTCACGAGACAAAGATGGTAAAGAAAAGGCTACGTGCAAGCATTGTAGGAAGGAATATGCTTATGACAGTCAGAAAGGAGGAACATCAACTATGTCAAGGCATTTAAAGAAGTGCCCTAGACTGAAGATGCAAGATGTGGGGCAACTTTTGTTATCTACAAATAATGGAGAACTGGCTACTCGTGCACGCAAAATAGATCAATCAAAGTTTCGGGATTTAGTTGCAAGACTAATTATTGGTAAAAATCTCCCCTTTAATTGTGTAGAATGGACTGAATTTAGGGAGTTATGTAGTTATCTGAATGTCGATGTTGAAACCATATCAAGGAATACTACAAGGTCTGATATTCTTAAAATGCATAAGTTCCAAAAAGAAGTTATTCGCAAGAAATTACAATGTGCTCCAGGTAAAATGTGTCTAACATCAGACATGTGGACCTCCGTCAACACCACTGGATACATAAGTTTAACAGTACACTTTGTTGATCAAGATTGGGTATTGCAGAAGTTTCTTTTAAATTTTTCTCACTGCCACCACCCCATACTGGTCAAGCACTTTCAGATAAGTTATTTCTGATGTTAAATGATTGGGGAATTGAAGGAAAAGTAACCAGCATCACTTTGGATAACGCTGCATCAAATACTTCATGTGTTAAGATAATGAAGAGTCGATTCATTGCAAGGAATGTTATGTCGGATACTGGGAAAAGAAACTTTCATATAAGGTGTTGTGCTCACATAATAAATCTTATTGTAAGAGATGGACTGACAGAGATTGATCCAGCAGTAATCAAGATAAGGTTAGCAGTGAAGTACCTTAAAGGTTCACAAAGAAGAAAACAAAATTTCTTGGATACTGTCAGCGATTTAGGAATGTCAGTAAAGATGGGTGTTCGACAAGATGTTAAGACAAGATGGAATTCTACTTATCTGTTGCAAAGTTGTATTTCGTATGAAAAAGTCTTCACTCATTTGAGGTTGGTGGACCCTGACTATGCAGAGTCTCCTAATGGGGAAGAATGGGAGCAAATCAAAGTGGTCACGAAGTTTCTCAAGGTCTTTTATGACCTCACGACTCTATTCTCTGGAAACAAGTATCCTACTTCTAATTTTTATTTTGATGGGGTTTGTCAGATTAAAGTATTATTAGATCAAGAGACAACTAATGACATTGAGTTCATCAGAAACATGGCGAAGAAAATGCAAGAAAAATTTGCCAAGTATTGGAAAAAATTGAGTCCAATATTGGCAATGGCAGTCGTTTTAGACCCTCGATTGAAGTTTGAATTTGTAGAGTTTACTTTAGAAAAGGTGTATCCTGTTGAGCGTGAAATGAAGAAGGAAGTTGATATTATTAGAAAAAGGATGGCGGCACTCTATAAAGAGTATCATACGGCGTCAACTTTAAGAGGTTCGACAACAACCAATGAAACTCAGAATTCGGGTACTGTAAATGGTGGGAATTCTGGACTCAATGGAAGTGCTTTTATGCAGGTGATATTTCTTTAAGTTTTAACTGCTTGAACATTTCTATAACTGTCCATATAGAACTGGTAGTTAATTGTTGAAGTTTTTTGATGCAGGAATTTGCCGCGGCAAAAAAAAATGGTGGTCAACAATCTGACAAATCAGAACTAGAACAATATCTAAGCGAGTCATCAGGATCAATGCCAACTGATTTTGACATCTTGAAGTATTGGAGAAGCCAAGAACTACGATACCCTAATCTTACAAGAATGGCAACTGATATTTTATCAATTCCTATTTCAACCGTTGCTTCGGAATCTGCATTTAGCCTTGGGGGAAGGGTACTTGATAGATATCGCAGCTCCTTATCACCTGAAAGTGCCGAGGCATTGATAACAACTCGTGATTGGATATATGGAATCGGTAAGAGGCTAAGTGTCTTGAATCTTGATTGAGTAATATTTAAAATTAGTTGTAAGTATATTTAACAATATATATGAGATTGATAATTACTTATTTTCAATTATATGTAGGAGCTGCATCAACTGATGTTGAGGAAGTGAAAGATAATGATATTAGTGAGGATGTATTGGCATTTGAGCCAGCAAACAACAATGAGGCAGTAAGTTCTTATGCGTCTAATTAGTATCTGTACTTCAACGATATAAAGCGGGTAATTATGAAAATTCTATTTATTTACATTAACACATCCTTTTGTTTGATATACTTTTTGCTGGAAATTACAGATTCATACTGGAGCATCTTAAAGTGATACACTTCTAGACACAATTACAAAGATACATGGAAAAAGAACATTTTTTGGGCACTGATTTAGGAAATATTTTGGACTTCTATATGATATCACTGTCTCCTATTTTTTGTATAAATATGAAGGGAGACACTAACGATATATATTGTATATGTGACTGCATATGAGGGTTTATGACCTTTAGGTTGTGATTCAAGATTTCTAAGTCAGTTCAGTAGACGGTAGCCGTAGCTTCAGTTCAGTACTTCAGTTTGTCCACTTTTGTATATAAAAGGACAAACATAGATAATAGTTACTGTCACTTTGAGGATTCTTATATGAATCACAATCCTGGACCTAGATGGCTAGATCCTTAATTCCTTATTAATGAATATGATACTTTTTGTGCAGGAATAAGGAATTGGTTGTTATTATGGTCTCCTCTTCACTAAGGTAGTAAGGTTGAAGTGTTTTAGACTTTTAGTAGGTGATACTATGTGTCTCTGTCACTGTGGTAAACTGGTAGGCAGTAACAGTGGAAGTTTGTATTTTTTTCTTGGTTTTATATATGTATGTAAACAGTAAACTATGTCTATATGTATTCCACTCCACAACTTTGGTTTGGTTCATTTCAAATTTTCAATCATGACATGTGATGTTTAACAGCTGACACCATAGGCATTGAGTTGATAAAAAACCTCAACTTTCTTGGTTTAAACATAGTACGGAATAGAATGGATATTTGGTTCAGAAACACCATCAGTTAACTGATGCCATAAATTTACCAGCCAACCCGCAACCCGTCAGAGCCAACCCGTCTAGGGCTAGGGTTGGGGTTTTGGGCTTGTACATGAACAGTGCTAGGGTTAGGGTTGACCCTAACCCGTCCGTGGCTTGTCAAGCTAGGGCCGGGTTGACCCTAGCTTGCCCGTTTGACAGCTCTACATCAAATGTTAACCACACAATGGATGGGATACCAAATTTGAAGGATGAGAGACATATAAAGACTAGAATATGAAAAGAAATGTAAATGCTTCCCTTTCAAATAGTCTAGCACAAAAAATAATAAAGGAAATCAAAAACATAATTGGAACAATTTTGACAAGGACATCCAACAAATTTCAAATCATATCATACCAGGGCCGGCCTTGGGCCAAAGCAGCCGAATTACAACTTCGGGGCAGCACAAAAAGAGGGGCAGCGAAATTTGTTTTTTGTAACATAGGGGGATAAGATGAATTAACTACTTTTGTAGATGTAATTTGAAATAGTTATATCATCAGTAGAGCAACAAAATGAAAACTTTATTAATTGAAGGGGGTGGGAAATAGCAAGCATAAGAAAGATTGCTTTTCCGGGGAAGGTCCTAACGCTGATTTATGATAAATGGAGGAGACATTAATTTGATTAGCAAATACTATAAGAATTTGTAGTAACTCAGTTACTTCAATTTTGCATGCGACTTTGGAGTCGCTATAATCTCCACTATTGATTCAGAGACTTTATAATAAAATGAAAATTTGAGTTATATCCATATACATTATACGTTTTTCTGTAATTGTATGCTGATAAACCTTCGATGATTTTTTTACCATTTGGGCAATGAAAATTTCGGTTATGGTCAATATTGACTGACTTAGTCAGATATTTGGAAGGGCAACACTTTCTTATTTGCTTTGGGCAGCAACAATGCCAGGGCCAACCCTGTATCATACAATTTGAGTTACTCTCAATAATTGGGCATGAGGGGCAAAAAATGGGGTAGGGTGGATTAGGGGATGTCAAGCATTTCCATTTAATTCTAATTTTTTTGTTATATTGAAATATACTCAAAAAAATTCTCAATTAAGGATACATATGTATACACGTGAGAAATATATTATATGTATGTGGTACGTGTGGTATCACATATAACGTAAAATACTGAAATTTGTTGAGTATCAAAGTTGTTCTGTCTATGTTTTTTAATTTTTGTTGTATATATATACTTTTCCTTTGTTAACTTATACATGGCATGACAAACTGTTTCGTTTGCCCAACACACTATATATCTACTGAATCTATTTAGTGAATCTTATTGACAAAATAGCTGAACATAAAAACAAGTATATATATATATATACATATTGAGGATATGATGACAAAATGGCTATATATTATTGTAGCGTCCCCTAAACTAGCAGCTGACTAATCCAAGAGTTAACTAAATAAAAAAGTATTACGAAACTAAATCAAATAATTAAGCAATCAATTAAGAAACCTGCTGCAAAAACTTAACCAAAAAACTATCCCCTCTCTAAAATATATACAAGAATTCCTCTCAAATGATACATATTCAATAGTGAATTGATTTACAAATAGAATATAAACACAGAATAAACATAGCGGAAGCTAAATAACGTAAATAATTATTCGAATCTTTCATCGTCACATGCACATCTTGATCTGAATTTGAAATTGAAAGTGGGAAAGGGTGAGCACATCATCCCTAAAAGGGGGGCCCTGCAGGAATAACATTTAACTTTAAAGAAATCATGAGTAAGATTTGGAAAACAATTCCTGTTTTCCCAAACATCAAAGTGACTAAGTCACTCGAAATGCACAAACAAAGTATATGAACAAACTCCTTCGTCAAACAATATATATTAGTGATGGCGGGTTTTTCCACACTTACATAACTATATTGATGCCGGGTTGTTCCGCACTTAATAAGCATAAAAGCTGAATTCATGTAGATATAAATGAAGGAGCGTATCCTGTATACCACAAGTGGAAATTCTCATTTCCCATAACAATTCATAACGACAACAAACATTACAAGTCCTTTCTAAATCGTGGAAAGATCCAAAGAATCAACAGAACAATCGTAATACAAACTAAACAATGCATGAAATGCACAAACAGACAATGCATGAGTTTGTGAAACATAAACTTTTGTAAAAAGAAACTACAATGGTTTCAAAAGAGTTAAAAGTATTCCCACCTCTTTTGATGACAAGCCACGCCTACCTCGAGATCCAAGATCCACAGGTTCATCCTTTGAATCGATCGTTGTTAATACAGACTAATTGTTAATCACACAAGAAGTCTAAGAATCTAGCCAAAAGGCTCACACAAGAATCATACAAGTCTTTCTAATGAATCTAGGCCCATTTAAGGTTCTACATCTTTTATTTATCTATTTTTAGCATAGCTAAGGTTTACTAATTTAATTAGATTGGTTATAGAGTCCATTAACTAAGTCTTATGAATATCTACAACTTTGTAGAAGAAGCCAAAGTCTAATTCAGACCATAAGGGTCCAAAACATCTAAATAGAAACACTAAACCTAAACCCAAGTTCACTAGACAAGCCCATTACATAAGGCCTGGTCCACTAGGGTCAACAACGGCCTCTAACAGTCAACAGGGTTGATTGACAGTCAACGTCCAGGGTCTTGTCAAGTCCAGGGTAATCGAATCGGTCAAGGTCCACTGAGTCAACTCAGGTAACAAATCAGGATAACTGAGTCAGCACAGGATTGACTCAGTCAGATTGACTCAGATACCTAACTAGGATGAAAGGCATAATGCCTAACCCTTGCACTGGTCAAATCCATTGCTCAGGCCAAAGGACACTAAGGCACAATCGTTGTGCAATACAACTCTTAACTATATAATTTAAAAAAACAATACATTTATCTTAAACAAACTTAATAAATCAAATATAACACTCAACTAAGATTACCTGGAATTGCAGCTTTAAGCATTACTCAGATCATCTCAACACATTCATCTAACTATATTTCTAAAACTTCAATCATATAACATCTCATACAACCCGAGTTCAGATCAACACAATCACCACTAAAACACATCTCCTCCCATATAATATCAACACCATCAGATTCCCTCATTAACTCAGATTACTACATCTACAACCCATATCAACAACTCAGTTTCACTATTACACATCATATACTTCTTCCATGTCCTGAGACTGACAACATCACTACCGCCAATCAACAACTCATACATTTCCTAACTCATTCACAACCAATCCACTACTCATTTCAACACCAACTGTGAATCACTGTTGCAGTACCACTTCCCTGAAACTCAACATACATCTAAACCACTGTGACTTCACAATCTACTTCCCCAACTCAACACCACCAGCAACAACAACCTCACCTATTTCTAACAGCAGCATCACCTTCACTACCAGCAACATCATTTTCTGAAACAACTACAGTAAGCACAAACCATATCCTTCTCAGTACACACCAATATCACCTCTAATTCAAATTCAACAATCTCTTTACTACAATATCACTTCTAAATACAATCACTGTTTCGTTACTTAATCATCTCAAACTCAGATTCAACCCCAAACATAAAACCTCAATGAATCTTAGCAATTCAACTCAAAAGTACCAAAGTTAAACAATTAAAAGCTTACCAAAGCAGTGACATCTTCTCAATTGCTGGCTCACCAAAGCAATTCTACTGTAACCCTAATTGATCAATCACCATCTTCAATTTCATCCTCCGGGACATAACTTCATATGTAATTCTTCTCTAATCCCTCAAATCACTCATAATCCATCTCAATTCGACATCCTAGAACATCAATTTCATCATCTCAATCTCATGCAAGCCTGCAATTGAACTCAAAACCCTAATTCCTCTCATCTCCTTCTTCTCAGAACCCTAACTCTATAATTCTTCAACAACTCAACTTCAAAACTTTAAATAAACACCAACCCTCTAATTCTTCATCTATCTGCTACTCAAAACACTCTAATTCAATAAAATCTCAAACAACTCTGGAACCTTAAATCGATTCTCTCTACATCACCTCAAACAGAAACCCCTAACTCTCCTCCTTCTTAATTAACCAGAACATCTTCACCTTTAAGGACTGAACAATCTTCATTAATTGATTCTCTCAAATTAATTCTCAGAATCGCCAGAGACGAGAAGCTGAAAAATAAGAAGAAGAGAAGAAGAAAAAGAAGAACAGAGAAGAAAAAGAAAAAGAAGAAATAATAAGAGAAACTGATTGCTCTTCGACACGTTTCTGGTGATAAGGCCAGCGACCAATGATAAAGGAAACTTTCCAAACGATCAGGGCATCCAGGCGGTTTAAAGGATATACACTTATTTGTCCTTCGTACAAATCTGATGATTTCTTCTTCGTCTGATATCCGAATGACACGTTCGAGTGGTCCATTGTGCATAACTTCTCGAGTTCTATCTAATGGTACTAGTTTCGTATCTAGATCATTTTTTAGATTAATTTATAATAATTAACGTTCGAGTTAAACTAACCGAGTTATTATCGACTAATACGTCTCTTGACTAGTCTAATAGCGTTGACGAGCTTGCGGGTCTTTACAGTTATCTTATTGACAATCCAATGGTGTAGATGAACGTAGGAACCGTACCCTTGAGAATATGAGGAATGCCATGTTTATTAGTCCAGGATGACATCCAAAGATGGTTACATAATCTCAACTCTTCATATCAATCATTGAAACTTTCTTAGAGGACGTTATATAGTTGTTGTTCACAAACTATTTTTCGTCAAAGCGATTTTCAAGTTATTGAAACTATCATAATGAAACATTCCAAGCCAACACCAAATGATTGTATCACACAAACCATGTAAGATGTAACTCGACAATATTCATATGATCTTATTCGGACTTTCGTTACGAATGTAAGATGAATTCGGCCGAAGCGAAAGCTTGCGAACACATATTCCTAGAAATATATAAGCGAGATAAACTCAGCTCGAAATCTCAAATGTGTATAATAGAAAACTATATCGTAACACGACTTATGTCTCAATATAGTAGATAGAGTAGAAATAGACTTTCCAAGTGATAGATAAGTTTCAATCTCCACATACCTTTTGTCGATGAAGTTCCACAAGCTCCGCTTAGTAGTTCTTCGTCTTCAAGAGATGAACGTCGTGAAATCTAAAGCTCAACTACACAATCTATGTCCTAGTCTGAGACATCTAAATAGGCTAGAAATCAAGACTCATAGTTTTGATCACTAACATTGACAAACATGCAACGCATGCGAGTTCGACCGAGCAATGCTCTAACAATCTCCCCCTTTGTCAATTTTAGTGACAAAACTATCAATACATATGGATTACAAAATAAATAAAGACTTTGTAGCTTCTCATCCAAATGCTTGATCTCCTTGGCATCTTCAACATTACTCGAAATCTTCGTCACTTCCAAGTACTCAATGATTCTGAAGGTTGTAAGTTTAGTCTCATAGTTGTTGAGGATCCTTAGTTATAACAATTAGAAAACAAATGCTCTCGATCATTGTTATACAATGTCATAATATTATTACACAGTATCAAAGTTCAATTGCATTACAATTTTGACAGTAATACTATGGTGATATGTATTACTCCCCCTTAGTCAATACATCATCTCAATATGAAAACTACTCCCCCTTACATAATGGTCCTTAAACCATATGTATTTGTAGTATGAAACTACACATTAATTCTCCTCCTTTTTGTCAATAATAATTGGCAAAGGTACGAAAACTAGTGGGATCCTCATGAAATTTCCATAGAGATTCTTCATGACCAAAAGAGAACAAACATACCAACAAATTTAGATGCAATCATAAAGCCGAAGCTAAATGCATTCATCAAGGAGTTTATAAATATACAAGATAACCCCTATAAAATTTCCACAACCGCACTCCCCACAAAGATATGGCGATTAAGCACAAGTTCATAAACGGAACTCTCCCCCATAAAATGCCATTCCCGAGGGAACAACAAAGGCGACCTTACTTTTACAAGAAAATAAGGATTTCTTTGGACATAAGCAAATCACATGAAAACATGAATTTGTATCCAAAGAATTCAATAGAATTAACCATACAAGATGATCAATTCAATTACACATGCTCGTCATAGGAGAACTTACGGAGCAACACAGTAAAAACACAAAGATGTGGATCCGGGAAGATCAATACTGCGGAATAAACAAGAATTCACTCTATTTTCCATCACTATTTGCACAATGACATAAAACAGACAATTCTTGTAAAAAAAAGTTCATCCTTTTTTCTATCAATATTTGCATAATGACATAAAAGGCATAACTTTTATTTGTCAAAAGTTCATTCTATCTTTTATCAATAATTTCATACCGACATGTGATAGAGATAACTTTTGAACAAGTATGAGACAGTCAAGGTTCACGGACGTAAACAACATATCACATAACAATTTGCAATATATAAAACCATAAAGATTAAAATTGCAAACATCATCTTCCAAATAACTTAGAATTTAAATAAATCTAAAAACATTAAAGATGAAAAAACATTTGGAACTAGCTATGTGTAATCACAATCATGGCTATTCCAAACCCTAGTAATCCTTCTAAACAAAAACAAGAATAAAAATTCTCATAAGAAGTTTCCTAGACAGAAAGAAGAAAGACTAAGAACAACTCTAAAACCCAAAGACTGATCACAAGCGATAATCAGAGTTCATGACTGGAATCTTCATGGACCACGGCATCATCAAGCTTGTGACAGACATCATCAGAATTAACTTCAGAGAAGATATCCTCATTGAGAAGTTCCTTGACCTGTGACCTCATGAGAACAAGGTCAGAATTAACCTTTTTCAACTCAGTGCAAAGTAGATTAATATCCTTCACAGAGTCCTCAAGCTTCAGTTGTGTTTTCCCGAGATCAGTGAGAAAACCATGAACCACTTCAGCAAAAACCATCTCAGCATTCTCTTGATCTTGGTGAGAGAAAGCATAGTAGAATGATGCATAGAATTCGAGTTCATCACTTTTAACAAGAGTTCTTTTCTTCTTTAACACAAACTCCAAATACACAGAATCATCAATTGAATCTGCTGGTAGATTCCAAGAGTTTGAAGGATACCCCATTCTTGAGAAAAACACAAAAACAAACAGTATGCGAACTCTCACGAAAGTTTTTGGTATTTATAAGGTTTCGCAAAAATTAGGGTTTCATAGTTTAGTTCTTTCCATGCAAAGCAGGTACTCGCACGAACACAACCTTACCTCCTGGAGGAATTTGACCAGAGGGAATTGACAACCTGTTGATGATCTCTTGATAAACTTCAATTATCTTTTTTAGGTTGTCTTCCAGAACTCCCTTTTTGATTCCTTCTTCTGGAACCTTTTTCACATCAAGAAAAACATTATATCCCTTTTTAAAAGAAGATTCATGAGTTCTTCTTCGACGCAATGGTTTAGGAAGACTTTTTCGCTTTTGAACATTTGAGGAACATATCGAACTGACTTTCCTGGTACAATACACAGGGTGAGTACTAAAACCAATTGGTTTAGACATACGAATGTCAGTTACATCTTTGAGAATTAAATCTAAGGTGTGTTGAATATGAACAATAGAATTGTCATTCAACCTGGAATTTCTCTTTTGTTCAATATGTCCTTTTGAATCACAAAATAGACATACTTTCTGATCACTGGAGTGATTAGAGGGAACAGTCTTAATACCATTGTTGGGAGACTTCTTCCTTCCATGTGATGTAGAAATTCCTTGATTATAGGAAGATACAAACACATTTTTTTCAACAGGAAGAGATTTTGATTTTGCTTCTGAACCAGTAATTTATCTGGATAAATCAGAAGCAGTTGGTATAGTGGACTCTTTGGAACATTCTTGAATAGAGAGTTTACTCAAAAGAAGTCTAGTTTCCAAATCATCCTCTATGAGTTTTTCCTCATGAGAGTTCTGGGAAGGACAGATAAAGGTGTTTTCCTCACAAAGGATTTTTAGAAGAGAGTCACGCTCATTTACCATACCAACAAGGACATTGCCTTTGTGTTTCAACCGATTGACATTATCATCCTGGATTCTGACAAGTTTCAGAATCATTACACTCTCTTGGGCTGTATTACTTTCAACTTCAGAGTCAGACTCGTCAGTAAGGTAGTCAAGGTAACACTTGTCAATGTATGTCTATTTCCTTGGAACACAAAGTTCTTCTATATTCGAGATTAATAAATCTTTCTCTTTAATAGACTTTATGGATTTTTTTTTATTTCTGGCGATGCGTTTATCAGAGACAATATCGTCCATCCTCAGATCGCTAAAAACACAGACTTATAAGGTCTTTAATGTGTTTTCCTGCTCTGATACCAATTGAAAATGCGGGGGTCTAACAACCTGATGTGATTTTTTGATTGAGTTGTAGTAAAAAGTTCGTTGAGACTTGTGAAAGCAAAAGATTTTAGATTCAATGAAATTTAAAAACAAAAAAAAACTTAATTCAAGATTATTAGGAATAATCAAGACACTGATTCCACTATCACACATGAATAAATTATGGCAAATAATCCAAAACTCTAATTGTCTTTTAAGTCCCTTATTTCTTAATTCACAAATAATCAGGCAGATTCTCAAATATCAATTGTATTCCCTAAGCATAGATTATCAATTGACTAAACAAAGTATAACCTATCAGATTGAATCACAACTAACTAAGAAAATTATGCAAACAATTTAAAACTCTGCAAAATCAGTGATTGAGTGAATTATAAATTATAAATTAGAGAAAATAAAATAGTTACCAATTATTCATGCGTAAATAGCTTCCTCATTGCCTTGGTTGTGGGAGATTTATCTCATTATCAAGTTGGAAACACGCTCAAAAGTTGATTTCATTGCTCAAATGGTGTTTACAAATGATGAAAAGGGAGAAATAATTCAAAACCGGGTTTGTAAAGCTTATAATTGTTGCAAACCAAAGAACGATACAGAGGATGTGTCACTGTTACTGTAGCTCTAAGACTGTCGCTGAGCAGTCGCAAATACTGTAGCAAAAACGACTGCTTCTGTGGGTCTATGTTCTTCGTGTTCTTCAATGGCAGCAGCATCATGTTTCTCTGGTGATCGTGTTTCGCCTCTGTGATGTTCCAAATCCTTCCCAAACTCTTCGTAACCCTTCTAAGACATCCCAGGGCACTATATATAGACTTCAGAAGCTCAAATATTCGAACATTACTCCATATAATTCCCGTATCTTCTCCATTAAATGAAAATATCTTCCACGGGATAATTTCCCTTTTTGAATTTCTCACGTTGTTTACTGGCCATAGACACACTCCAAAACGTTCTAAATATCTTCAGAAAGAGTCGAACTCATTCCAGATACACGCCAGACACATGAAATCCCGTGACTTTCTCCATGAAAGTACGTCCTCTGTTTTGGAAACTCTCCGTAAATAAAGAGATTTGATCCCTTAAGAATACTTCCGAGACACGTACGCAGCCCTGCTTACATAGTAAGAGTTTTATATTCCATTAAACTATTAAGAATACACCCAAAAATCTTTTATAGCGAACATGACCAAGAAATCTCGCTCATTACTCCCCAAAAATCTTCCATTACTCGGCAATCAATAAAAAAATATTTGCATGCAAAATAGGGATTTTCTTCCCTGTTTTAACTTCTCACGCAACTATTTGTTGTTTACACATTCCAAACTGATTGATACACATTGTAGACTCGCTCCAACTTTCCAAAACCAACAGAATCCCGTGAAATAACTCTCCCATGCACGGACTGCCCTGTTTTCTTCTCGCGAGTTATCTAGCCAAATTTAGCCGATTCCAAAGTCCATACCAATCCTGTATCGACCAAAGGAACACTCCCTAACAGTTTCATCCATTGAATCTCAAGAAACCACGTCAAATTCTTGATTTTAAACTCTGCCAGTTCACTGCTCCATTTTCCCGCCAAAACCAAAATTCAAACAAGAAATATGGGTGCTAAAGATGAACTACACATAGCCGGGGTGCTGAGAATGTGGGTGCCCCTTATCCAAACTTGGAGTCGGGGTTGCTCCGAGTGATTTTTCCAGCCGAAGTTTCCAACAATATTTAATTCCAAAAAATACCTACAAACACACAAAACACCATAATAAGTATGAAATCGAGTGCCAACAATACAGAAAATTGAGGACAACTTAAACACAAAAATGTGTCTATCAAATACCCCCAAACCTATTATTTGCTAGTCATCGAGAAAAACTAATAAAATAAAAGCCTAACTCACTAGGTGGCCCTAGTGACCGAGATATAGTCTCGGGAGGGTTTACCAGAGGTGTACCTACTAAACCTTTACTCCAGACCCTAGCTATCTACGCAAAACCTTGGAAGGAACTAAAGAATATCCTTGGTTGGCATACTGTCATTGACTATAGGAGGAAGTACCCTGATGCGAAATTCCAATTGTTGTACACGAGTTTGCACTCAACATACTAAAATTCATATATAAGTGACAGAGCTCTACTCAGATAGTTTTTGGACATCATAAACGGAGTCAACCAATCACATGGAAAGATTAAGAAGATGTATAAAGAGAAAAGTAGATGGTTTAAAGTGAACGGTGTTTCTCATATCTGTCTGAAGGCCTCTGCCAAGATGAACCTATCCTAATGGACTGAGATACCGGTCTAACTAATATCAACACAACTGGCATATACAAGGGGACCAGTGGTCGATAAACCTAACTATAGGTCAACACAACTGGCATATACAAGGGCACCAGTGGTCGACTTTATTTGAATTTATTCCGGTTGGTCTGATGGTCTGGTCTCAAACTTTTTTTTTTTTTGTATCTCAATCACCCTATTTCACCCTAGCAATGGTAACAACTTGAGTCTTGTGCCCCACCAAATAACTTAAGAAATAAAAACATAAGGGATTAGGATTCAACGAGTTATGGCGAAACTACCATGTTTTTTTTTAATTCTAACACTTGAGCTCTGTGCTTTTATGAATATACTCTTTAGATGTTTCCATCTAATCAGATTGGTCCTCAACTCCTACAACCAAGATGTTCTCATCCACTTAGATTGGTTAGTGCCAACCTTAATAGGCATAAATTTCTAGGCTCTGGAGTTTATTTATTGCAACTAAAAGCTAACAAAAAAGTTTCTTCCCCACCCCCAAACTTAAACCTAACATTTTCCTCAATGTTTCTAATGAAAGAGCAATACCAAAAATCAAAGTAACATGAGGAATCAGTAAAGAGAGAAGTCGGAAAGATAGTACCTAGGTGAAGAGAGAAATCAAAAACTAATATACAATATACAATCGCCTCAACATCACCTGTAGGAAAGGGCTCTAAAAAGGGTTTCAATCTCTGACCGTTAACCTTCGAAGAACTACTACCATCTGGTGTCTCGATCTCAACAGCTCCATGAGGAAAGACAGTGCGAACAATAAAAGGACTCGTCCACCGAGAACATAACTTCCCAGGGAAAAGATGCAAGCGGGTATCATACAGAAGAACTTTTTGACCTGGAGAAAATGACTTTCTTAAAATATTCTTATCATGCACAAGTTTCATTTTTTTCTTATACTCCTTCGCACTATCGTAAGCATCTATATGAATCTCTTCCAACCCATTGAGCTGGAGTTTCCTATGGGCTCCTGCCTTGTCTAGTGAAAAATTTAGCTGCTTAATAGCCCAATAAGCTATATGTTCTAACTCAACAGGCAAATGATATGCCTTTCCATACACAAGCCGATAAGGCGACATTCCAATGGGGGTCTTAAATGCAGTACGGTAAGCCCATAAGGCATCAGTAATCCTAGACGACTAGTCTTTCCGATTAGGATTAACTGTTTTCTCTAATATACGTTTTATCTCCCTATTAGAAACCTCTACTTTCCCACTAGTATGTGGATGATACGGGGTAGCTACCTTATATGTAATACCATATTTCTTCATCAAAATCCTAAAAGGTCCATTACAAAAGTGCGACCCTCCATCACTAATTATAGCACGCGGTGTACCAAAACGTGTAAGTATATTATTTTTCAAGAACTCAATCACAACCCTATGGTCATTGGTTTTACACGCAACCGCCTCGATCCACTTAGATACATAGTCTACAGCGACAAGGATGTAAAGGTTACCAAAAGAATTAGGAAACAGACCCATAAAGTCAATACCCCACACATCAAAGACCTCAACAACTAAAATAGGGTTCAAGGGCATCATGTTCCTACGGGAAATGGTTCCTAACTTCTGGCAACGCTCACAAGTAACACAATGACTATGAGAGTCTTTAAACAACGAAGGCCAATAGAATCCACATTGGAATATCTTAGCAGCAATCTTCTTAGCACTAAAATGACCCCCACAAGCATGATCATGACAAAAGGAAATAATACTGGACTGGTCACTCTCAGGTATACATCTCCTAATAATCTGGTCTGGACAGTACTTAAACAAATACGGATCATCCCAAAAGAAGTGCTTCACCTAGGCTAAAAACCTAGAACGATCTTGTTTACCCCAATGTTGGGGCATTTGACCAGTAACAAGGTAATTCATTATATTCGCATACCAAGGTGCTTGGGTAACAAAGAATAGTTGTTCATCAGGAAAACTATCCCTAACAGGAGGAGAATCATTAAGGGTATCCACAACAAGCCTAGACAAGTGGTCTGCTACTACATTTTCTGCACCTTTTTTATCTCTAATGTCTAAGGAAAATTCCTGCAACAATAGGATCCATCTAATCAATCTAGGTTTAGTATCCTTCTTGGAAAGAAGATACTTCAAAGAAGCATGATCAGTAAAGATTATGACCTTAGAACCTAAGAGGTAGGATCTAAACTTGTCTAAGGCAAACACTATATCTAATAGTTTCTTCTCCGTAGTGGTATAGTTCAACTGGGCATCATTCAGAGTTTTGCTAGCATAGTAAATCACATGAAGTAACTTATTTTCTCGCTGACCTAGCACAACACCAATAGCATAATCTAAAGCATCACACATGATCTCAAAGGGTAGGTTCCAGTTGGGTGTCTGGACTATGGGGGCGGTAGTGAGTAAAGTCTTAAGCTTCTCAAAAGCCTCTAAAAAAGCATCATCAAAGACAAACTTAACATCTTTTGCAAGCAAATTGCAAAGAGGTCTAGAAATTAAGCTAAAATATTTAATGAATCGACGATAAAAACCTGCATGCCCTAAGAATGACCTAATGTCTCTTACGGTTTTGGGGACCTGTAAAGTTTAAATAAGGTCAACTTTGGCTCTGCCTACCTGTATACCCTTCGAAGATACGATATGCCCTAGAACAATTCCTGAACGAACCATGAAGTGACATTTCTCCCAATTAAGCACTACATTCTTTTCCTTAGACCTAGTCAAAACTAATGACAAATGATGCAAGCACTCATCGAAAGGCGAACCAAACACTGAAAAATCATCCATAAAGACTTCTAAGAACCGTTCTACCATGTCAGAAAATATGCTCAACATACAACGCTGAAAGGTCGCAGAGGCATTACATAGCCCGAAAGGCATGCATCTATACGCAAAGGTACCAAAGGGACAGGTAAAAGTGGTTTTCTCTTGGTCTTCTGGGGCAATAACAACCTGATTATAACCGCAGTATCCATCTAAAAAGCAATAATGGCTACGTCCAGCTAATCTCTCTAGCATTTGGTCGATGAAGGGAAGGGGAAAGTGGTCCTTCCTAGTGACCTTTTTCAATTTCCTATAGTCAATACAGATACGCCAACCCGTGGTCACCCGGGTTGGGATTAACTCATTGTTATAATTCTGGACTACAGTAATACCAGATTTCTTGGGAACAACCTGAACGGGGCTGACCCACTTACTGTCTGAAACGGGGTAGATAATGCCTGCATCTAACAGCTTAAGAACCTCGGTTCGAACTACTTCTTTGATATTAGGGTTCAGTCGACGTTGCATCTCCCTAGAAGGTTTGGTGTCACTCTCTAAATAGATATGATGCATACAATCAGTATGACTTATACCCTTAATGTCTGCTATGGTCCACCCTAAAGCTTCCTTGTTATTCTAAAGGACGGTCACTAGCCTACTTTCCTGATCACTATCCAAGTCGAATGCTACAATCACAGGTAAAGTTTCAGATGGGCCTAAAAACACATACTTTAGGGAATCTGGTAATGGTTTAAGGTCCAACTTAGGAGGCTTTTCTAACGAAGGAACTAGGGTAGACTCAGAAACGGGTAGAGGTTCGAACTTAGGTTTCCATCCATTACTAGTGTCTATCAAAGGGGTTGAATATAACAAAGCATTCACCTCATTAATCACATCGTCATCATCAAAATCAATACCAAAGTGGGCTAGGCATTTCTCTAATGGATCTTCTAACAAAGTGCTTGGTAATGACTCCTCGACTAATGTTCCTATTATGTTCACCTATTCTATGCTCGAGTTATCTAGTTCAGAGGGTAGCTTACTAATCTTAAAAATGTTCAGCTCAATAGTCATATTACCAAAAGACAAATTCATAATACTATTTTGACAGTTAATGATCGCATTGGATGTAGCTAAAAATGGGCGACCTAAAATCACTGGTATTTGGTTCCCTGGGTCAGGGACAGGTTGGGTATCTAGGATAACAAAATCCACTGGATAAATAAACTTGTCGACCTCAATAAGAACGTCCTAGATCACACCATGAGGAATTTTAACGGACCTATCAGCTAACTGAAGTGTCATCTGGGTAGGTTTCATCTCACCAAGTCCTAGCTTAAGGTACACATGGTATGGCAGTAAGTTCACACTGGCTCCTAAGTCAAGCAAAACTTTCTCGACACGGTATTTACCTATTGTGCAAGAAATAGTAGGGGACCCTGAGTCTTTACACTTAGGAGTAGTGGTATTCTGAATAATAGAACTCACATGACTAGCTAGGAAGGCTTTCTTCTGGACACTAAGTTTTCGCTTTCGCGTACACATATCCTTAAGAAACTTGGCATAAGCGGGAATCTGCTTAATCGCATCTAACAATAGGAGGTTGATAGTAACCTGCTTAAAAACCTCCAATATATCATTAAAGTTGGACTCCCTCTTAGTTGGAACTAGCATCTCGGGGAACGGGGCTCTGGGAACAAATCCGGGCTCAGCAGGACCCTCATTGGTCTCTTTGGAGACTCTATCCGTCTCCTCATTTTCTGGCTCAGAAGGGTGAACTACAACATGTTCACCATCAGGCATGGCAACCTTATTGTCAACTTTCTTTCCACTCCTAAGGGTTGTTATAGAATTCACATGATTGTACGATTTCTCTCCTTTAGGGTTAGGATCAGTTTCACTAGGGAACCTTCCATCTTCTCTTTCACTAAGAAACTTAGTTATTTGACCGACTTGAAGTTCTAAGTTAGCAAGAGACTGAGAATTATTCTTAAAATTCTGCCTGATTTCTTCTTGAAAACCATAGCGGTTCTTTGATAATATCTCATGGTTCTTTGCTAACATAGTAAGCGTTTCATCTAAGGTGGAGATCTTTTTCTCGTTCTCAAACTGGGGTTGACCTGAAGAGTTCTTAGCATAACCAAAACCTGGGGAGGCTGAGAATTACTATACTGTCCTTGATTATGACCCTTAGACCAAGAAAAATTAGGATGGTTTCTCCAACCAGGGTTGTAAGTCTCTGAGTATGGGTCAAACTTTTGTCTGTTCTCAAACCTAGCATTGTTATAGACAACATGGGCTTGCTCTCCACTAACCTGACCCTCCCAAAACGAGTTATTGGGTTCTATTCCACAGCTAGACACTTGAGAGGCTCTAAACCTATCATCAGGTTCAACAAGAGACCTATGTTTAGGATGATTCAATTCCAAAGCTTCTAACCTTCTAGACAAAGCAACAAACTTAGCATCAGACCCGAAGATTGTATATACCACATTGGTGCTACTTCTATTGACCAAGAGTCTTTTGGGGGTTTCAACACAAGACTCCCACTGTTGGGATTTTTCAGCGATAGCTCCTAAGAAGGTAAAAGCATCATCACACTTTTACTAGTGAACTCACCAGCGCACATAGACTCAACCATGGATTTGGTTGAATAGTCTAAACCATCATAAATAATCTCTACTAGTTTCATCTTATCAAATCCATGGTGAGGACACTGGGATAGGAGATCGTTGAATCTCTCTAAAAACCTATAAAGAGACTCTCCCTCTTGTTGCACACTAGCACTAATTTTCTGCCTAACAGACGCAGTTTTATGCTTGGGGTAGAATTTCATATATAAAGCAGGAATAAGTTCCTTCCATGTTTCAATGGATTCAGATGGTAGGTTGTTCAGCCAAGTCTTGGCTTTATTTCTCAAGGAAAAGGGAAACATCTTAAGTTTCAAGACTTCATCAGTAAGGTCTTTTATTCTAATTTTCCACAAATTTCCTCAAAGTCCCTAATATGAAAATAAGGGTTCTCATCATCTTTCTCTAAGAATATAGGGATCATCTGAAGAATACTAGGTTTTATCTCGAAATTAGCCGTAGTGGCTGGAAATTTGATGCACGAAGCTCGGGTGGACCTAGTTGGGAACATGTAATCTTTCAAAGTTGCCATTACTGGCACAACTGAAGTAATAGGGGAACATGTAATCTTCGAGCTCCCCGACTTCACAAGAAGAACTACTAGGTTTATCACTAATCAAACGACCTAGAGTGTTTCTTTTCCAAGCCCGCTCTTTAATAACCTTGGGCATACACTAGAAAAACAAAAGAAAAAGAAAGAAATCCTAAAAGGAAGGGAAGTTCTATGCAAACACAAACAAGGATGACTCCACCACAGCAAACCTACTGATTTCTAGCAAACAAAAAGCATGATGGCTCCACTTAGATTGTTTCTAGACCAGCTTCTAATCCTTCGAAAGGAAATTCGCTACAATTTAAGCAAACCCCTCTGGAATCAATCCGAGTTAAAGTAAGTTGAATCGAGACGAGGGAAGCTCAGTGGAGCTTTGATACCCAAGGCCTCACCGACGTTACAAGGCGGTGTATTCAACTCAAAGGAACCATCATGAACTTTGAAGCATGCTTAAAAGAGTAACCAATATTTTTCGAATGACTTTCCTATTAAGCTCTTTACCCTATAGGTCTCGTTCTAGTCAAACTTTAGGCTTAGGTTCGCGTTTGGGTTCGTTTTCCTAAGGCGGGCAAGAAGGTAACTGTGATGAAATCCGAACCCTTATCTTGTATGGCCAGTCCTTGCCCTTTACTAGGAAATTAAAGCAGCCGTTTTCAAATCCTCAGCATATATGCAAACGAAGGAATACAGTAACTCGCTGACAGGGGATTCACGAGTGTTTCGAAAACTTACCTCCCGTACCAGACGTGGGATGAACCGCTGAAGTCGACTCGGGCCACGACTCCTATATCATGTACGAATCCGAGGGGCCAAGGCGATATCGTAATCGCCGTCCTTCTCTGCAAACAGTTTATATTTAAACTACCTTTCCGTAGGGTTTAAAAAAAATAAAGTCCCAAAGTCCACAGTCCAAAGTCCAAAAATAAAGTGCAAAAGAAAAAGATAATCTAAAAAAAATTCTAATTCTCTCTCTCTCTCTTTTTTTTTTAATTAATTTTTATTCTTCTTTTCTTTCGCTCCTTTCGCTTTGCTTTTACTCCAAATCTTTAAGTATTCACCAAAAACTTTGGCAAATTTTTCTTTCACTCCAAACTCCAAAATCTGTAAGGAAAAGACAAAAACCCAAAAACGTAAAGAAGAACAAATAAAATGAAAATGAAAAACAAATAAAAACCTAAAAAAAATAAAATCTAAAAACTCTAGCCTAAACACAACTCCGCGTCGGCGGCACTAAAAATTGATGTGATTTTTTGATTGAGTTGTAGTAAAAAGTTCGTTGATACTTGTGAAAGCAAAAGATTTTAGATTTAATGAAATTTAAAAACAAACAAAACTTAATTCAAGATTATTAGGAATAACCAAGACACTGATTCCACTATCACACATGAATAAATTATGGCAAATAATCGAAAACTCTAATTGTCTTTTAAGTCCCTTATTTCTTAATTCACAAATAATCAGGCAGATTCTCAAATATCAATTGTATTCCCTAAGCATAAATTATCAATTGACTAAACAAAGTATAACCTATCAAATTGAATCACAACTAATTAATAAAATTATGCAAACAATTTAAAACTCTTCATAAGCAGTGATTGAGTGAATTATAAATTATAAATTAGAGAAAATAAAATAGTTACGAATTATTCATGCGTAAATAGCTTCCTCATTTCCTTGGTTGTGGGAGATTTAGCTCATTATCATGTTGGAAACATGCTCAAAAGTTGATTTCATTGCTCAAATGGTGTTTACAAATGATGAAAAGGGAGAAATAATTCAAAACCGGGTTTGTAACGCTTATAATTGTTGCGAACCAAATAACGATACAGAGGATGTGTCACTGTTACTGTAGCTCTAAGATTGTCGCTGAGCAGTCGCAAATACTGTAGCAAAAACGACTGCTTCTGTGGGTCTATGTTCTTCGTGTTCTTCAATGGAAGCAGCAACAGCAGGTTTCTCTGGTGATCGTGTTTCGCCTCTGTGATGTTCCAAATCCTTCCCAAACTCTTCGTAACCCTTCTAAGACATCCCAGGGCACTATATATAGACTCCAGAAGCTCAAATATTCGAACATTACTCCATATAATTCCCGTATCTTCTCCATTAAATGGAAATATCTTCCACGGGATAATTTCCCTTTTTGAATTTCTCACGCTGTTTACTGGCCATAGACAGACTCCAAAACGTTCTAAATATCTTCAGAAGGAGTCCAACTCACTCCAGATACACGGCAGACACATGAAATCCCGTGACTTTGTCCATGAAAGTACGTCCCTTGTTTTGGAAAATCTCCGTAAATAAAGAGATTTGATCCCTTAAGAATACTTCCGAGACACGTACGCAACCCTGTTTATATGGTAAGAGTTTTATATTCCATTAAACTCTTAAGAATACACCCAAAAATCTCGCCACAAACTCTCGCAGTTGAGAGTAAAATTTCCCGCCAAAAATCAAATTCAAACGTAGAAGATGGAGTGCCCTTATCCAAATACAGTGTGCGAATAGCAAATGGGTGTTGTGGATGAATTTTGGCTACACATATCCATGGGTGCTCCTTAGCCAAATCTGGTGTCCGTATACCAAATGTCCTCCGGGGTTGCTCCGAGTGATTTTTCCAGCCGAATTTTCCAACAATATTTATTCCCAAAAAATACCTACAAACACACAAAACACCATAATAAGTAAGAAATCGAGTACCAACAATACAGAAAATTGAGGACAACTTAGACACAAAAATGTGTCTATCACAACCACACCCAACAATTCGTTTGGCAATCTGAGAGGACTTACTCCAATACACTTTCTAGAGAATCAACTAGACAGTGAGACTCAATCTAGAGAAAAGTATATCAAAGAGTTTAATATCTCTAACCCTTAATTCAATCCGCAATCAGCAAATAGAAATCTGCGAGCCCGATTGAATATAATAGAAGTAAACTTGAAGGGTACCAAAGACCAATGTTCAAGGATCTATCAATCTCAATCAACAACCAAAGGTTGGATTTCCTAATTGATCGATACAACGCACAACCTGTGATAATTCAATTATATAACAAAATATAATGCGGAAAAGAAATAACAAAGACACCAGAATTTTTTTAACGAGGAAACCGCAAATGCAGTAAAATCCCGGGACTTAGTCCAGTTTGAACACCACACTGTATTAAGACGCTACAGACACTATCCTACGACCAATGAACTTCGTAATGGACTGTAGTTGAACCCTAATCAATCTCACACTAATTTAAGGTACAATGGCGCTTCTTACATCTCTGATCCCATCAGGATACTACGCACTTGATTCCCTTATTTGATCTCAACCACAACCAAGAGTTGCTACGACCCAAAGTCGAAGACTTGATAAAAAAATCTGTCTCATACTGAAAAGTCTATAGGATTGAATACATCTATCTCCCACAGATATACCCAAGATTTTTTGTTCCGTCTTTTGATAAATCAAGGTGAACATGAACCAATTGATAAACCAGACTTATATTCCCGAAGAACAACTCAATATTATCAATCACCTCACAATAATCTAAATCGTATGAAGGCGAAACTAGATATTGTGGAATCACAAACGATGAGATGAATATGTTTGTGATCACGTTTTATCTTGCCCATCGGAGAAATTAATCTTGAGCAAATCTTAGAGAATATAGTACTCAAACGATAGAATCGGGCAAGATCAGAACACGCAACTACAAGAGAAATAATTGGGTCTGGCTTCACAATCCCAATGAAGTCTTTCAAGCCGTTAACCAACAACGTTTAGGAAAACCTAAGGTTAAAGGAGAATCGACTCTAGCTTATGCAACTAGTAACACACAAAAGTATGGGGATTAGGTTTCCCAGTTGCTAGAGTTCTCTTTTATATAGTTTTCAATCAGGGGTTTGCAATCCAAGTTACCTTGGAAACATAGCATTCATTATTCACCGTTAGATGAAAAATATGGTTCAACCAAGCTAATATCTTTCAACTTTTAGATCGAACTTAGCTTGTTACACACAAATGAAATGTACTCTAATTTAGGTTTATGTAACCGTACCCAAACGTGTACACCCATGTTGGTCAACAATGGTCAACCGAAGTTAGCCATATGGTAACTCTCATACCAACCATATTCATCTTATGCATAACTAGTTCAAATGACTCAAATGAAACTAGTTAAAAAGTTGTTCAATTGCTATATTCTCATAGAAGTATACAAGAACACAATCGAAACAAAATCGGTTTGGTTCACTTGAACCAATCATGAACATAATAGCCACGGTATGCAAAGATTGCATTCCTTATGATTTAAATCTTTGATTTCATGAACTGACCGATTTGATAAAGTAACCAGCTTAAGTATGCGTACGGGTATGCGTACTTATGCAACCAGATTTGAGTTTGTTTTAGTTTCCAAACTCAGCAGAATTTTTCGGATTGAAAACTTCCGCCAGTATGCGTACGGGTACGCATACTTAAGGTGACTAGTTAAGAGTTTGTCAAAACCAAACTCAGCAGAAACTTTCGGTTGGAAAACTTCCGCCAGTATGCGTACGGGTACGCATACTTAACCTGTTTCATTCACCAATTTCATATACACACATATGCATACACTTGGATCCCGGTTTATGGATTTATACACTAATGTGCGAACACACTATATATGCTTATATCCAAAGATGGTTACATAATCTCGAATCTTCATTTCAATCATTGAAACTTTCTTAGAGGACGTTATATAGTTGTTGTTCACAAACTATTTTTCGTCAAAGCGACTTTCAAGTTATTGAAATTATCATAATGAAACATTCCAAGCCAACACCAAATGATTGTATCACACAAACCATGTAAGATGTAAATCGGAAATTTTCATATGATCTTATTCGGAATTTCGTCACGAATGTAAGATGAATTCGGCCGAAGCGAAAGCTTGCCAACACATATTACGAGAAATATATAAGCGAGATAAACTCAGCTCGAAATTTCAAATGTGTATAATATAAAACTATATCGTAACTCGACTTATGTCTCAATATAGGAGATAGAGTAGAAATAGACTTTCCAAGTGATAGATAAGTTTCAATCTCCACTCTTTTATCGATGAAGTTCCACAAGATCCCCTTAGTAGTTCTTTGTCTTCAAGAGATGAACGCTGGGAAGTCTAAAGCTCAACTACACAATCTATGTCCTAGTCCGAGACATCTAAATAGGCTAGAAATCAAGACTCATAGTTTTGATCACTAACATTGACAAACATGCTTGATATAGCAACACATGCGAGTTCGACCGAGCAATGCTCTAACATAAGGCCATAGGTTTTAAATGGATCTTCAAGAGAAAATTTAAGATAGATGGAACTGTTGAAAAATACAAGACTATTTCGTAGACAGTGAACAAAGATTTCTCATTTACTGATAAACGTGAGATCGTCGAAGGTTTATTTCATTTAGTGTACTGGTGTGGTTTTTGATTGTTGTTGTAGTAAGATTCGAACTCTAAGACTTGTGAAGATTAATTTAAAGATTTAATGAAAATGATAAATAAAAGCAAGAGTTACTGGGACTAGGATTTCACCGAATTCATATCATCAAGTTCAATTATTTATTCTTCAATAATTCTAGCTCAATAAATAAAAACATGGACTCTTATTTTAACCAAGATAGATTCTCAAAATATTAGTTGTAAATCCTAAGTATGGGACATCAAAACATCTAAGCAAGCATGAACCATCAAATGAAATTACAACTAATTAATCAAAATCATAATTCTATTTTAATTAGTGCAAAAGTCAAATAGAGAACAAAATAATTTTACCCATGCATGAAATTAGACTTCCTTCACCGTCCCAGTGTTGGGGTTTAGCTACTCATGATGTAGACACTCTCAAAATATTTTTTATATATCTCAAATGGTGTTTACAATGAAGAAAATGAGAATAATAACATAAACCAGGAATTTGCAATGCTTAACAGGCCTTACAAACTCACCGTTACAATTTGCAAAACAACTGTTACAGAAACTATATTAGGAAACTGTCGTAGAAAAACTGTCACTAAGCCTTGAACTGTGACAGTTGTAAAATGACAGACCTGTAGCGTCGTCTGTGTTCTTCGTCTTTTACCTCTCTGCAGCAGCAGAGAAGTTTCTGCAACTTCTCCTCTTCAGCTCTGTAGCCTCTCCCAACTCTCGATGATCTTTTCTCTGAAATCCCATCATCTTATTTATACTCGACAACCTCCAATCTCCTCGTTTAATGCAGAATATTCTCTCTTTAATTCGTTATTCTCCACTGTCATCACACGAAGAAAACTTCCCTTTTTCTTCTATGTTTTTGATTCTCACGCATATTTTGCAGCTCAGCACACTCCAGATTATTGAAAACATGTCTCAGAAGAGGTGGGCACGCTGTAAACACGCCAAATAGAGTTAACTCTCGAATATTTTTCTCCGTGAATATTCTCTCCCTGTTTTGGATTAAACACCAATCATCTAGCCATGTCTAGTCGATTCTAAGGACTTTACCAGTCCTTTTTAACTCCATAAAGCCTAATCCAGCTAAATCCAACGATTAAATCTCCCAAAATTCTCTCTAATTCCAAACTGAACTTTCCGGCAAGGAATAAACCTGAGAATGATATTTTCTCCGAATCCGTGATTCCAGCCAACTATGATCGAAACAAAGACCCAAACCAGACCTGTTAAGCTTAATCACGTCTTCCCAATCAATCCCAACCATTTAGTCTCGCTGAATCATGCCAAAAATCCAGCCATTCTGCCAGTTTCAAACACATTTTTCCCGCCAATTTCTGGAATTTGAATGATGAAGATGGATGCCCCCTATTCTGAGCTGGGGTGCAAATAGCCATAGGTTCCAAATAGTAAAGAAGATTCCCCTTAGCAACTGGGCGCCCCTTAGTAATTGAGGTGCCCCTTAACCAACATTGAGAGTCCGAATAACATGTGTCCTCTGGGTGCCTTTATCAACTTTTCGAGCCGAAATTCCCAAAAATGTTTATTTCCTATAAAAGACTTAAAACAAGATAATTAGTGATAAAATGAGTCATAGCTAATATAGTTATGGGTGAACATGCGTCGCACTTTCGTGCTCATCAAATTCCCCCACACTTACATTTTTCTAGTCCTCGAGCAAAACAAAAAGTTAACCCGCTACACAGCTGGTCATATAATAAGAGAGAAAGAAAGCCCGCTACACAGCTGGTCATATCATTTTTTTTAGACCCGCTACACAGCTGGTCATCACATGCAAGAAAAAAAAAGACCCGCTACACAGCTGGTCATAATTCTAACAATCATAATATTTTTTTATAGACCCTACACAACTGATCATTCATTTTTTTAAGACCCGCTACACAACTGGTCATAAGCCTAACAATTAAAATATAATTTTTTTAGACCCGCTACACAGCTGGTCATAATATACCTGCAAACCTACAATAGACCCGCTCCACAGCTGGTCATAAATTGCAAGAAAAATCCTGAAAAAGAAAAGGAAAAAGTTAACCACTCCCTCACACTTAAACATTACATTGTCCTCAATGTAATTGAGTCATCCAACGTAAAATTTAAGATGGGAATTCATAATATGCTAAAATAAACAAATAAAAATAAAATAAGAAAATAGAATTACCTACTGGAATATACATAAAGGATCCCCATAAACTAATAACCTGAAAATTTGGGGATCAACCCAAAATACAGTATTTACGAATGACAGCTTCACACTTATGTCATGACAACTTGGAGACACTGAAACTATCAAAAACAGAGAACTACCCCCAAGCCAAATTTTTACTACACATGGAAGTTCGTAAAGAACAAAAGATGGGGATTCTATGGAGATTGGGGAGTTATCAATCGGCTCATGCACTGTATCAGGAATAGGCAAGTCCTCTGAGTACTTAGATGCAAAGTAATCCAACAACACTTTAGAAGCACACAATTCTAACCCTAAATTAGGCAACTTTTGGAAGTCTGGAGGTCTAGAAGCAACCTCTAAGTTCGGTGAATTATCTTGTGAGATAGATTCATCTATGGAATTAGGAAAATCATCTACACAATCATCCATAGGGTCACCTACAAATTCTGTCTGGAATGGAGAGTCACTACAAGACTGATCATCATCATCATTAAATAATTTTTGGCATTCCAGTATTCTCAGTCTTTGTTCCAAACTAGGTGGTGTGTATTTGTAATACTTCTCATATATCATCAGCGGGGATTCTTCGCTTACCTCATGTGGAGCAGAAGCTCCATACCGTTGCTTACGCTTATATTCAACAAGCGTCATCTCAAATGAGGTTTCCTGATAATTTGACTTTCTACGTTTATATTCCGCCAGCGTCATCTTAGGTGACGTCTCCCCAGAAGAAGTCATCATCCTCAAAATGTCCCTGAAAAGAAATACAAAAAGAAAAAAAGGAAAAAAAAAATCTAAAATGAAATGGAAATACCGTACAAAATAAATAAAAATAAATCTAAAAACAAATCCGCGTCGGCGGCGCCAAAATGGTGTGGTGTTTGATTTTTGTTGTAGTAAGATTTGAATTCTAAGACTTGTGAAGATTAATTTAAAGATTTAATGAAAATGATAAATAAAAGCGAGAGTTACTGGGACTAGGATTTCACCGAATTCATATCATCAAGTTCAATTATTTATTCTTCAACAATTCTAGCTCAATAAATGAAATCATGGACTCTTATTTTTGCCAAGATAATTCTCAAATTATTAGTTGTAAATCCTAAGTATGGGACATCAAAACATCTAAGCAAGCATGTTACAATGAAGAAAAGGAGAATAATAACATAAATCAGGAATTTGCAACGGTTAACAGGCGTTACAAACTCACCGTTACAATTTGCAAAACAGTTGTTACAAAAACTATATTAGGAAACTGTCGTAGAAAACTGTCACTAAGCCTTGAACTGTGACAGTTGTAAAACGACAGACCCGTAGCGTCGTATGTGTTCTTTGTCTTCTACCTCTCTGCAGCAGCAGAGAAGTTTCTGCAACTTCTCCTCTTCAGATCTGTAGCCTCTCCCAACTCTCGATGATCTTTTCTCTGACATCCCATCATCTTATTTATACTCAACAGCTTCCAAATCTCTTCGTTTAATGAAGAATATTCTCTCTTTAATTCGTTATTCTCCACTGTCATCACACGAAGAAAACTTCCCTTTTTCTTCTCTGTTTTTGTTTCTCACACATATTTTGCAGCTCAGCACACTCCAGATTATTGAAAACATGTCTCAAAAGAGGTGGGACACGCTGTAAACATGCCAGATAGAGTTAACTCTCGAGTATTTTTCTCTGTGAATATTCTCTCCCTGTTTTGGATTACACACCAATCATCTAGCCATGTCTGGTCGATTCTAAGGACTTTACCAGTCCTGTTTAACTCCATAAAGCCCAATCCAACTAAATCCAACGATTAAATCTCCCAAAATTCTCTCTAATTCCAAACTGAACTTTCCGGCAGGAAATAAACCCGAGAATGATATTTCTCCAAATCCGTGATTACAGCCAACTATGATCGAAACAAAGACCCAAACCAGACCTGTTAAGCTTAACCACGTCTTCCCAATCAATTCCAACCATTTAGTCTCTCTGAATCATGCCAAAAATCCAACCACAGTTCTGCCAGTTTCAAACACATTTTTCCCGCCAATTTCTGGAATTTGAATGATGAAGATGGATGCCCCTATCCTAAGTTGGGGTGCGAATAGCCATAGGTTCCAAATAGTAAAGAAGATGCCCCTTAGCAAATGGGCAGCCCTTAGTAATTGAGGTTCCCCTTAACCAACATTGAGAGTCCGAATAACATGTGTCCTCCGAGTGCCTTTATCAACTTTTCGAGCCGAAATTTCCAAAAATGTTTATTTCCTGTAAAAGACTTAAAACAAGATAATTAGTGATAAAATGAGTCATAGCTAACGTAGTTATGGGTGAACGTGCGTCGCACTTTCGTGCTCATCATGTACAATAATTTTTCTAGTTACATCTCTATATGTGTCTCTCTTATTGGAGACCAGTGAGGAAGTTAAAATGAAGACTGTTACGTTAACCATCACTTTGTGGTTATTGCCTTGTTATTGTTGTTGAAACCTATTATGGGGCTCGAAGGTTAGAGTTTTGAGGGATCCTAAGAATTCTAGTGTCCTAAAAGATGATAAAGGGGGACCTAAACCATATCCAAAAATACTAAAATACCCTTCCCTCTTAGAGCGTCCACAATGGTACGACTATACTAAAACCAAAAACCAGACCAAAAACTAAAAATATTTAGGTTTGTTGAACACAATGGTGTGGAGTAAAATTATAGTCAGACGCGGTTTTAATCTTCGCCCGAATCGGAGCATATATTTAATCTCCGTGCCATTGACAGATGGACGCATACTTATACGCCTGAATGGGGCGTAAATTAAATCTACATATGATATCGGACGGATATATAAGTTGCTCCTTGAAGGAAATGAACGTGCTGGTGTCCGCATGATAGAGGAATGGAGTTTCAAAGTCCGCCCCATGAGGCCCAAGATTGTGTTTTGTAGATTTTATTTTTTTTGTAATTTTTTTTTTATAAATTGTGTTTAATTTGAAGTGTTGCGAAGATTTAAGTTGCGCCTGATGGGGCGAACATTTAAGTTGCGTCCTTCTGGAGCGAGCTTCAAAGCTACGCCTGTTCATGGAACGAACTTTTAAGTTACGCCCCTCTCCAGACGTAGATTATATTTCCGCCCGATTCCAGACGTACTTTTAATTTCCGCTCCACTATATTCAGTTTTGCTCCAGCTATCGATCAAATTTACTCCCAAACCCTAAAAAAACAACTAAATATAGTTTTACTCGTGTACATTGTGATTGCTTTTTCGATTAAATATAGGTTTACTCCAGCTTTTACTCGTCCATTATGGACGCTCTTAAATACCTAAACCAAAGAAACCAAAATCAGTTTCATTCTATTCCTTCACCTTCATCGCCTATCCATCCTTTTCTTCTCCCCCATCACCTTGATCATCTCTTTTTCGACTAATCCTCGATTCTCAATATTGTTCATCGTCGATTAAAACTTCGATAAATATTATGGGACGGATAAACGATCCTAAGATAAACAAGAAACCAAATCCAGTGAATCAATCACATGCAACACCAAATGAAGAATTAGATGAAGATGAAGAATTGAACAATCAAAGATCTCAAACACCACTTAATCCACCCGCAATGACTTCAATAAGGTAAGAGTCAAAAAACCTATATTCTTTCGTTGGTTTTTGTTGCAAAAATAGATAGATTCGTTCGATTTAAATTTTTGAAAAAACTGTTTCAAAACTGTCTACGGTTTGGAGTTCTTAATTTCCAAATCGTAGACACTGTATACGGTTTGAAAAATGCATACTTTCAAACCATAGGTTTAACTGCTTCTGGTTAATCCGTAAGCGAGAAATTAAAAACCTAGATTCCTCACCGTAGGGTGTAATTTCCAAACCATAGGGTCATCTGATTTTTTGTACGGTTTGGTTTTAACATCGTAGATATGTAACCTAGATTCCCAACCATAGGTGGTTGATTCCATACCGCAGGTTTAACTGGGTTTGTGCACAGTTTGGTTTTCAAACCGTAGGTGAAAATTTTGGTAATTTTTTCTCTACCGTAGGTTGTTAGTTCCACACCATGAATCATGCTCTTGCAATTAGTTTGCACATTGTTCCATATATTAAACGTGCAAATATGATGTGCGTCGGGAAAAACATGTTGTATCACCAACATCAATGATTGTTTATTATCCGTGATCAATACCTTAGGAGTATAACCTTCTCGGTACAATAACTTTACCTGTCCCAATGCTTACAAATAACTCTCATTCGTCTCATCCCCCAATAAACAAAAACCGATCAATACTAAATGGCGCCTTTGTAGACGGTTTCCCCATAAAGTTCAACATCGGCATATTGTACTTATTCGTATTATAGGTGAAATCCATGAAAAGTATTTGATGGAAGCATCTCGCCAACCTTACGAATTCCGGATGAGCCCTGAAAAGATGTATCACCTCTTTTTTCTCATTTACTTCATATGCTACCGAGTAGTTTGCCTTTTCGGCCAAATACAATAGTTGTTCCATATGTAGTCTATCTTGCCATTCCTCATTCCTAATTTTTTCTATTTCATTGTAGATGGTAGACAAGATATATGTGTTATCTTCATTTAATACCTTCATACTAGCTAGAATATCAATAGGTCTTGTTCTTTTTTTAGTCAACACTTTTACTAGCTTCTTTTCTTCGGGGTTGAGCCTTGCTGGATAAGGATGATTAAGCAAACTCTCCAGGATATGATGGTTATGATAACCCAATTTAACTTCACTCATATACCACACTTGTTTTTCTTGGTTGAAATTAAATTAACGTTTAAAAGGACACCCGGTCTTCTTTGTATGAATAACTTTTTTTTTCCTCGTGGTCTTTGGTTGATACTTATAACCTTTTCTTTGATGACTCTCATATTTCTCACTAGACTCACAAACCCTTTGAAAGCTGAATCTTTTAACTTGTTTATTTTGGACTATGATACACTTCTTCTTCAACCCATGTTCTCGATCCCACTTCTTTGCATCGTTTAAATATTTTCATTCAAAGTTGTTGGCATAATGAGCACTTGTATCCTCAGACAAAACATCCATTGTTTGCAGGTTGATCTTCCATTGATTCAGGTAAAAGATCGAGCTATAAATATGAAAAATATTGCAAGGTAGAAAAATATGATCTGAAAAAAATAACTAAGGTTTGGAAAACAAACCGTAAAAGGCATACGGTAGGAACTCCAAATCATAAACCTCCCTTGGATAACATAGGGTGGGGTTTCCAAGCCATAAGTCTCCCTGGGATCGCCTACGGTTTGGACTAAGCACCTTTAATGTTATTCATGCATCTACAATGATGTTTCACACCATAGGTTGACCTACGGTGGGAGCTCATACTTTCGAAACTGTATGTTCTGGGTTCAAAAACTTCTACGGTTTGGAAGTATGAATTTTTCCAAACTGTACAGTGCTTCTACGATTAGGAAGAATGAATTTTTCAAACCGTACGTTGACCTACAGTGTGCTCGATGAATTTTACACACCGTATGTTGCTTACGGTTCAAATTTGGGGGTTTTCAAAAAACAAAAAAACTCCAACTTTCTACGTACTTCATGTGGTTGAAAGCAAAAAAAATCTTCTTGGAGTTAAGTTAGAGGTATACCTCACTTTGTTGAGCATTTGGTTCTTGATATTCATCTTCTTTTGGTTCTTCAAATTCATTATAGTGTTCATATTCTTCATGTATAGGTTGAGTTTGTGGTTGGGTTGGAAATTCTTGATTATATGTAGGAGTTGGAGGATTGTTGTTTGATTTGGTAGATGAGGATTCACCTACCTCACTAATCTTACTAGAGCCACTCATTTGGATTGAGAAAACCTAAATTCTCTAGTTTTTTCTCAAACTTTTTCTTCTTCCTTCACTAATCTTGAAATTTTGATTTTACACTAACTATAAATCAAATAATCCATAGAGGGCATTTTAGCCATTACATAAAATAATTGGATAAAGAAATTTATTGATTATTATTTGGAACCCAGATTTTGTCATTTTATGAGTCCTCAAAACTTTTTTCTTGGCACCCTTATAATAGGATTATGTTAATTTGTACGGATCAAATGAAGGTTTACTTCGCAATTTGGGAGAGCAAGGGAGCATAATCTACAAGGACAATTAAACTCCCATTTCTTGGGACTTTCTTCACTACTACAAAGTAAATCCCAAAATGTGAGACCTTAGAGCGTCCACAATGGTTCGAGTATAACCAAAGACCAAAGACTAAAAAAAATAGACCAAATTTGGGTTTAGTCCGTCATGTGGCGTAGTGGGAAAAGAATATATTTGGTCGCGCGTTGATAAAGCTTACGCCTGGAATCAGGCGTTGATAAAGATAACGCCTGACATAGGGCGTTTGTAAAGATTCCGCCCGACATATTCAAAAAAAAAAAAGAAAAAAAAAGGTGCGTTGATAAAGTTAACGCCCCAAGCAAAGTTTTGAAAACTTTGTGAGGTAGGCCATGACTATATCAACGCCCCAAGAGAGGCGTTAACATTATGTACGCCTGGGTGCCCGGCGTTAACTTTACGTATGCCCCATCCAGGCGTACATTTTACGTATGCCCCATCCAGGCGGACATTATACCAACTCCCCATCCAGGAGTACATTTAACCAATGCCCCTGCATCAGGCGTTAACTTTACGAACGCGCGGCTACAAACGGACATTATACCAACACCCGTCGGGTAGGCGAATATTATATAAACGCCCGACTATACTTGGGTTTGGTCTTGATCGCCGACCAAATTTGGTCTGGGTTTTACTCTTTGATCAAACTTTGATCGATGGTCCGTCCCACTACGACTAAAAATTTGGGTTTAGTCGTCCACTGCAGTTGCTCTAAGTGCGTCCACAGTGGGCGATTAAACCCAAATATTTGGTCTTTTGAACAGACGTAGTGGAACGTACTATCGATCAAATTTTGATCGACGACTAAAACCCAGAGTATATTTGGTCTGGGACCAAGACTAAACCCAAATATAGTCGAGCGTTGGTATAGTCCACGCCCCACCACCAGGCGGACGTATAGTACACGTCCCACACCAGGCGGACGTATAGTCCACGCCCCACATCAGGCGTTGGTATAGTCTACGCTCCACATGGGGCGTACGCAAAGTCTACGCCCCATTTTTTTTTTTTATTTTGTATGGGGCGGGCATTATACCCCCGCCCCATTCTTTACAAATTCAAATTGCATGGGGCGGGCTTAATACCTCCGCCCCATTTTTTCTATTTCTATTTTTTTTTTTTTTTGAATCTTTCTTACCCGGGCGAACGTATAGTCCCCGTCCCACACCAGGCGTTGGTATAGTCCACGTCCCACACCAGGCGAACGTATAATGTACGTCTGACCAAATTTAGTCTTTCCACCGTAGCGTCACACACCAGACTAAACCCAAAATTTGGTCTTTTTTTTCTTTTTTGGTCTTTGATTATACTCGCACCACTGCAGTTGCTCTAAGGGAGTTTACTACGACCAAACAAATCCTCCACTTCTACCCCTCGAATCCGTCCCTACCCATCTGAATACAGTTCTTTGACACACCGTTGAATTGATCCAAAGTTTCACCGATCGGATTGAGCTTTGTTTAGTTTATTTTGAATCTAATCACAAATACTTTTATTTTGAATCATTCGTTTGCCAAGTTATGGCAGAGACCCACATGCGCTAGTTGTGCACCTCTTTGCTCAATCTTAGAGCAACTGCAGTGGACGACTAAATCCAAATTTTTAGTCGAGTGGGCTGGCGTAGTGGGACGGACCATCGATCAAAATGATCAAAGAGTAAAACCCAGACCAAATTTGGTCGGCGATCAAGACCAAACCCAAATATAATCGGGCGTTTATATAATGTCCGCCTACACTACGGGCGTTAATATAATCTCCGCCTTTCATCGGGCGTTGGTATACATAACGCCTCTCTTTAGGCGTTCATATAATGTACGCCTCAAGTTTGCAAATCTTTCTTTGGGGCGTTATCTTTATCAACGCCCCACTTCTTTTTTTCTTTTTTTTGAATCTTTCCGCCCAAACTCAGGCGGGATCTTTACAAACGCCCCATTTTAGGCGTTATCTTTATCAACGCCTGATTCCAGGCGTAAGCTTTATCAACGCGCGACCAAATTTACTCTTTCCCCACTGCGTCACACGACGGACTAAACCCAAATTTGGTCTTTTTTCTTAGTCTTTGTTCTTTGGTTATACTCGCACCACTGTGGACGCTCTTAGGGTCCAGCATTAGTTTTAGCCATCAACTTTGACATTACCCAATACTAGCTGTGCATGCCAACAGCATAATAGATGTATGCTACTCCAGAAATAAATGCAACAAACTCCACTTTTTTTAATTATAGTTGGAGAATCATTTCAAAGGGCTACCTATGGAATGAATAGAAAAGGGAAAACAGAATTCCATTATTCAACTCCTGGAAACTTGCTTCATTTTCACAATCCATCCTCTCTAGCTGGTTCTATTTTCTTGTATAAATATATCACTGCTATACAGCGGATACATTCAATTTCACAGAACTGCAAATAAGATAAATTATTAAACCATGTCTACTTTCTCTCTTTATCTTCTTTTTCTCTGTTTAACACTGTTTGCGGGGAAAGCTAGCAGTGCAATTGCACCAGCTTTATACCTTTTTGGTGGCTCTTCTTTAGACACTGGAAACAATAATTTCTTACAGACTCAAGCTAAAGCAAATTTCTCTCCGTATGGAATTGATTTTCCAGGCGGATCAACTGGCAGATATACAAATTGTGCAACCTCCGGAGATTTCATAGGTATGAAGAACTCATAAGTGCATAACCTTAAGATCACCATTATTTTGCTTTATACAGAGATAACAATTACATCATCATTTTATAATAACTGTTATTGTAAAAAGGCTTTTTGCCACTACGTGTGCCGTATATCATAGGTGTTGATTTCTACTATTGCTCGCGATTGTTGGACAATCCTTGCCCTGTGAACATTTTTTTTACTATCGTGCATCAACATTTCTCGGCTTACCTTATCCACCAGCTGCATACTTGAGTCTGTCAGAGAGGCAGAGACAAACCATCATTACTGGTATCAACTACGCATCGAGTGCTGCTGGAATTCTTCCCGAATCCGAAACTGCACTGGTAAGATACAACAAACTATCAATTGCTGGATGCAAGAAGTAACAACTACAATTCCGACTAGAATTTAACTGACTCTTCTGTTTTCTTATTTGGTTATTTACAGGGAGACATCTTATCTCTAGATGAGCAGATCAATTACTTTCGAACCACAGTGAGAAATGATCTGCCACAGATTTTCAGAACCCCGAGAGTCCTCTCGCATTACTTGTCTAGGTCTGTCTTTGTAATAGCAATTGGTACTAATGACTATCTCAACAACTATTTACAACCGCAGTTCTACAACAGAAGCAAGATGCTTACCAGTTGTATTAGCCAACGTTAATCCGAAGCCAACAGCTCCTTGTGCAGAAAATGTAAATAATTTGATTAACATTTTCAACAATGGACTTGTATCCAAGTTATAATAACTTACTTCTAGCTTAAAAGGCTCTACGTTCTTCCGTGCCGATGGTTACACAGAAAGCTATGCTCAGTTCCAAGATCCTGTTAAATATGGTAAAGAGAAGTGTAGTTGTTATCAGTTTATCCATTAATAAATTTCACAAGCATATATGTTATGCTCCTGACAAGATGACCACAAAGCATGTCAGATATAACCAACCCCAAAATTTCAAAAACCCCTACCAATTGAATGCCAGAGAGAAAGGCCTCTTTGTTAATAATTGTTACGTGGAAACACCAGATTTTGTGCTATCATCAGAATCCCTAAATCCAACACAACATGTGCAGCGTGTGTGCGCGCGCGTTTGCTTCTTTTTTTGATTAATATTATAAATATCTTCTTCTTTTCTTTCTTCATGTAGGATTTTCTGAGGTAAGAACACCATGCTGTGCAGTTGGAGCCTTAGGAACATGCCTACCTGGACAAGAACCCTATACTGACAGAAATAATCATCTATACTATGACGGAGTTCATCCAGTTCAACTAGTCAATTACCAATTTGCAAGAAATTGCTTCAGTGGCTCAACTGTGTGCACCCCGATTAATATTCGGCAATTAGCATTTAAGCTATGATAATAATGCACTCGGATATTTTACCTAATAGTAGACTTACTGCTTCATGGAAACTATGATGTAATACGTTTTCAACATTAATAAGAAGTGGCCTTATAAGAACCTTCATACCGACTTGTTCCAATTGCTTTCAAATAGATTATTTAGCAATAAGCATTGCTATGTCAAGTAGAACAATCCGCCAAAAAAGGCCGCCAAAAGCAAAGTTCAAATACATTGATGCCCAACATGGTTATGTAGAGATCATGTTTTGTAGCTCTAATCATTAGGAATACACTCAGGCTAATGAACCAGAAGAGATTGATAAGAAAAATGTGAATTAAATAATGAGCTCATATGTGACGGTAATTGAAAAGAAAAACAGAATCTGTACAATGAAAGTTAAAGACAATATCAATCTAGAAAGCAAACATAAGCTATGGTGCCCATCATCAAAAGGTCATCCTCAAACGAAAGCTGGAGGAGTTGCAGCAATTATACACACACACCGCCAGATATGAGCAGAAAACATATACGCAATTTTCGCCAATTTGGCACATTACCAACTCATTAAGTGAGTTCATATACGCAACTTTACAATCACTTTAGTATGTTGTTTAATCTTTGAATTATGCTTATTAGGCCCTGCCTGATGACTGCAGGAAGGACTTCTCGAGGAACTCATCATCTTTTTACCCTATACCATAGAGATGAGAGGTACACCAGGACTCTACCTCTCTAAATCTATTGTTTGGATCTCTATTTTCTCGAAGCTATAGTAATACACAGATATTTTCATTCTCTTACATAGGGTTGGAATGTTGCAGTCTTGGAGGCTACCAGTAAGAAAAAAAACAGAAACGAGAGAGAGCTAAGTTGCAACCAGCTTCAGTAAAGCAGACAAAGGGATCAGACAAATGCGTGTATCGAGACGTTCAATATTATGCAAGGCTTGAACTAACAGGAGAAGGGAAGAGTGTGTATAAAATGAGTTCTTGGAATCTGCTAAGGAAAACACCTATGTTCATTGAGTTATGCTCTTGCAGTATCACACAGATAAGATTGGTAATCAAATAAAAATCAATGACAAAAAAGATTCTGAGATTTAGAGAGCAGATGTTTCTCATACCTTCTTAAAGAATCCGACTTCTCAAATCCTAACTTACAGATTGCTGCTTGTTTGAAGACCCCATTCCGCGACAATTAAAACCGTTTATGGTTACGGAGTGAAGGGAGTTACCATTTGTGCCTTTCTGAATATAATTTATAAATTTGGATTTTTCTTCAGGCTTGATAACAACTCCAAATGAGCAGATGTTATGAAAACATCCAGGGGGGACTTTAATATTCCCACGATAAACATGACTGATAACATTTTAATTTGATGATCTTAATCATTAAATACTACATAAATTGCAAAAAAGTAGCCCAAATTATGTACAAGTGATGTCATGTTGTAGCATGGGTACAAATAAATTGTTTCACTCCCATTACAGGGTGTACATTAAGGTTCTAACAAGCAAAACAAAACATACGAGAAGCGAAATGCAAAATAGTAATTACCTGCTTATACTTTCTAAGTTCTATCCAGTTTCAACTGTTCTATAAAGAATTACCCAGACATAAAGTAAGCAATTGCCCAGACATAGAGAATTGAACCGTAAGATCGCACCCATCCATTGAAGGAGAAGGCGAAACCAGATTAGTGCTCTCTGAAGTACTCAACCATGTCGTTTCTCCGCATAAAATTAATTTAATGAGATAACAAATATTTGTATTGTGCATTTCCTGTTAATGCTAAATGGAAATAAATGAACATCAGGACATAGAGTTAAGTACCCTCGCTCTCCATGGACTTGGACATCGATGTCGAGCTCTTCCCGGAGCTCTACAACTTTGCTGATTTCCATCTTGATGGCCTCGACATAATTCAGCCTCAGAGATTCTAAAACATATGATATCATAAGATTAGAGATTAGAACTTAAAACCTCTGTGGATTTACAGTGAGATGAATAAGTATCAGAGGCAGAGCAAACTAACTTGTTGGCTTTGTATTCACGGACTCTTCTAAGCTTGATGGTCTAAGGGAAAGATCTAATGGTGGTGGTTGGGAGGATGGGAAGGTTTAATCTTCTACTGAGCATCCAATAGGGAGCTCAAGTTTGTGGGTCTGCGGTGGTCAGATCCCCTCAAAGCAGCAGCCTACTGAGAAATGATGGAAGCACTTACAGCCTTCTGAAAAGACTCATCAGTTACTCTTGGAGAGCTCTTTCATGAAGCCTGGGCCACAGCATTGCCTGAAAATCGGCAACAGGGAGTGAGCAACCTAAATTAGATAACAAATTGGCCCTGATCTGAGGTTGGGTTTCTGTTCGAAGAGGCAGCTATTCTTGCAAATCAGTTTTCCTCAAAAAATAAAATATTGGGTACCTCGTCCTTCTGTCCCGATAATGCATTTGCCAAGGCATTAACCTCAAGAACCCACTGTGCAGCATATGATATCCACGACTTCAATTCCTGGTCAGTCTCTTTAACGAGATTAACAGCGGTGTGGAGGAGTGAGCAAGAAAGAGGTAGAGACCACAAGCTTGTCCGCAGGGGTAAAATTATCCATAGTGTCACAAGTAATGATTCAACATGTTCATATTTTTTTAAATCATTTTACTGATATCCATAGTGTTTCTTTCGTGTCAGATTCTTTGCTCTCAAATATGCTGCTGATGCTTTGTGCACTGTACTACGAGAGGATGATTCTGTCTATGAGTGGACCTCGGCAAGAAGATGGGCTAGGTCTCAACAATGACATTAAGACCGGTTGGAGTAGATTTTAGCTGAGAGTAGGCATCAGTGAATGCATTCAACTTCTCGGCATCAAGATCCATCACTAGTGCGGATTCATCAAACTGAACCCATGAAGCACCAGCTGCCTTCAGTTCAGCAATAACTTCCCTCTAGGATTCACAATTGACATAAATAAGATAAGATGCACAAGGAAATATACAAATGCATGATGCTCTGTAACAAATAAGTTTTCCTTACTTGTAGATTGGAATAATGCTTCCGAGAAGGGAGAGGCAAGAGAAGGATTACTCAGCATCCTTGATAGGTTTTGGTAGCAACAAGATTGCAGGGCCAACAAGGACTGGGACTGTATCAATTCCAAGCTGTAGAAGATAGCAACAAAACAGTCACTAATAATGTTATACCAGTAGCGATACCATTGAAAGGCCCTAACAAAGTTTTAATGGTTATCTAAACACTATTTATTAGCAAAAACTTGAAGTTCCTGTCCTTATGTTGCTAAAAATTACACATTCATTGTTAAAGAGAATCAATATCAAAGAACAAACAGTGCATAGATTTTCAAGTACTAAACACCAACTAAATACTAAATGCAAAAAATTGAAGTTCCTATTCTTATTATGCTGCTACAAATTACACATTCATTGTTAAAAGAACCATTAACAATAAACAGTGATTGCACATGGATTCTCACTTACTAATAACAATAAGTATAAACAAAAACAGCTAAATAATCAATGAATCTGTTCAATAATTGTAAATTCCATCTAAAACCTTCAAAAATTCAGTTCAACAACCAACTCTCAAAATTATGTAAACTTTCAATAGAGGGCAACCAATTCTGAGCATCGTCATAGCAATCTGATAATAACATTCCCAAATCATCCTCCAACAGAGAAGAATCCTCCTTCATCTTCTCTACAACAGTACAAGTAGTAGTTGTAGAAGTAGAGGTAGCAATATCAATTGGTTTTGCTGCTGCTGCTAGCAACTCTTGCTTTCTCTGTGCAACCTTCTCTTTCACATCAAGTAATTGATTTCTTACAGCCGTTAACTTTTCAATACTATCAATTTCTTCTGGGTTTAGGTTATTCCACCAAAACCCATCATCAGTAACCCTAGTTGTCTCATCATCAGCAACTTTTTCTTCTTTAACATTAATGGCATTGCTTAACCTATAATGTAGATCATTCAAAGAAATAGAAGAAGAAGAAAAACTGTAGGGGTTACCACCAGGTGAGATTACTAACAGTGAAATATCAGCACCAGTAAGTTGACATAGATCAGCTGCTTTCTTGAACAGGCCATGGCGTCTCTTAGTGAATGCTACGTTTCTCTTCTTTCTATCTTCAATCTTCTTGATCTCAATCCTTCTCTTACCCATAACTACAATCAAGATTTAGCCCTAAATTACAAATCAAATCAGATCAAGTCAAATCGCAATCAGGATTTAGCCCTAGATTAAGAAGAAGTGACAGAAAAAACCCACTCGAACAAAATCCCTAATTTTGAACTGATGAGCAGAGTGAACGGAGATAATGTTGTTGTTGCGTTATAGAAAGAGGAAATATATAGACTTAGAAAGAACTAGATTTGGAAACAAAGACAAAAACGCGTTTAAACTGGTTGGGCGGGAAAAAAAACAGGCTTTCCTTCACATATCCCCAGAAAAACTAACGATACCCCTTATCCCTGTACCCCAAACGCTTCCTACCCCATCAAACTAGTTACTTTTGGTAATGGGTATATTAATTAGCCTGGCGTTTTTAGGGGCCATCCCAAAGGATTTAGGGGCCATCAATTTATACCCAGCCAAAGACTCTAGTTAAGGGGTACCCTATATGATATTGAAGTTACATAAATGCCCTTCTGGTAAAACTGTATAAAAACCAAATCAAAAACAATTCTACTCATTTCAACTCTTCTTCTTCCAGTTTCATATTATCTTCCGATTGTGGAAGAAAAAAAAAATTTCCTCGTTCAACCGAAACATCGCCGCGAATCGTAAAATCAAAACATCGTCGATTCGATTATAAAACAATGGATAAGAGAAATGAAACCCACAAACCTAGAACCAAAAATGTTGCTCGGGGTATCGATCCAAACATTGGAATTTTAGCAAGAAATAAAGAAATTCTTGATGCAAATGAAGAAGAACGCGAAGAACACGAAGAACAAGTACCCGGCAATATAGTCGGTGGTGGCGATTCCGAGACTCAAACACTTCGTCAACTTCAAATGACCCCAATTAGGTAAGAATCTATCATTTTTGGGGTTTATTTCGCTTTAATTCGTCGAATCGAGAAAAACAATTTCTAGGGTTTTCGGTTATTTATCCAGATTCGGACGATATGCATGCTCATTTACTTCCGAATGTAGTCGTGTTCTTCATTTTTCAAGAACATCGACAGTATTCGGGAGAAAGATTTGATGATTATCTGCCGAATATTGGTGGCCATATCTTCCTGGATACAAACTGCTAATAATCGGTAGTTTAATGAATTTTTTGGCTACCGAATATATTTAAGTAGACACAAAGTATTCAGAATAACACTCACTACCGAATGTATATATTGAAAAAATCTCAAAATTTATGATATAGGAAAAATCCCATTTTGGGGCCAGTATTTATTCGGAAGACAATATAATGTTTTATACCTCCGATTGTGTAGGATAAAATTTTAGAGTTTCTGAACTCCAGTTGATGAATATTCGGTTGTAAACGTGTTTAGTTATATTCCGATTGTTTTTCATTCGGAAAAAATATGTGTCTTCTTACTTCCGAATTTGTACATTCGGGTTATAGAGGTGCACTTTTTCTTCCGATTGTGTAGGATGAAAAATTTACAGCTTCCGAACTCCAATTGATGTATATTCGGTTGCAAATATGTTTAGTTAGCTTCCGATTGTTTTGTATTCGGGAACAATATGTGTCTTCTTACGTCCAAATGTGTACATTCGGGTTATATTTCCATACTTTGTCTTCCGATTGTATAGTTTGTAAATATTGTTCCTTTCTTTGTTGTTTAGACAAAGTCGAGAAGGGAGGAAGAAAGTGACAGCTAGTGCTAGGAGGGAAAGGAGTGCCAAAAGATAATTCAGGTGCTCAACAAAGCGAACAAGAACAAAGCAGTCAACAAGGAGTGCAACCAACTGTTGAACAACAAGGCAGTGAACAAGGGGTGCGACCAAGTGTTGAACAAGCCGCTCAACAAAGTGCAGGACCAAGTGTTGAACCAGTTGATCCAGTGGAAAGAGTAGAAGAAGAAGGACAACCAAGTGGTACCCAAAAAGCCAAAAAAGGAAAAGATGTTGTAAGGAAGGATATTGCTAAGAAAGCATCACATCTTGTCCCTCAGCACTTGAAGAAGAAGGGTATTCCAGCAGGCACAATCCTTGGACTACCAGCGGATGGAGGAAAATTGCTATTTGGATACAAAGACTCATGGGCCAGAGAAATATATGAAACCGAGGTAATAAAATTACTTTTTTATTAATGTATTGTCTATGTGTTATATCGTAATACTTGTATTAAGGATTTTTTTATGTACTTTAATAGGATCATCAAGATGCGGTCCGTCTACTCAAACCTACCGCCGCACCAACAAAAATGCTTGCGTGGCCTTTATCCGGTGAATGTGAAAGGTTCAAGACAATTGTTGCCAACTCGGGGTTAGCTAATGCCGCCGAGAATTCATTGTTGGAACATGATCGTGTGGCCATATCGGCGTTCGTGGAGAGAATGTATCCTGAGACCGATACTTTCCATATGCCGTTTGGGGAGATGACGATCACCCCGGATGATGTTGTGCAGATTCTTAACCTTCCCGACCAAGGCACAGCTGTGAAGTTTAACTACACAAAGCAGTTAAGTTGGGCACAACTTTATTCTCTAACTAACAAGTGCTTAGGTTGGGATGAAGAGACAACAACAACAGAGTTTAGGAGGCATGCAGTTATAGAACAAGACAGATCAACATTACAGCTTTGATGAATATGTTCGAGGCACCTTGGAGAAGGAAAAGAATGGAACGTTAACTGATGAGCAAGTGAACCACGCTGCCACTGCATATCTCCTCTGTGTATTGGGATGTGTCATATTCCCCAATACTTCTGGCAACCGGATCGACGCCAACCTTATACAACTTTTGGATCCTCTCCATGAAGTCGGTGACTATTCTTGGGGCACGGCATGCCTAGCATTCTTGATGGAAGAGTTGAGAAAGGCGTCGAGGCTAGGAACCTGCCAAGTTGCCGGGAACGTGGCTCTATTGCAGGTTTTTTCTTTAACTCTATAACTCACTCTATAGTTATTCGGTAGACAATACATATGATGCAATTCATAATGACGCATATTCATAACTCCAAAGGACGCATATTCGGTAGGAATTGATCCATCTTATTTTTCGAATGTTGTTATTCGGTGGCTAGGTACTATTTGTTTTCCGATTATATAATCGGAAATATTTTTGATATTACTACCGAATATACAGGCCAGAAAAACTAGAGGTTACTGAACTCCAAATGACGCATATTCGGTAGGAATTGATCCATCTTTTTCCGAATGTTTGTTATTCGGTGGCTAGGTACTTAGTTTTATTTCCGATTATATATAATCGGAAATATTTTTGATATTACTAGAATATACAGGCCAAAAAACTATAGGTTACTGAACTCCAAATGACGCATATTCGGTAGGAATGATCCATCTTATTTTCCGAATGTTTGTTATTCGGTGGCTAGGTACTTAGTTTTATTTCCGATTATATATAATCGGAAATATTTTTTGATATTAACTGAATATACAGGCCAGAAAAACTATAGGTTACTGAACTCCAAATGACGCATATTCGGTAGGAAATGATCCATATCTATTTCCGAATGTTGGGTATTCGGTGGATAGGTACTCAGTTTTGTTTCCGATTATATATAATCGGAAATTATGTTTGGAAATTACTACCGAATATACACAATCTATTTACTAAAACTTGATTTCTTATGTATATAGGCATGGATCTATGACCACTTCCCTATCCTGAAGTTGGCCGGAGAGAACCCGGGGTGGTGCAAAGGTACTCCTAGAGGAACAAAGTATATATTTGAAGACAACCGTTCTAGGACAAAAGAGCAGCAGTTGATTCGCATGAGGGAGATTTTGGACCAATTGAAGGCCTCGGACGTATGCTTTGATCCATACAAGGAAGATCGAGCCAGTGGGCATATAAATTTTCGGTCGGACTTGTCCATTTATTTTGGACCATTGTGGCACCCCACAGGATATGTGATGTATAACCCCTCTAGGGTGATGCGACAACACGGGTATATACAACAACAACCTCTGGAGCGAAAAGTATAAGTTTTTCCAAATTCTGATTTTTGGGCCATCGTACATTCGGAACTTTATAAAAAACCTATCCTCTGAATATCACAAGTTCAAAACAAACCACGCCACGGCTCCAGGTGGTTCCAAGGGCCAATATTGAAGGTTAGACATCCCATATTCGGAAGTTTTGGTAACTAATTTAACTTCCGATTATTTCAAAGACAAAATTTGAAAAGTATAAGTTTTTCCAAATTCTGATTTTTGGGCCATCGTACATTCGGAACTTTATAAAAAACCTATCCTCCGAATATCACAAGTTCAAAACAAACCACGCCATGGCTCCAGGTGGTTCCAAGGGCCAATATTGAAGGTTAGACATCCCATATTCGGAAGTTTTGGTAACTAATTTAACTTCCGATTATTTCAAAGACAAAATTTGAAAAGTATAAGTTTTTCCAAATTCTGATTTTTGGGCCATCGTACATTCAGAACTTTATAAAAAACCTATCCTCCGAATATCACAAGTTCAAAACAAACCACGCCATGGCTCCAGGTGGTTCCAAGGGCCAATATTGAAGGTTAGACATCCCATATTCGGAAGTTTTGGTAATTAATTTAACGTCCGATTATTTCAAAGACAAAATTTGAAAAGTATAAGTTTTTCCAAATTCTGATTTTTGGGCCATCGTACATTCGGAACTTTATAAAAAACATATCCTCCGAATATCACAAGTTCAAAACAAACCACGCCATGGCTCCAGGTGGTTCCAAGGGCCAATATTGAAGGTTAGACATCCCATATTCGGAAGTTTTTGTAACTAATTTAACGTCCGATTATTTCAAAGACAAAATTTGAAAAGTATAAGTTTTTCCAAATTCTGATTTTTGGGCCATTGTACATTCGGAACTTTATAAAAAACCTATCCTCCGAATATCACAAGTTCAAAACAAACCACGCCATGGCTCCAGGTGGTTCCAAGGGCCAATATTGAAGGTTAGACATCCCATATTCGGAAGTTTTGGTAACTAATTTAACGTCCGATTATTTCAAAGACAAAATTTGAAAAGTATAAGTTTTTCCAAATTCTGATTTTTGGGCCATCGTACATTCAGAACTTTACAAAAACATTATCCTCCGAATATTACAAGTTCAAAAATAACTGTTTCCTGGAACCAAACAACACCATAATCGGAAAGAAAGTTGACTCATAAAATAACCGAATATTACAATCGGTAGGTTGTTTAACAAAATAATCTACCGATTTCGTATAATCGGCTAGTTTTTATATTAATAATGTCATTGGATGATCTTCGAATTCGATTACCATCTAAGGCCTCAAATACCATTAAGATACGGTTCCACATCTGCTCTTCGGATTCCGATTTGTGGAGCTTGTGAACACGATCATGAGTAGTTACCACAACCCACGCTCTATAAATAGCACAATCTTCTTCTTCGGCAAAAGCAATATCCATGTTTTTTGTTATGAAAATTAAAACTGAAGAGAGGAAAGAGTTTGGTGCAATTGGGGTGATAGATATGAGTTTCTTTATATAGGTTTAGGGTCCAACGGCTCTTTTTGTTTTTCCCAAAAACTCCAACGGCTAATTTGACGAAAGTTGAATGTGGAGAAACCAATAATCGGTAGGTATTGGATTTAGCATATCTACCGATTATGGTAGCTTTCAAAATTTGAATTTGCGGCAACTTATAATCGGTAGGTTTTGTAATATATTTAACTCCCGATTAATGCTGAATCCAAAACACGAACCAAGAAATACTGCACCTCGTATAATCGGAAGTATGGGAACGATTTTGGCTTCCGATTGCATTCGGAGGGTAACAATGTTATCATATCCTCCGAATATATAAGGGTAATTTCGCCATTACGAATTACGCGAGATAAGGGATGGCTACATTTTCCCTTTGGGTGACCTTTTTTGTTTTATTGTTGGCCCCTAAATCCTTTTGAGTGGCCCCTAAAAACGCCAGGTTAATTAGATACCCTTAGTGTTTTGACACCCAATAAAAATACCCTTATACAATAATAAATATACTCATATCATTTAGAAACCTTATCCATTAATAAATAAATTACATTAATATCCTCATTTATAATTATTTTCATTTACAAACCTTATTCTTATCCATTAACAAAAAAAAATATTCTTATTTCACAGCCACTACCACCACCAACAACGTCACCACCACCACTTACTAACTATAACCACCACCACCACCACCGCCGCCACCACCACCATTATCATTGATGTCACCTCTGCCGCCACCGCTGTTTCCGCTGGTGCCACCACCACCACCGCCGCCGCCGTTAAAATTTGGCGTCAACAACCGAAGTTGATCCAGAAAATAAAAGTTCAAAAATAACTTTACTAATACATACTCCAGTTCTTTTATTATGTCAACAATCAAAGTTGATCCCAGTGAATGGGTCAACAACAAAAGTTGATCCCTTTAAGTGGGATCAACAACAGAAGTTGATCCACAAAAAATGAGATCAACATATTTATATAAGTAAGTTTCCTGTGAAAACCAATAAACCTGGAACCTACAAACTGACACATCCTTAAAGAAACACAAGAATAACATTCATAAAAACAAATCAGAATGTATGGCATAATTATACTAATCCAAGAAAATGTTGTCAACAACAGTAGTTGATCCCATTTATTGGATCAACAAAAATAGTTGATCCCATAAAAATGGTATCAACAATAGGAATTGATCCCGTAAATTATTAATATCATGCATTGTTGTTGATTTCAGAACCTAATACATACATAGAAAAAATATATATGCATGAGTGAACTTGGTGTGAGTCGAACACGCATCATCTGACATGAAGTCAGTCATGCTACCGTTGCACCACAAATTCAACATTTGAAGAACTTTGCAACTATAAAATTAATAAAACCACCATTACCATTAGTGGAATAACAATACACAAACAGAACCAACAAGAAATTAAACTAATTTTTTTAACAAACAACATTGAAACTACAATCATGACTATACTAATCCAAGGAAATTCTGTCAACAATAGGAGTCAGCAGTTGATCCCATGAAAAATACTGTCAACAACATGAGTTGATCTCATAAATTGGGATCAAAAACAAGAGTTGATCCCATAAATGAGATCAACAACATTAGTGGATCCCATAAAAACTGAAGTCCTTAGATTTTTCGACCATGAAACAAAACATCAATGAAAAACATCAAAACGATCCACCAACAACCTAAAAATCTAAAAATCTAACTGCATATAAAAAAAATTGTAGCAAACATGATTTAAACTACAAGCATGACTATAATAATCCAAGGAAATGTTGTTAACAAATAAGAGTTGATCACATAAATGGATCAACAACAAGAGTTGATCCCATAAATGGGATCAACAACTACAGTTGATCCAAAAAAAACTGAAGACCTTTATTACCTTCATTGCAACTACACCTGCCGCAATCACCACCACCACCACTACAACAACATCCAGTACCCCTAGTACAACACCAAATAAACACAAATCAGCTAAATTACCAAAGAACTTAAGCTAGATGAATTAATACCCTAAAAGAGATAATATCCCTTTCCCATTAACAACACTGAATAACCTAAACAAAAAAAAATGTAAGAAAAACTGAATTACCTGAATAGAAATTTCCCACGCTCTAATGGAGCAAAAAAGCTCTAATTCCAGCCGTAAGATATCACCACAACCTCCATCTCTCAACCACCACAATAAACAATCAAAATCACCACTATCTTTATCGTCAATTTCAACATTCCCATCGAAACCACCATAATCTCCATCATCAATTTCATCGTTTTGACCTATTTTCATATTCATCACCACTAATTATAATACCACCACCACCAGCAGAAACTTAAGCAATCGAAAGAAGATAATCAATCTTTATTCGTTTTGAATGATTACATCTTCAGATCCAATAAAATTGGTGGCGATTTTCATCTCTTCTTAAATTGATTCATCGATATAAATAGGTTGTTTAGTATTTCGTGTGATGTTGATGATAGTGGATTCGGTGGAAGTATAGATGGTGATGGCGTAGAAGGTGTTCCTAAATCTGTAGGCAGCGACGGAGGATGAGATGGAAGTGGTGGTGTTTTCTGAAACGAGAGAATACATATTTTTAGATCTGAAATGAAAGAGAAAGAATGATACTCGATAGATAGCAGGGTATATTTGGAAGAAATAAAAACCTTAATGGACCCCTGATTGGCTTATAGATGGAGAGGGGTATGTTTATTGTCTCATGAGGGTATTTGTAGAGCCCGTCAGAATTGAGGTCATTTATATAATTCCCACTTTGGTAATACCCCCAAACAAGGCTACCTTCGGTCTCAATCCCTCCCCTGAATGGACTATCGCCGCTGCCTTTTCAATCAAAGAGAAACATTTGTAGAAGCATATTTTAGGGGACCCCTGTTTTTTTCGAAGTAGGGTCCTGTGGCTGTGTTTCCCGTGATTTTTTTCAGGAGATTCTCACGGTAAACATAAAATCACTGTATTTTTTTAGTACTAGGATGGCAATGGTAAAATACCTTTGTACAAATGGAGACATCCTACAGGTCGAGATATGAAAATTGAGTATGGCAGAGTGCTAGATCCAATCTAACCAAGATATATAACACATCTAGCCATGATGATAACGTGTGGAAAATAACTGAGAAAATCAATGGTCAAGTTTGAAAAGGGAGACAAGCCATTTATTGTTACTGACAAAGAGCATAGGAGGTGAACAAAAGCTCAGAGTAAGGCAGATCCCAAATGCATGGAGACTGGCGAGACGTATTCAACATCGGGTCGCAACAAGGAAGACATCGGGTAACTATGAATAATACATTGGGAACTCGGGCTACATGCCACGATAAGAATACAACAATTCAGGTGCACTTGTTCAACAATGTAATTTTATTATATCAATACTCTTTTCTATAAATTTTGGGCTAAGCTATCAGGAGACCATTAAGTTCTTTAAGTTTGAGATAAGCACAGAGTAATACTAAGGGTGTTCTTGAGAGAAATAACTTATCCCCAGATCTTTGTAACCCTTTTACTTAATAAGAACATATATTTATTTCCAGTGAACGTACGTAATCATACCGTACCATGTAAACCCTTGAGTAATGTTACTCTTCATTGTGCTTTTATATGTGTTGATGGTGGTTTTTAGCTTAGGGTTAAAATCGTAAAACCGTACATCTGACATGACGTCACTACTAGCGCATCTGAGATGCAGATCTCAACCCTAATTTTGGCCGCGCCTAAACTATGCCAAAGCCATGCCGGCGCTACCACACGTGCCACTGGAATGACGTGCCCGCCACATCTCCACCCAAGGCATGCCAGCCGCACCACATGTGCCAATGGCATGCCGTTCCAGCCACATCTCCGTGCCAAGTGATGCCAACCATGCCAGCCGCACCGTTGTGCCAAAACCATGTCAGCCTTTCTTTCACGTCGTTGGCTGCCAAAACGAAGGGTTGCAACAATCAACGGCCACCCTTCCATCTAAGATGCAGATCTTAGCCACCCAAGGTCACCAGCTAACGCGTGGAAACCTTTGGCCCAACGCCAAGCCCCAATTTTGGCCGCGCCTAAACTATGCCAAAATGCTAGCTTGGCCATGCCTAACCATGTCAAATCCATGTCGGCCATGCTTTCATGTTGTTGGCTACCAAACGAAGGGTTGCAATAATCAACGGCTACCCTTCCTCTCAAGATGCAAAATCTCGACCGTCGAGGTCACCACCGAGCCGGCAAGTCTCCCAAGCTCAACTTTCCAAACAGCAGCAACATGATACATGTTTTCCACGAAAACACCCGAGACATCAACACATGTCACAAACTGGGGGATGCTCATTAGGGTATTGGTTTGGCGGTTTACAGCGTGCGGCGTACATTACGCCCGTTACAAGAAAGTGTCATAAGAATGAGGCGGTTAGTAAATACAAGGAGTAATGGTGAAACGTTTCCTTCATTATGGAAACATCAATTCCAGGCATTACCCATTATCGTTTCCTTCCATTTACTCAAATCGTTTCCAATTCTTACGAGACCAGGGTACGTTTCGTTGCAACTTGTATAAATAGGTCTCACCTATTTCCACTAAACAACAAGTTTTGATCAGGAACATACAACACTCAGAAATCACTTGTTAGCTTTCCCATCTGTTAGCTTTCACTTTCTGATACAAGTCAAACATCTACTCTTCCAGAATCAACTACTCTGGTCTCAACACTCTCTTCGCTTCCCTCCCCAAAACCAACCCTTCTCCTTCACTTTGTGATCGAAGCAAGTCTGGAAATCCCATTTCTTGGTTTAGGACGGATTTGTACAGATTGATCTCTCGAATCTAAAGTACTCCCTTGAAATATGTTTTTTAGGGTTAAGACTCGTTTCTCACCCACAACACACGAAATTACCGAAACCAACAGAAACTGTTTTCACCCTCAAACAATTGGCGACCACAGTGGGAGATTAATCTCTCGGTTACAATATCGATTTCTAACTCCCAATCTCATACTTCAACCCAGACATCATGGTGGTAGAAGCAAACGATCCGCTCAGGGATCGGCAACTCAGTTACCAGGAGACTCAGTTACCAGTCATAACACGACAAGAGGTGACTGGGGATTTCCAAAATGGTAGAAGCAAACGATCCTCCTGGGGATCGACGACTCAGTTACGAGTCACCACACGATAAGAGGTGACTGGGGACTTCCGAGATGGTAGGAGCAAACGATCCGCCCGGGGATCAACGACTTGGTTATCAGGTGACTCAGGGACTTTCCGACTCAGGTTGCGGCGGTGCTTCCCATAAAACTCGGACTTACACCCGGAAGATTCATTTTTCGTCAAGAGATCTGAAAAACCGAGTAAGTCTTGCCTAGACAAAATACATGGTTTACTACTTCAATCTTTCACGGAAATGATAAAACCGATAGCCATGTTACGTTTCATCCCATGCTCTCTACCGAAACGCAACACTCACGGTTCCATGGTTTTCCTGGGATGTTTGCGTCACTTGCAATCGTAATCAAGACAACATTATTCTAAAATAATTCATTCAAAAAGATTAATCCAAAACCCTCATAAATAACAGTTTTATCTATCAATTCAAACCAAAACCATAAACCAGGCGTTTCATCTGCCTTTCAAAAAAAACACCTAAATAAAGAAGTTCAGAAGACAGGAGTGCATTCAAGGAAAACTATCCAGTAACGGCTTGATCTTCTTGGAGAAAGCCTCCCTCGCACTTTCGAGAGCCGCCCATTTCAGATTCAGCTTCCTGGACAACCTTTCGATTTCTGCCTCCTGCCGTGTGATTTTATCCGCGGAAGGGCCTTCGACCGCTATGGCTTTCAACTTTTCAATCTCAGCAAAGCCTTCAACAAACTAGGAGACGTTAATCTCATGGTCTACGCACATATCACGATGAAACTTCCAACTTGCAATCACGTCCTCGGAAACGGTGCGGCTAGTGACTTTGCACATATCATCAATCGAAGATAAAGCTTCTTCCACACGTTTGTCTAGCGCAGACTGACTGGTGACCTTTTTGGTTGTGGCAACGTGTCCGTACTTTTCCCATATCTTGGAATATAGCGTTTCATATTTGGCCGGCACGCTGAAGCCCCCGATCAACACATGATCCGGGTAAGGAACCAAGTATGGAGGAGCAAAAGTGGCGCCAACAACTGAACCAATGACCAGCAGGGATTCCCAACTAAAATTGCGCATACAGACACGAGAATTCTCTTCGTTATTTGAGTTGCAACAACACTTTATCTTGATCAACCTCCGTTTCTAGATTCCCAGATGTGGCTGCCGCGGTTAGGGGTAGAACTGTATCTCCACGAGCCTCCACTTCAGGGCCATATCCAGAAGCGGATCCTTCCTGTAACAAAAAAAAAAAAAGAGGAAGAAAGAAAGATGCGCAGAAGACTCACTGATCCGCTTTCAGAAGAAGACTCAGCACTGCTATCGGAAGATTTATTCTCGTCATCACGAAATTCAGAGCTTTCCTCCTTTTCGGACTCCTCTTCACCATGGTAAGGTTCAGCATTGACACCCCTGCCTCAAGAAGTGTCGCCTTCTGACGACGTGCAAGTTCAGCATTCCCAACACCCTGCCTCAAGAGACGCCGCCTTCTGACGTCGTGCAAGTTCAGCGAAGGCGTTCACACTGCTGAGACCCTGAACAAAGCGCCAAAACAGATATTCAAAAATGAAATGAAAATTTACACAATTAAGTTAAGCCAGCGAGAAGGTGATGCATACTAGAATTTTGGAAGAATTGAAAGTCACGAGGGGCCGTCGGATCTGCCGAAATTGACTGAAATCCACCTGCACGATTATTTGATCGCCGCTCCCTCGCTTGGGAACTGCCCGTATCCGGACTAGGCGACTTTCTTTTAGTTGAAGAAGGATCCCTCATCAATGGATGCTTCGCCAAAATCGCAAGAGTAGGCTTACCACGGGTATTCTCCACTATAGCTTTCACAAATTTCTGGATGACAAGGAACTCACTCTGCCAGAATGCGTTATACTTGGAGGTAGTCGAAGGATTTCTTTCCAAAAACAATAAAGGGAGATTTTTACCGGGTATGAGAACACTAGCATCAAAAACGGTTGGTAACGAGTCCTCTGGAGCTACCGGCTGACGAACGAGAGGGACCCCTTGGTCGAAACCCATATGCCGAGTTTCCCGATCAATATTGTAAGAGACTGCCTGACACAAGCCTCGAAAGAAAGACGGCATAAAACCAGGCGTACAACTTCGCATGAATACAACCTCTCCAGCACCCATATTCCTTTCGTCAGAGAGCAAAGACATGTTTGGAGCGGAAGCAAAAGTGTTAACCAGAACTGTGGATGTACACACTGGGGCCCACAGACGAAAGTTGACCGCGTACGAATTGTCGAGGAAATCAACCAGGTTTGAACCGGCTCTTGGGCGCCTATTCGACCAGCGAAGTATCTTCGAACCACCACAAGACTCGGGAAGTGAAGCCAACGGTTTAGGAGCGTATCTCTCGAAATGATCCCATAACCATGCCTGGAGGAAAGCGGCATGAACATACGAGTCCACTTTCATGAAACCATTTAAAGCGCGCATGTCTGCAACCAGATGATCCAAGTGTGTGTATAGAGAACCGAGAAACAAGCCGCCAATGGGGAGAACGACGCCTTTCACTAATTTTATAGCAAATTTGATAAGTTCTGGCCTTATCTCCTTCTTACCAGAGCCACCATCGAAAATATCTCCGGATAGCCAAAGAACCAAGAATGCAGCGACATGAAGCGTACTATTCTTTTGATCCGGTTCCAGCTCATCAGGAAACAATTGAGACACCCACCAGCTGTAGAAACACCTTGTCTCGTTTTCCTTCCGAACGAACCCTTTCGACTTCGCAACCAGAGTGGAGCGCGTTTCTTCTTCATCTTCTGACAACTTAATGTTGAGGTTTCCTGTTATGGGAAGATTCAGCAGAACAGCAACACTTTTTAAGGAGATAGTCATTTCACCCCACCTGCATATGTCTGTGTGAGTATCTGGACACCATCTGGAGATGAAAGAAACAAACTCGGGATATCTTTCCTAATTTGAAGTGTTGCAGAAGCCGCGACAGCATCAATGATTTACGCCTTGGTCAAGCTAGCTTTTACGCAGTCTTGAGTTATCATGAATTGCATCCATTTGTCAAAGGAACGCAATGGACTCACGGAGATTTTAAAGTCAACAGGAGAAGCGGAATACTCTCTCCTCTGAAGGCAAAACCATATTACGTCCCCTGGAGGAACCGACTGAGCCCCTCCTTCACTCTCCGGACCAGTCAGAAGAATCATCACATACTTGGGATGATTTCTTCTGGCAGAAAATATCGTGAAGAATTCATCATCCACATTTGGATTGAAGTTTCCAACGTCCTTTGGTACGACAGGGATTTCCTCAGGTGACATCCTAACAAAATTTCTTATGCTGCTTTCGCTATCAAAGTAACTACATTGAAAACAAAACGAAGAGAAGTTACTACAAGGTGCACGAAATCTATTTTGTCGGCAATGAAGAATCCATTTCAGGCGCGAGCCAGCTTTGTTTTAAATCACAAGTCATAACACGCATTACCGAAGAAATGCAGACTAGCAAACCCTACGTAGACACGGAAAGCACACCCCTTGCAAAGCCGTACCTTGCAGTGGAAAGTACGCACCCGTCCAAGAAGGCATTCTCCACCACGGAAACTATGCACATGGCCACGCCAAGAAAGAGGAAACCCTAAACAACTAGGTTTTCATGAAAAAAGGAATTGGTGGAAGTCATCTGCCCATGCATACCTACTATTGCGTAACAATTGAGTGCTTAACGCTACCGCAGTGTTCACGCTAAAAATTCCTACAAGTTCATGAGAAGCATACCTGCGGCTAGGGTTTGCACCGGTACGGAGGAACAATATTTTATACGAATTTACAGAAGGCATACCTATGGCTAGGGTTTGCACCAACACAAGAAAAACAAATTGAAGAGAAAACGCTGGAAGACATACCTGGAATACACTTGCTCACTTTATCGCTACCGTGCGGCCAGGACGTAAGAACAAAGGTGTGAAATAAAAGGGAGAGGTCGACCCCTTTATAGGCGTGACACTTTAGAGTTTGAATAAGGAAAGGACTTCCTATTCGAGTTAAGTAAGGAAAAGAGGAAATCGGGCCCGCGAAGGAAAGCCACCACCGTGCAAACAGTCCGCGCCATGCCTTGCCTCACCGTGCGAAGAGTTTGCGCCATTGCCAAGCCAGCGCCATGGACGTGCCAAGTCCGAGCCAGCGCCATGGACGTGCCAATTCCAAGACAGCACCACGCCGAGTCCAACCTAGCGCCACGCCAATTCAACGTCCAAGATCAAGCCACGTCCGAGCTAATACAGCGCCTACGGCTCCTTTCCAAGCCGTACGATACCTGCGGCTCCCATTCCAAGCCGATCCAGTGCTAACGGCTCCAAATCCAAGCCGGCCAATGCTAGCAGCTTCCTTTCACACCAAATCTACACTAGCGGATCCATTCCAGCCTAACCTACAGTACCACGAGCAGAATTTACGTAAAGCCGCCAACACGAGAATCACGAACTCTCCTTACCTCTCGAAAAAGGTTATTCGGGTCTTCCTGACCATTTTTCATGACTTGTCACTTCGATTTTGTCCTTGTCTGTCACCATCTTATGCTTACCTCCAACAATGCTCATGTTCCGAGCTAAGCAGGGGACTTAATGTTGATGGTGGTTTTTAGCTTAGGGTTAAAATCGTAAAACAGTACATCTGACATGACGTCAATACTAGCGCATGATGAGTGCTAAAAAGTGCATATTTCTATATATTTTTCTTGGCATTTAACTCATCTTTTGTGCATTAATTCTCCATTTTATCCCATATTCTGTATTTTCATTGTTTTCAAGAATAAATACTTTTCTTAATTAATTTTGCATTTTTAGGTACTAAATAAAGCCTGGTTAACTCACGAAGTGAAAAGAGCAAAGAAACGTCAAAGACTCCCGCAGAAAGGCAGCGAAGAATGATGTTTGTAAGAGCCGGATCAACTAGAAGTGGGCTTGGAAGGAAGAATTTGTTCTTAAAGAAGAAGTGAGCTCAGAATTGTCTAAGACCAAACTCTAACTTAAGTCCAAGACCAAGCCCAAAGCCTGCCTAAGCTCGTAGCCGTCAGATTGGATCCACAGATGCATCCTACGGTTGCTTCATCGTCGTGCATCGAAGTCTGAAGCTCCTGTCAAACACTACAGCACCTAACTCCATCTTGAGCTGTCAGTTTCGCTGTACTTCCACATCCAACGGTCGCTCCCCGCTTCCTTCTGTCTCGCCGTTAGATCGATCCATCATCTTCGCATCCAACGTCTCATCCTCGCTGTTCATCAACAATTGCTAAACCCGCTCAACACCCGAGTACCAAATACCCTATACCCAAAACAAACGCACCCCAATCCATTTTCCATCGACTTCTTCTCTTTCTCCCTCACCCTCTGCAACACCACCATACCCTGCCGCACCACCATCATCACCACCACCTTCCTCAACTGCCACAACCACCACCAAAAGCCATCATGGCTATTACCTAACGAAATCCCATCTATTTCCCCTTCTTTCTAGCCAGCTATCATACCAATTTCTCTCCTAGGGTTTCAGAGACAGGAAAGAAGAGAAATTGATAAAAATAGCTCGAGCTAGAGGAGCAGTTGGAACAGGAGATGGAGAAGGAAGAGCAGAGGAAGGATGGGTCGAATACATGGGAACGAATCATCCCATCAAATTAGGTAAATCAGTAACCCTAATTTCTGCTGTTTTTGGGGATTTGGGGAAAACTTGTGTAGAACCCTAATTGAAGCTTGTAACTATAAATATGATGTGTGGGTGTGTGTTAGAAGACATGCCTGGGCTAGCCAGTGCTTCACCCAAGAGGACTGGAATAGCCAGTGCCTCAAGGGTTAGTTCTTAGTTTAAATTGTTTTTTAAATTTCAGTTCATTTTAGAATTTAATTTCAGTTCAAGTTTAGTTCAATGTCTTAAACAATTTCAATTCCATTGTCATTTAATTTCATTATGTTCTAACTCCATTTGCTAGGGGTTAGATGATACTCTTGAATTGTAAGCTAGGATAGTCCTTGTTCATGTCACTGTTCTTGTAGTGCTGAAACTAAGTAGGATTGATAATTGGCTAGTTGAGTGAATGCACCTGTGATCAACTGTGCTGTAAGAAGACAGCTGATTCTAGGGGTCTAAGAGTGAGAGTAGCTAAGGATTCATCCATTTGAAGGACTGTGCTTAATTGAAGTAGGGAAGTTAGTAAACTTAGTGATCAAATGCACCTGTGATTGAGTGTGCTGTAAGAAGACACTCAATGCTAGGGGTGAACTAGAGAACTTAGGGGATTAACCTTCCACTAATGCGGATTGCTAGATAACTGGTTGAGCAAACAAGCCTGTGATCAGCTGTACTGTGAGAAGACAGTTGATGCTAGGGGTAAGTTAGTAAGATTAGTTAAATCATCCATAATCTTCCCTGAGATGAAACAAGAACATGATTTTATTAGGATCTGCCTTAGTTTAGGATCAAGATGTGGATTCAAAAGCCCTACCATGTTCCTGTTTACTTGCTTTACATGCTACTTTTTTTCAGTTCTGTCACTGCCCTTGGCTCACAGCCTTGGTTTGTTTGTTTTTGTTTCACTGTTTCTTATTCACTATCACTGATTTTTCTTGTTAACTGTCACTTGCTTCATCACTTCAACTATACACCCTAGTCTCTGTGGTTCGACCCTGCCTTGCACACTCACTACAACAGACCCTGTGCACTTGCAGGTATCAGTTTGTGACTCTTTTAGAGAGCCACCAAGTTTTTGGCGCCGCTGCCGGGGACTTGGCTGCTGTTTTGTTGAAGTTTTTCTTGTATCTTAGTTTGCTGTTTTTGCATAACTTGCTGTGCATCTTACTGTTTTGCATTGCATCTTAGGTTAACTGCATCTTAGTGTAACTTGCATTAGCATCTTGCATATTGCATATTAGTTTGCATATCACTGCTGTACTGATCCCTCATTGCTTCTTTTTCAAGAGAAACTTACTTCTCTTTTTGAGCCAACAGGTGTTGCTGCTGTTGCTGCTGCCAGCCTCTGCTGCTGTGCTGCTGTTGCTGGGCTTGCCACTTGTTGCTGCTGGTGCTGAGCCTCTGGTGCTCTTGCTGTTGTTGCTGCAGCTGTGCTGCTACTTTCTTCTTCTCCCTGCTGCTGCTGAGTTCCTGCTGCTGCTGGTGCTTGGCCATTGCTACAGCCAGCCTCTGGTGCTGTTGCTGTTTTCCTTCTGCTGTTGTTGAGTTGCTGGTCTGAGCTTGTTGCTGAGAACCAAGCCCAACTGGGCTGTGCAACTAAGGAGCCCAACTGGGCTCCCCTTTTCAAAGTGTAAGCCTAAACTAAAAGTAGAAATTCTGAAAGTGTAATTATTCTAGGCTTGTAACAAATTCTGTTTCTGAAAATTTTGATAACCCATTTCTAAAACTCACTTCTGGGCCTGTTTCTACTCTGGCTTGACCCAAACAAAAAATTGAAAAACATTTTCAAGCCCTGATGGGCCTAAGCTTTTGGCTAAACTGCTAGCCCAAAACCCAACTGAAAATGAACTTGTGGGCTTGTTTCTGAACACTGGGTTTGACCCAAATTTAAAATTTGAAAAACAAATTCCAAGCCCAAGTGGGCCTCGTACTTTTACTCTCTGAGAGCCCAACAGCCAAATACACAACTGGGCTTCTGAACCCAGTTTGTGGGCTTGTTCTAATTGTTTTTGGGCTTGATTAATTTGTTTTTGAGTTTGTTTAAAACTGTTTTGGGCTTGTTTGAATTTACTGTGGGCCTGTAATTGTAACTCTGAAAACCAAAATCTAGGCCAACTTTTTAAACTGAATTTTGGGCCTCAAACAAACTGCAACCCCCCTTTTTCCCTAAAAAAACCAAAGTTTCCCAAAAGTTTCCCATAAAAACCAAATGTCTTCCGACAAAACCAAATTTTGCCAAAATGTCTCCCGACAAAACCAAATTTTTTTTGTATATAATCCAGTAAAAAAAAAAAAAGTTGTTTCTTTTGTACATATTTTGCTAATCCAATATGATCTCGGCTGACATATGTTGGATTCTTGCCTTGAATAATGGAGTTCTAATCTTGCTTTCGCCGAAATCGGGTATTCTCTTTCCTTTTTCTCTACTCAGCATGATCCTCTTCATATGTTGTATTATAATTCTTTACATCTTTTGAAACATTGCGGAAAATGTTTAGTTTAGGTTTGGGGGTATAGAGTAGATACCACGATAATATGCCATAATTGAAAACAAGAACTCCTTCTTTTTGAATTCTTTTTGAAAAAATTGAAAAACTGAAGAAAAAAAAAATTTAATTAAAAAAACATAAAAATGGAGCTCATTTACCTTGAAATGTTGACTCTTGTGCAAATATGTATTTTTATTAGGATTCTTAGTCTAGATATTTAGGCACCCTGATTCTAGCACAATTTACATAGTGATAAGAAACTTGCACACGCACAATCTACCAATACATGTATAGCCTCGATCTTCAAGGTGTTTGATAGGAAGTTTGATTGCCAATCACTTTAGAATACTGAATGAGACTTGACTAGCTTGTTCTTTGGTTGGCTGGGATAGAAGTTGGAGGATACGTTAAGAAAAGCAACCATAGAATTTGACCGGATGCATTCGATAAGGGCCACCTCTTGCTAAGAGTCATGTAATTATGTTTTTCTTTTTGTTCATGTATCAAAAGTGTCACTATGTTGTAAAGATCAAAATTATTTCTTACAAAAAAAAAATAAAAAAAAATCAAGTATTTATTCCATGTTTTGTCATGTTAAAGACAATAGTTCTCTCTTGTTCCAAAAATAAAAGAGAGTAATCAATGTAAATAAGAATCATGTAAAGAGTCATCTTTTTGTTGTAAATAGTCTTGTAATAAGCAAGGAGGGTGCAGCCATCGATGTATAACGCGGGTAAACTGAAATATCACCAACTCATTGGGTGAACATTCACAATTCTCGTAAAGCCGGACAACTAGCTTGGCTTAGAATTCGGTTCTTAGCCTAAAAACTATCTCTTGGTGATTAGTAGTCATAACTTCAGGTCATTCTAGAAACATGTGTAGATACACTTTACACTCTTATCACGTGTCTTTAGTTGTTATCAGTGCTAGGATTGTGCCTTTGATAGCTAGATTGACATCTCCATTTTGCTGTGAGCTTCTACTGTCTTGCACATGTCACATTTCATGGAATCTGAGCTTATATTTGTCCTAGAACTTTGTAGGTACGTTCTAAGAAAACCTTCAGGAGACTTCACTCGTCCACTAGGGACACTTAGTGGTTTAAAAGGCTTAGTGCATACGCTAAATGCATTCGAGAAACCAGCGACAGTGGTATAGGTAGGATTTCCTTAGTTTTGTTTTACTTGAGGACAAGTAAAATTCAGGTTTGGGGGTATTTGATGAGTGCTAAAAAGTGCATATTTCTATATATTTTTCTTGGCATTTAACTCATCTTTTGTGCATTAATTCTCCATTTTATCCCATATTCTGTATTTTCATTGTTTTCAAGAATAAATACTTTTCTTAATTAATTTTGCATTTTTAGGAACTAAATAAAGCCTGGTTAACTCACGAAGTGAAAAGAGCAAAGAAACGTCAAAGACTCCCGCAGAAAGGCAGCGAAGAATGATGTTTGTAAGAGCCGTATCAACTAGAAGTGGGATTGGAAGGAAGAATTTGTTCTTAAAGAAGAAGTGGGCTCAGAATTGTCTAAGCCCAAACTCTAACCTAAGTCCAATACCAAGCCCAAATCCTGCCTAAGCTCGTAGCCGTCATATTGGATCCACAGATGCATCCTACGGTCGCTTCATCGTCGTGCATCGAAGTCTGAAGCTCCTGTCAAACACTACATCACCTAACTCCATCTTGAGCCGTCAGTTTCGCTGTACTTCCGCATCCAACGGTCGCTCCTCGCTTCCTTCTGTCTCGCCGTTAGATCGATCCATCATCTTCGCATCCAATGTCTCATCCTCGATGTTCATCAACAATTGCTAAACCCTCTCAACACCCGAGTACCAAATACCCTATACCCAAAACAAACGCACCCCAATCCATTTTCCATCGACTTATTCTCTTTCTCCCTCACCCTCTGCAACACCACCATACCCTGCCGCACCACCATCATCACCACCACCTTCCTCAACTGCCACAACCACCACCAAAAGCCATCATGGCTATTACCTAACGAAACCACATCTATTTCCCCTTCTTTCTAGCCAGCTATCATACCAATTTCTCTCCTAGGGTTTCAGAGACAGGAAATAAGAGAAATTGATAAAATAGCTCGAGCTAGAGGAGCAGTTGGAACAGGAGATGGAGAAGGAAGAGCAGAGGAAGGATGGGTCGAAGACATGGGAACGAATCATCCCATCAAATTAGGTAAATCAGTAACCCTAATTTCTGCTGTTTTTGGGGATTTGGGGAAAACTTGTGTAGAACCCTAATTGAAGCTTGTAACTATAAATATGATGTGTGGGTATGTGTTAGAAGACATGCCTGGGCTAGCCAGTGCTTCACCCAAGAGGACTGGAATAGCCAGTGCCTCAAGGGTTAGTTCTTAGCTTAAATTGTTTTGTAAATTTCAGTTCATTTTAGAATTTAATTTCAGTTCAAGTTTAGTTCAATGTTTTAAACAATTTCAATTCCATTGTCATTTAATTTCATTATGTTCTAACTCCATTTGCTAGGGGTTAGATGATACTCTTGAATTGTAAGCTAGGATAGTCCTTGTTCATGTCACTGTTCTTGTAGTGCTGAAACTAAGTAGGATTGATAATTGGCTAGTTGAGTGAATGCACCTGTGATCAACTGTGCTGTAAGAAGACAGCTGATTCTAGGGGTGTAAGAGTGAGAGTAGCTAAGGATTCATCCATTTGAAGGACTGTGCTTAATTGAAGTAGGGAAGTTAGTAAACTTAGTGATCAAATGCACCTGTGATTGAGTGTGCTGTAAGAAGACACTCAATGCTAGGGGTGAACTAGAGAACTTAGGGGATTAACCTTCCACTAATGCGTATTGATAGATAACTGGTTGAGCAAACAAGCCTGTGATCAGCTGTACTGTGAGAAGACAGTTGATGCTAGGGGTAAGTTAGTAAGATTAGTCATCCATAATCTTCCCTGAGATGAAACAAGAACATGATTTGATTAGGATCTTCCTTAGTTTAGGATCAAGATGTGGATTCAAAAGCCCTACCATGTTCCTGTTTACTTGCTTTACATGCTACTGTTTTTCAGTTCTGTCACTGCCCTTGGCTCACAGCCTTGGTTTGTTTGTCATTGTTTCACTGTTTCTTATTCACTACCACTGATTTTTCTTGTTAACTGTCACTTGCTTCATCACTTCAACTATACACCCTAGTCTCTGTGGTTCGACCCTGCCTTGCACACTCACTACAACAGACCCTGTGCACTTGCAGGTATCAGTTTGTGACTCTTTTAGAGAGCCACCAGCGCATTTATTGAATCATTCAACATTCCTACGTAAGTATTACCAGGGTACCTTTTTTTATATACATGTGTCATGTTCCACGACAGAACCCTTAGTATTGACCGACATCATCTTCGTACATACCGAACCCTAATTCTCGCGCCACCGTGCCAATGGCAAACCATGCCAGCCACGTCTCCGCGCCAAGGCATGCCGACCATGCCAGCCGCACCACCGTGCCAATGGCAAACCATGCCAGCCACGTCTCCGTGCCAAGGCGTGCCTACCATGCCATCCACACCACTGTGCCAATGGAAAACCATGCCAGCCACGTCTCCACGCCAAGGCATCCCAACCATGCTAGCCGCACCACCGTGCCAATGGAAAACCATGCCAGCCACGTCTCCGGGCCAAGGCATGCCAACCATGCCAGCCGCACCACCGTGCCAATGAAAAACCATGCCATCCACGTCTCCGCGCTAAGGCATGCCAACCATGCCAGCCGCACCACATGTGCCAATGGCATGTCGTGCCACATATCCCTGCCAAGGTATGCCAACCACGCCACATGTGCCAATGGCATGTCGTGCCAGCCGCATCTCCTCGCCGAGGCATGCCGACCATGCCAGCCGCCCCAACTTTCCATGCACGACGCTGGCTGCAAAAACGAAGGGTTGCAATAATCAACGGCTGCCCTTCCTTCTGAGATGCAAATCTCAACCACACAAGTTCGCTACCTAATGCATAGAAACTTGCGGCCCAAATCCAAACATCAAGGTTCATGCAAACCCTAATTTTGGCCGCGCCTAACACATGCCAAAGCCATGCACGACGCTGGCTTCCAAAACGAAGGGTTGCAATAATCAACGGCTGCCCCTTCCTTCTGAGATGCAAATCTCGGCCACAAAAGTTCGCCACCTAACGCATGGAAACTTGCGGCCTAAAGCCAAACATCACGGTTCATGCAAACCCTAATTTTGGTCGCACCTAACACATGCCAAAGCCATGCACGACGATGGCTGCCAAAACGAAGAGTTGCAATAATCAACGGTTGCCCTTCCTTCTGAGATGCAAATATCAGCCACACAAGTTCGCCACCTAACGCATGCCATGACAGACACATCTCCGCGCCAAGGCATGCCAACCATGCCACATGTTCCAATGGCATGCCGTGCCAGCCACATCTGCACCCAAGGCATTCCAATCATGCCAGTCGCACCACATGTGCCAATGGCATGCCGTGCCAGCCATATCTCCGTGCCTAGGCATGCCAACCATGTCAGCCGTACCGCTGTGCCAAAACCATACCAACATTTCCTTCACGACGTTGGCTGCCAAAACGAAGGGTTGCAACAATCAACGGTCACCCTTCCATCTAAGATGCAGATCTTAGCCATCCAAGGTCACCATCTAACGCGTGGCAACCTTTGGCCCATCGCCAAGCCCAAATTTTGGCCGCGCCTAAACTATGCCAAAATCCTAGATTGGCCACGCCTAACCATGTCAAATCCATGCCGGCCATGCTTTCATGCCGCTGGCTACCAAACGAAGGGTTGCGATAATCAACGACTACCCTTCCTCTCAAGATGCAAAATCTCGACTGTCGAGGGTCACCACCGAGCCGAAAAGTCTCCCAAGCTCAACTTGCCAAACAGCAGCAACATGATACATGTTTTCCACGAAAACACTCGAGACATCAACACATGTCACAAACTGGGGGATGCTCATTAGGGTATTAGTTTGGCGGTTTACAGCGTGCGGCGTACATTACACCCGTTACAAGAAAGTGTCATAAGAATGAGGCGGTTAGTAAATACAAGGAGTAATGGTGAAACGTTTCCTTCATTATGGAAACATCAATTCCAGGCGTTATCCATTACCGTTTCCTTCCATTTACTCAAACCGTTTTCAATTCTTACGAGACCAGGGTACGTTTCGTTGCGACTTGTATAAATAGGTCTCACCTATTTCCACCAAACAACAAGTTTTTGTCAGGAGCATACAACACTCAGAAATCACTTGTTAGCTTTCCCATCTATTAGCTTTCACTTTATGATACAAGTCAAACAACTACTCTTCCAGAATCAACTACTCTGGTCTCAATACTCTCTTCGCTTCCCTCCCAAAAACCAACCCTTGTCCTTCACTTTGTGACCGAAGCAAGTCTTGAACGACCATTTCTTGGTTTAGGCCGTATTTGTACAGATTGATCTCTCGAATCTAAAGTACTCCCTTGCAGTACATTGTTTAGGGTTAAGACTCGTTTCTCACCCACAATACGCGAAATTACCGAAACCATCAGAAACTGTTTTCACCCTCAAACAATATGCATGATGATTGAGTTTGATGTTCATATCGTGTTAATGGTTTGAAATGTATAGTTAGATTTTTAACTATTAAACTTCGGCGCTAGAAACAGGAACTGAAGTTATTTTGTTCAGTATTTTTTTGGTAAAACTTTGTCACTAAAGAAGATCTTGAAGCTATATATATGATATTTTTTCGAAGCTTGGAAAGGTCTCCAGTGATGAAGGGACACGACTGCTTGTGTCTTTTATTGAAAGAGTTCACCTGCTAGTGTTAAACACACACATTCAAAAAATGGCAGAGATATAGTTGTTTGTTACATGAGCATACACCAAAAAGTTAAAGTTAAGATAACATGTCTATGAGAACACTATTCGATCCTTGGGCCATGAGATGGTACTTCCGACAGCATCAGCAACATACTTGAACTCTGAAGTTGGCTTGTAGACATGAGCACCTTCAACATGAGAAATTATCACACACATAGTGTAGGCTCCAAAACCTATTGGCCTCCCATGTATCTCCTGCATCGGATCTGTTTCACTAATTTGCGCATCAACCACCACCTCTCCTTCCTTGTACCAACTTAGTAACCGGCATGGTGTCATAATATCACTATTTCTTTTTTGACTAAAAAATCTAAAGAGTTTTCCTTTTGTATTTTATCGAAACTTTATTTGGATGAGTGATAAGCTTTCAGAAACCTGAGAATATCTCACTTTAGTAACTCCAGTGATTTTGTTTTGTTCTTTTTGTTAGCTTTATTTTTCAGAGATTAGCAAATCTTTTTCTTGGGTTATGGTTTTGAAACTTTGTCTCTTTTCTGGTTTAGTTCTCTTTTGCTTCCTTCCGAGTTAATTGGTCTCACGATCTAAACGGAAATAGAATAGGATTATTTGTTAGAGGCAGATTGGTATCAAAAATCTTCACTTAGGCTGAAGCAACTCATGGGCTGTAAAGGATGTCAACTAATGAAATCAATTACGTAGAATCTTGCGAGATTCAAGAGATGTAAGGAGCGCAAATGTAACTGAATTGCTTGCAGGGTGAATATAGTCTCAACTACATTTCAGTCTGAAGTTCTGATAGGAGGCTAGTGTCTTTAGCGGCTTAACACAATTTGGTGTTCAAATTTGGACGAGGTATCGAGGTTTTTCTGCAGTTGCAGTTTCCTCGTTAACAAAACTTGTAGTGTCTTATATTTTTTTCTTTTCTGCATTATATTGCTTATATTTATAATAGGTATATCATGACTAGTACATAATCAATCATAGTTACATATGATCCATATTAATGGTGATCGATGATAAGAACTTGTTCTTATAGAATTCTTATCTTGAAAGATAGATAATAAGTTTCGTGCTTGTCAGAATTTCGATCCGGTTATTAGATTCAACTAGATTGTACTTGGATATTGATATTTGAAATCGCCCAAGTACTCTTACAATTATATAAGGTTCACAATATCCTTGTCTAGAACATTCATATGGTAACAAAAAGGGATATGAACTATTTATACAATTTTGTTCAAGGATCATTAATATGTTGGTATACTTGGAATTGTATTAAGGTTTTGTCCATATAGGTTGCCGAACTAAAAAATTTGGTGGTGTATTTGGTACACCTCGTTTTCAGTAACTATCTTTGTTGGCTTTCCATAGCTTCACAAACATAGATAGAGTAAAATGAATATTTATGAATTGAGCATTTTTAGTTAAGATGAAAATCATTGATTAGTTCGACTTTTGAAATATCACCGCCTTTCATTTTAGCGGCAAAACTTTTTGAGTCAGTTTGTTTCATGACTTGTAAATTATTGATTAAGCATTGCTTAATTGTTACGCAGTAGAGTCTCATAAATCAACTAATAACGTTGTGATTAGGAGGCTAATTAGTAGATCGTCTCATTCTTTGAATAGAAAGATCTCGAAATTTGAGCGAATATAACATTTATATTGATTGAAATTAACATGTGTTTCATGCTTATTATATTCAGAAGAGTTTATCAACAAAGATTTGTTGGTGAAAACATATCAATAATATAACATTCTTGTTGATGGTGGTTTTTAGCTTAGGGTTAAAATCGTAAAACCTTGCATCTGATGTGACGTCACTCTGCAAGGAAACAGTGTCGTGAGTGTTAACCTCTCCACTGACATATTTATTGAGCCGTTCAATATATCTACATGAAATTTATCCAGACTGGCGAATGTAGCAACCATCCCAGATGTCCTGTAAATTTCGGCGCCTTGCCTATATTTAAGTTCCTTTGAATGCCTTCTATGCTATGTTCTCCGGCTGAACCCTTGATAGACACATTTTTGTGTTTGATATAATCTTAATTGTATATCTTGTTAGTGCTTGGTTTTGTATTTATTATGGCTTTTTGTGTCTTTGTAGGTGTTTTTGGAGAAATAAACTTTTGCGGCAAACTTGGCTCGAAAAGGTGGTTTTTGCGCTCGTGGGAGAAAATTAATAAGGGGCACCTCAATTACTAAGGGGAATCCTATTTCCAAGGAAGCACTATTGGCACCCCATCAGAGGATAAGGGGAGGTCATCTTCAAGAATTCAAATTCAAGTTATGGAAGGAATTATTTTTACAGCGGAGCATATTTTAGGGTTTGATTTTGGAACGATTATGGAGAGATTCAACCGCTGAATTCTCTTGGGTTAGGCTTCAGTGGACTAAACAGGGCGTGTATGGGTGTTTTATTCGATGAACTTGGGCTGGATTTTTAGTATGAAGCAAAACAGGAAAGTGATATAATCTCGGGTTTTTGTTGTTGAAAAGTTACGTGGATTATGCTGGATATTTTCATGGATATGACTCGAATTAGCCCGTTGCTACAAAACAGGGGTGGTAGTAGAGTTTGAATCGAACCAGAAGAAGTTGTGATGTGGTTCTCGTGAAAACAGGGAAAGAGAGAAGTTATGGGAAGTTGATTTATTTTTAGTAAATACGTACAGAAAGGGAAGAGAATATCACCTGTTGGATTTGATTTTATCCTAAGAAGAGGGTTGACGACGGAAACCAGAGAAGGAAAGGGAAAGAATCCGTAACTTTCTGTGAAGAAAATACGGAACTTGGAAAAGAAGAAAAACATGGGTGTTCTCGGGATTTAATGACCCTGTGAAGTATATAAAAGGAGTTGGGAGGTTCAAAGAAAGAGATCGAGTAGTTGGGGGTCGGTACGAAAACTTAGGAGAAGTTTAGAGGAGAATAGAGAGCTCCAAAGATCGAGTTGCAGGAAAAATACAATATTCTGTTGCTTCTGCTGAAGAGGAAGAACACGAAGAACATTGACGCACAAGTATATGTCGCAGAACACTATCGCTATTCAACAGCAGAACCCATCTATCGTTTATCAACAATAATTGCATTAGGTCTTTATCTACTGTTTCCTCTTTGTAACATAGATTCTGCAACACCTTCACATTGTTGCGAATCGGCTGTGTTATCACTTTTTCACCTCCTTGTACACTTTTGAGCTATAAAAACATATTTTGAGAACATGGTTAATATGAGGAGCTAAACCCCATTGCTGAGGCGCTAGAGGAAGCTATTTTTCCAACAAGAAGTGGTATATTCTATTTTATCTATTTATTGCAATTTTATTATAATTATTTGCCTTGAACTAATATCGAATATGCTTTTTATTTGAGTAATTGTGATCTATTTTGATGGAGTATGCTTAGTTTAAGACTTTTGATGCTTCATACTTGGTATTTACAATTATTTCTTTTGAAAATCTACTTGTTGCAATAATAATAATCAAATTGAACGAGAAAATTGCATGAATACAAATATTGGATTAAATCACTTTGAACTTGGACAATAGTGGAATCTTAGCCTCAGTGTTCTTTTAATATTGATACCAACTTTGTCGGTGTTTGTTATAATTATTAGCGAGTTTTCTATTTAGTTTTGAATTTAAGTCTAAAGTTATCCTTCACGAGTTCGAGAATCGAATTACTTTTTACTACTATCTATAAATCACATCAATTTTTGGCGCCGCCGAGGCGGACTTGTTTTTAGGGTTTTAGATTTATTTTATTATTATTTTTGTTCTTTTTTATGTTTTTGGGTATTTATCTTGTGTCTACAGGTTCTGGATCATAAAGAAAATTGAGCCAAAGAGTTTGGTGATTTCATAAAGACTTGGAGCTAAATATTAAAGCAAAAAGAACAGAAAAGAAGACAATTTTAGTTTAGGGTTTGTTTATTTTCTTTTAGAAAAAAAAAATTGTATTAGGGTTTATTATTTTTGTAATTTTTCTTTTCTTTTTGGACTTTTGGACTTTAGTACATTATTTTTTTTATTACCCTACTGAAGGGTACTTTAAATATAAACTGTTTGCAGAGAAGGAGGACAATTACGATATTGTCTCTACACCTTGGGTTCGTACACTTGACATCGGAGTCAGTGGCCCGAGTCGACTACAACAGATTCATCCCCCGTCTGGAACGGGAGGTAAGATTCTAAACACTCGCGAATCCCCTGTCAGCGAGTTACTGGACTCCTTCGTATGCATATATGTTGAGGAAAGAATACAGACATTATTTATCTAGTAAAGGGCAAGGCCTGTCCATACAAGATAAGGGTTCGGATTTCATCACCATTCTCTTCTTGCCCGCTTTAGGAACACGTAACCTACGCGAACCTAAGCCTAAAATTTTGACTAGAACGAGACCGATAGGGTAACGAGCTTAACAGGAAAGTCATTCGAAAAATATTGGTTACTCTTTTAAGCATACTTCGAAGTTCTTGACGGTTTCTCTAAGTTGAATGCGTGACTGCGCCGCCTTGTAATATCGGTGAGGCCTTGGGTATCAAAGCTCCACCGAGCTTCCCTCGCCTCTATTCAACTTACTTTAACTCGGATTGATTTCAGAGGGGTTTACTTAAATTGAAACGAATTCCTGTTCGAAGGATTAGAAGCTGGTCTAGAAACAATCTAAGTGGAGCCATCATGCTTTTTGTTTGCTAGAAATCAATAGGTTTGATTTGGTTGAGTCGGCCTTGATCTGTGTTTGCTTACCCTTCCAATTTAGAAAATTCTATTGTATGCCTGAACGTAAAAGAAACGCACTAGGTAGATTTTTTAATGAGAAACCTAGTAGTTCGAAGCGTCTCGATTACCTTAATTTAGAGACTCCGACTTTTGAAGAGTCTGTTTTTGAACTTCCTTTGACTGAGGAGAGAATCCCTGTTGCTCCGATAGCGCCAGAAATGGCAACTTTGAAAGCTTTGTTGAATCCAACTAGGACTACTCGCCCCTCATGTATCAGGTTAGCTGAGACGGAAGCAACTTATGAACTTAAACCTGGGACCTTACAGCTGCTCCCAATCTTTTTAGGGAAAGAAAATGAAAACCCCTATTTCCATGTTAGGGACTTTGAGGAAATTTGTAGTACCCTTAGGATTAGAAACCTAGATGATGATGCTTTGAAACTTAGGTTATTCCCCTTTTCCCTGAAAGATAAAGCTAAATCGTGGCTATATAGTTTGGCTTCCGGGTCAATCGAAACGTATGAACAACTTACATCTGCCTTTTTGAACAATTTTTTCCCTAGGCACAAAACATCGTCTATTAGGACGCAAATCTGCACGTTTTCTCAACAGGAGGGAGAAACTTTGTATAGGTATTTGGAAAGGTTCAATGATTTATTAGCCAAATGTCCTCATCATGGTTTAGAGAAGGTTAGGTTAGTTCAGATCCTTTATGAGGGTTTAGATTATCCCACCACAACCACAGTAGAATCTATGTGTACTGATGGATTTGAGAACCAAACCGTTGATGACGCGATGACATATTTGCATGAAGTCAACGAAAAGACCCAACAATGGGAAAGTAGTAGGGGACCCCAGAAAACAATTCTTCTCTGCAGAGGAAACGTTAATAGGGTAGAAGGAGGCTATGGATCAGATGCCAAAATTGCTGCTATAACGAAAAGGTTAGAAGCTTTAGAAGTGGGTAACACTAGTGGTAGATTGGAGCCTTTTTGGGAAGGCCAGAATAATGAAGAGAAAGCCAATGCTCTATATAATAACACTAGGTTTGATAATCGTCAGAAGTTTGACCCATATTCAGAAACCTATAATCCTGGTTGGAGAAACCATCCGAACTTTTCATGGTCTAAGGGCCAGAGTCAGGGTCAGACTAATAATTCTAATGCTCCCCCAGGTTTTGGCTACACTAGGAATACATCAGGCCCAGAAAATAAAACGACTAGCTTAGAGGAATCTATTAAGATGTTAGCAAAAACTCAGGAAATGTTAGCACAAAGCCATGTTAGTTTTCAACAAGAAACCAAGCAGAATTTTCAAACTAATGCTCAGAGCCTTGCTAAGTTAGAACTTCAAGTTGGCCAAATAGCTAAGACCTTAAGTGAGAGATATAATGGTAGGTTCCCTAGTCATACTAATCCCAATCCTAGAGGAGTTCATGAAGTAGGTATAAAACCATCGAATCAATTGAATGCTATTAGAACCCTTAGGAGTGGTAGAATAGTAGACAATCAGGTAACCATGCCCGATAGTGAACATACTGTAGTTCACCCCTCAAGAAAACTAGCTAAGGAAATTGATAAAATTTCTGATGATGCCAACTCAGTTCGTGAGAGGTCTGATTATGTGCCTAGAGCCCCATTTCCTCAGCTATTAGTACCAACAACGAAGGAATCAAACTTTAATGACATATTGGAAGTTTTTAAGCAAGTTACCATAAAGCTTCCTTTATTAGATGCAATTAGGCAAATTCCTGCTTATGCCAAGTTCCTTAAGGATATGTGTACGCGAAAGCGAAAACTTAGCGTCCATAAGAAAGCCTTTTTATCTAGTCACGAAAGTTCAATTATTCAAAACACTACAACTCCAAAGTACAAAGACCCAGGTTCCCCTACCATTGCTTGTACAATAGGTAAACACCGGGTACAAAAAGCTTTACTTGACTTAGGAGCCAGTGTGAACCTACTTCCGTACCATGTGTACTTACAACTAGGACTTGGTGAAATGAAACCTACTCAGATAACACTGCAGTTAGCTGATAGGTCTGTTAAAATTCCTCGAGGTGTTATTGAGGATGTCCTTATTGAGGTCGACAAGTTTATCTATCCAGTGGATTTCGTGGTCCTAGATACTCAACCTGTCCCTGACCCAGAGAACCAGATACCTGTGATTTTAGGTCGCCCGTTTTTAGCTACGTCGAATGCGATCATTAACTGTCGAAATGGTGTGATGAATTTATCTTTTGGTAATATGACTATAGAGATGAACATTTTTAATGTCAGTAAGCTACCTTATGAGCTAGATGACACATGTGTTGAAGAGGTGAACATGATAGAAGCCTTAGTTCAGAAGTCATTACCAAACATTTTATTTGAAGACCCATTAGAAAGTTGTCTATCCCATTTTGGTTTAGATTTTGATGACGATAGCACTATTGAACAGTGAATGCTCTATTAGATTCTACCCCTGTGTTAGACACTGATAGATGGAAAGCTAGGTTCGAACCGTTACCAGTTTCTGAGACTACCCTAATTCCTTCTTTAGAAGAGCCCCCAAAGTTGGACCTTAAACCACTACCCGATACTCTAAATGTGTTTTTAGGCCCATCTGAGACTTTACCTGTGATTGTAGCTTCCGATTTGGATAGTGATCAGGAAAGTAGGCTAGTAAAAGTACTTCAAGACAATAAGGAAGCTTTAGGGTGGACTATAGCAGACATTAAGGGTATAAGTCCTACTGTGTGTATGCATCAGATTCATTTAGAGGAAGACTCCAAACCTTCTAGGGAGATGCAACGTCGACTGAACCCTAACATGAAAGAGGTAGTTCGAAAAGAGGTGCTTAAGTTGTTAGATGCGGGTATTATTTACCCAATTTCAGACAGTAAGTGGGTCAGCCCTGTTCAGGTTGTCCCCAAGAAATCAGGTATCACTGTAGTCCAGAATGATAATAATGAATTAATCCCAACCCGAGTGACCACGGGATGGCGTGTGTGTATTGACTATAGGAAATTGAACAAGGTCACAAGGAAGGATCACTTTCCCCTTCCTTTTATCGACCAAATGCTAGAGCGATTAGCTGGACATAGTCACTATTGCTTCTTAGATGGCTACTCCGGTTATAATCAGATCGTTATTGCCCCAGAAGACCAAGAGAAAACCACTTTTACCTGTCCCTTTGGTACCTTTGCGTATAGACGCATGCCTTTCGGGTTTGTAATGCCCCTGCGACTTTTCAGCGTTGTATGATGAGCATATTTTCTGATATGGTAGAACGGTTTTTAGAGGTCTTTATGGATGATTTTTCAGTGTTTGGTTCATCTTTTGATGAGTGCTTGCATCATTTGACATTAGTGTTGACTAGGTGTAAGGAAAAGAATTTAGTGCTTAATTGGGAAAAATGCCATTTCATGGTTGAATCAGGAATTGTCTTAGGGCACATCGTTTCTTCAAAGGGTATAGAGGTAGACAAAGCCAAAATTGACCTTATTAAGACTCTACAGGTCCCAAAAACCGTAAAAGATATTAGGTCATTCTTAGGGCATGCAGGTTTTTACCGTCGATTCATTAAGGATTTTAGCTTGATTTCTAGACCTCTTTGCAATTTGCTTGCAAAAGATGTTAAGTTTGTCTTTGATGATGCTTGCTTAAAGGCTTTTGATAAGCTTAAAACTTTACTCACTACTGCCCCGATAGTCCAGGCACCTAACTGGAACCTACCCTTTGAAATTATGTGTGATGCTTCAGATTATGCTATAGGCGTTGTGCTAGGTCAGCGAGAAAACAAATTACTCCATGTGATTTACTATGCTAGCAAAACTCTGAATGATGCCCAAATGAACTATACAACTACCGAGAAGGAATTGCTAGCCATCGTGTTTGCCTTGGATAAGTTTAGATCCTATTTATTAGGTTCTAAGATCGTAATCTATACTGATCATGCTGCTTTGAAATACCTTTTGTCTAAGAAGGATACCAAACCTAGATTGATTAGATGGATCCTTTTGTTACAAGAATTTTGTCCAGACATTAGAGACAAAAAGGGTGCAGAGAATGTAGTAGCAGACCACTTGTCTAGGCTAGTTGTTAGTTCCCCTAATAATTCCCTTCCTATAAGGGATAGTTTTCCTGATGAACAATTGTTCTCTGTTTCCCAATCACCTTGGTATGCAAATATAGTGAATTATCTTGTTACTGGTCGAATGCCTCAACATTGGGGTAAGCAAGATCGTTCTAGGTTTTTAGCCGAGGTTAAGCATTTCTTTTGGGACGATCCTTATCTGTTTAAGTATTGTCCGGACCAGATTATTAGGAGATGTGTATCTGAGAGTGACCAGTCTAGTATTATCTCCTTTTGTCATGAACATGCATGTGGGGGTCATTTTAGTGCTAAGAAGACTGCTGCTAAGATTTTGCAGTGTGGATTTTACTGGCCTTCGTTGTTTAAAGATTCCCATAGTCATTGTGTTTCTTGTGAGCGTTGCCAGAAGTTAGGAACCATTTCCCGTAGAAATATGATGCCTTTGAACCCTATTTTAGTGATTGAGGTCTTTGATGTGTGGGGCATTGATTTTATGGGTCCATTTCCTATTTCGTTTGGTTATCTTTACATACTTGTCGCTGTAGACTATGTGTCTAAGTGGGTTGAGGCGGTTCCGTGTAAAACGAATGACCACAGGGTCGTAGTCCAGTTTTTGAAAGAGAATATACTTACACGTTTTGGTACGCCGCGAGCTATAATTAGTGATGGAGGTTCACACTTTTGTAATAGACCGTTTGCTCTTTTAATGAAACAATACGGTATTACCCATAAAGTAGCAACCCCATATCACCCTCAGACTAGTGGTCAGGTAGAGGTTTCCAATAGGGAAATTAAACGTATTCTAGAGAAAACAGTTAATCCAAATAGGAAAGACTGGTCGTCGAGGCTTACTGATGCCTTATGGGCTTACCGTACTGCGTTTAAGACACCCATTGGAATGTCACCTTATCGTTTAGTGTTTGGCAAGGCATGTCACCTGCCTGTTGAGTTAGAGCATCGAGCCTATTGGGCTATTAAGAACTTAAACTTTTCACTTGACAAGGCAGGAGCTCAAAGAAAGCTCCAGCTCAATGAGTTGGACGAGATTCGTAGAGATGCATACGATAGTGCTAAGGAGTATAAGAACAAAATGAAACTTGTGCATGATAGGAATATTTTACGAAAGTCATTTTCTCCAGGTCAAAAAGTTCTTCTATGACACTCGTTGCATCTATTCCCCGGGTTGCGCTCTCGATGGACCGGTCCTTTTGTGGTCCGTACTGTTTTTCTCATGGCGTGTTGAGATTGAGACACCAGATGGTAGTAGTTCTTCGAAGGTTAACGGTCAGCGATTGAAGCCCTTTTTAGAGCCTTTTCCTACAGGTGATGTTGAGGAGGTCCCTCTGGAGGACCCTGTTTACCTTGATTGACCATCGAGGCGATTTTGTATGTTGTATATTATTTTTGTAGGTTTTTTTACACTTCACCCAGGTACTATCTTTCCGACTTCTCTCTTTACTATTTCCTCATGTTACTTATATTTTGGTACTGTTCTTTAATTAGAAACATTGAGGACAATGTTAGATTTAAGTTTGGGGGTGGGGTAGAACTTTTTGTTACCTTTTCGTTGCAATAAATAAACTCCAGAGCCTAGAAATTTATCCTATTAAGGATGGCACTACCAATCTAAGTGGATGGAAGCATTTTGGTTGTAGGAGTTGAGGACCAATCTGATTAGATGGAAACATCTAAAGAGTCTATTCATAAAAGCACAGAGCTCAGGTGTTAGAAATAACATGATAGTTTCGCCATATCTCATTGAGTCCTTTTCACTTCTTTTTTTTTATTTTTTTTTTTTAAAATATGTTTCTCTAAGTGATTAGGTGGGGCTCACGATTCAAGTTGTTACCATTGCTAGGGTGAATAGAGTGATTGAGATAGCCAAAAAAAAAAAAAGATTGAGACCAGACCATCAGACCAACTGGAATAAATTCAATAAAGTCGACCACTGGAACCCTTGTATATGCCAGTTGTGTTGACCTAGAGTTAGGATTATCGACCACTGGTACCCTTGTATATGCCAGTGTGTTGATATTAGTCAGACCGTATCTCAGTCCATTAGGATAGGTTCATTATGGCAGTTCCTTCAGACAGATATGAGAAACACCGTTCACCTAGTCAACATCAAAACCATCTATGTTTTTCTATATCCATCTTCTTATCTATCCATGTGATTTGTTTGATTCTGATTTGGATGCGACTATCTGAGTAGAGCTCTGTCACTTTATATGAATTTTAGTATGCTTGAGTGCGAACTCGTGTACAACAATTAGAATTTCGCATCAGGGTACTTCCTCTTGTAGTCAATAAGTTTGCCAACCAAGGAGATTCTTTAGTGCCTTCCAAGGTTCTGTGTAGATAGTTAGGGTATGGAGTATAAAGTTTTTGTGGGTATACCTCTGGTAAGCCCTCCGGAGACAACACTCCGCCACTAGGGCCACCTAGGGGTTTAAAGGCTTGTTGCACACGCTAAGTGCAACAGACGATGCCTGCGACAGTGAGTTAGGATTTTATTTTCAAGATTTGATTTGCTCGAGGACTAGCAAATAATAAGTTTGGGGGTATTTGATAGACACATTTTTGTGTCTGATATAATCTCAATTGTATATCTTGTTAGTGCTCGGTTTTGTATTTATTATGGCTTTTTGTGTCTTTGTAGGTGTTTTTGGAGAAACAAACTTTTGCGGCAAACTTGGCTCGAAAAGGTGGTTTTTGCGCTCGTGGGAGAAAATTAATAAGGGGAACCTCAATTACTAAGGGGCATCCTATTTCCAGGGAAGCACTATTGGCACCCCATCAGAGGATAAGGGGAGGTCATCTTTAAGAATTCAAATTCAAGTTCTGGCAGGAATTATTTTACAGCGGAGCATATTTTAGGGTTTGATTTTGGAATGATTATGGAGAGATTCAACCGCTGAATTCTCTTGGGTTAGGCTTCAGTGGACTAAACAGGGCGTGTATGGGTGTTTTATTCGATGAACTTGGGCTGGATTTTTAGTATGAAGCAAAACAGGAAAGTGATATAATCTCGGGTTTTTGCTATTGAAAAGTTACGTGGATTATGCTGGATATTTTCATGGATATGACTCGAATTAGCCCGTTGCTACAAAACAGGGGTGGTAGTAGAGTTTGAATCGAACCAGGAGAAGTTATGACGTGGTTCTCGTGAAAACAGGGCAAGAGAGAAGTTATGGGAAGTTGATTTATTTTTAGTAAATACATACAGAATGGGAATAGAATATCACCTGTTGGATTTGATTCTATCCTAAGAAGAGGGTTGACGACGGAAACCAGAGAAGAAAAGGGAAAGAATCCGTAACTTTCTGTGAAGAAAATACGGAACTTGGAAAAGAACAAAAACAGGGGTGTTCTCGGGATTTAATGACCCTGTGAAGTATATAAAAGGAGTTGGGAGGTTCAAAGAAAGAGATCGAGTAGTTGGGGTCGGTACGAAAACTTAGGAGAAGTTTAGAGGAGAATAGAGAGCTCCAGAGATCGAGTTGTAGGAAAAATATAATATTCTGCTGTTGCAGCTGAAGAGGAAGAACACGAAGAACATTGACGCACAAGTATCTGTCGCAGAACACTATCGCTATTCAACAGCAGAACCCATCTATCGTTTATCAACAATAATTGCATTAGGTCTTTAGCTATTGTTTCCTCTTTGTAACAGAGATTCTGCAACACCTTCACACTGTTGCGAATCGGCTGTGTTATCACTTTTTCACCTCCTTGTACACTTTTGAGCTATAAAAAGATATTTTGAGAACATGGTTAATATGAGGAGCTAAACACCATTGCTGAGGCGCTAGAGGAAGCTATTTTTCCAACAAGAAGTGGTATATTCTCTTTTATCTATTTATTTCATTTTATTATGATTATTTGCCTTGAACTAATATCGAATATGATTTTTATTTGAGTAATTGTGATCTATTTTGATGGAGTATGCTTAGTTTAAGACTTTTGATGCTTCATACTTGGTATTTACAATTATTTCTTTTGAAAATCTACTTGTTGCAATAATAAGAATCAAATTGAACGAGAAAATTGCATGAATACAAATATTGGATTAAATCACTTTGAACTTGGACAATAGTGGAATCTTAGCCTCAGTGTTCTTTTAATATTGATACCAACTTTGTCGGTGTTTGTTATAATTATTAGTGAGTTTTCTATTTAGTTTTGAATTTAAGTCTAAAGTTATCCTTCACAAGTTCGAGAATCGAATCACTTTTTACCACTATCTACAAATCACATCAACCCTTAATGTTGATATGGCATGACGATTTGTGTTCGCTCGCAGCAGAGTAGCACGAATCTCCAAATATCAAGGATAAGATCTTTGCATAAGGTATTCAGTCAGAAAAGCATGTTGCTCTCTGGCAATGAATTTAAAAGAACTTTGTGTCAACACATAGAATTCAATCAATTGTCCTGACTAACTTGCAGAAGTTAGGGTTTCATGCCTCGCGCAGTATAATAGACCTTGCTTGTCAAAATTAAGCTTAGGAGAATTAGGTAATTAATCCGCCATGGATTAGCAGGTGCAAAACCTCGCCCAGAATCAGAAAAACAGGGAGCCGCAACAGCAAAGGGAGGCGTGGCCATGCCTTAGGCCAGCTGGCGCCACTTTCCATTGGACACACCCCATCCTAATACGGCCATATTTCCCTCGACCAATTAGGTCGCTTTAAACTCGCCACGCGCACATAAGTTGTGGCTGGGCCCATGCTTGCCGGCCCCACTTCCCATCGACCAATAGGGTCGCTCTAAAGACGCCACACTCTCGCCAGAAGTGTAGCCACAACCATGCTTGGCCGGCCTTCTTTTAATCGACCAATAAGGTCGCTCTAAAGCCGCCACACCCTCACCAGAAGTGTAGCCGTGCCTTATGTTTGGCCGTCCCCCTTTTCGTGGCCAATCAAGTTGCTCTAAACTTGCCACCATACATTAAAGGCCAAACGCACCCTGTCGCGCCACCATACTAACTAGAAAGCCAAACGCGCCCTGCCACGACAACATATTGATCGGCATGCCAACATGCCACTCTACCACGGTAACATGCCAACATGCCACTCTGCCGCGGTAACATGCCACTTCGTGGAAACCTGTCATAAATAGCCACCACACGGCAATCTCTACTCAGGTCGTTTCCACACTACGACCTTGCCATAGTTCCTTTGGCATAGCTATGGCGCCATTCGCACAAAAGCATCGCCATGCCGCAGCCGCATGCCACACGCACCAATTAGGGTTTCGACATGCTAAACCCTAATTTGGGCAAGTTGCTACCAAAGGCAAATAACGTTTCCCAGAGCAATGGGATTGATGTGGCAATAGGGCCAATGTTTCCATGCCACATGTGGGTCCAACACCACGTCGCCAAACCCTAGCATTGGATATGACGCCAAACCCTAGCTTTGGCCATGCCACCAATACCGAACTTTGGCCACAGAGCCAAATCTTAGCTTTGTCCATGTAAACCACACTTGGGGACTGAGGCTCTACACGGGATCCCTTCACTGTCAATGCGCAGAAGACACGGTCAACCAAAAAGTCATAGCCAATAAGATCATCCACCCTTCAAAGGTGTAGCGCAAGAATATCATCACCTCTCTGTCTAGAAGGCGCCTGCAACACTTTACGAGGCCGCGACAGATCCCAAGCCTACTCAGAGAAAACAACTTCAGTAACCAAAGAGAAGTGCGACTGGGGACTGCTCATCACGGTCCATCCCCGACAAAAATCAAGCATTCATGAGATAACTCCAGAGATGCGACTGAAACATTTTTCTTGAAGAGACAGAGGGCGCCATGATTAACGACATAACTCTGTCACTTCTACCTCTTTGTTATCCAGAATGTTTCCTCCATGTGATATTCCAAGCATCCCAGCATCACATCCAGGAGAGTATGATAAGATTGTATTAAATCCCATAGGCGTGGATTCAAGGCGATGCAATTAAAGTAGTCTACACCTAGGGACTGAAGTATCCTTCATGTTTAGAAGCTTAAACGCAGTCACCACCTTTCCAGTGAATGCAGCAGAAGCACATCTTCCACGAGAAAATAGGCTCGGGATAATTACACATGGGGACTACCAGAATGGGATGCCTTCACTGCCCTCAACCAGGTTATTCCCGATTTCAACATCATCATTGTCGAAGTTTTACGAGCCACAAGAATTTCTCAACATGAAGTCGTACACGTGCAAAAAGACTCCAAAAGCACGCCACAGAGATACATTCACATATTCAGCCACGCCATCGGATCTAACAGAAGTATAACTGGGGACTTCGCACCGCATCCCGTTCCATACAATAGTCTAAGATTCAGAATATGGTTCAAAGGATGTCGTTTGGAACGAAGTCCTTGAAGACTTGATAGCAGCACATCGGCAACGGAATGTCTCTCAACTCATTTATTTCACCCAATGACTCCAGAAGATTTCGACCATAAAAGCATCCACAACATATCATCATCGCAATCAGAAAGTATAGGTACCAAATAACCTAAAGTCAAGGATGAACCAACAACGCAACCACAATCTCCAAGATTAGCCCTAACATTATTTCATCCATCCATCCCAAGAGTGCAATGGAGTTTGGTAAATTTTGAAATCCACTGTAGAGGTCAGATACTCATTCTTCTAGAGTCAAAACCTTATTACACATTCTGGAGAAGACCGATGGTATTGTTGGGTGGATACATGCGAAAGCACCTACTTTGAGTTCTCCTGGCTCGCCTTACTGCTGATGATAACTATTGGAGATTGCTTTGTTTCCATTAATGCTCGCTCTACCACCGCTAACAAATAATGAAGAGGAGCCAGATACTGCAGATGAATGCACGGAACCGGACGAACAACAAAAAACAGAAGAGGGTCGATACCCCTTTTCATACGAACGCAATTTATAGAGTTTGAACAGAATAAAGATTCCTTATTGCTCCATGAACGGGAACAGATGACTGGTCCCACCACACTCATGCTCCATAGCCGAAAAAGTAGTGTGCCAATACCTCCGCTCCATGACCGAACCAGCAGTGCGTCACAACGAGGAACACCAGTCACTCAACCTGCAACGCTCCATGGCTCCAACACTCCATGGTCAATCCAACTATCCATGGATCCAGCACTCCGTGGTCAATCCAACTCTCCATGGATCCGAAACTCTATGGTTAAGTTAGCGCCAACGCTCCAGCATTCCGTGATCCAGCCAGCAAGCCTTCCAAGTGCCATTTCCACTGTTCCACGGACTGAAGCCATCAGCGCCACCATCATCATTTGAAGCCAAAGTTCCAGCGCTATCATCACCGCTTGGTAGCCAAAGTTCCAGTGCAATCATCACCGTTTGGTAGCCAAAGTTCCAGCGCTATCATCACCGTTTGGTAGATAAAGTTCCAGCGTCATATTTTCACTATTCCATGGACTGAAGCTAGTTTCCAGCATTCCATGGACTGAAGCCATTTTCCAGCATTCCATGGACTGAAGCCAGTTTCTACCATTTCATGGACTGAAGCCAGTTTCCACCATTCCATGGACTGAAGCCAGTTTCCACCATTCCATGACCTAGCTAGCGTTATCTTAGCCGTTCAAAGCAGCGCCATCCACCGTTTCACGAATCAGGATCCAGTCGTGCCATCTCTGCTTCTCCGTGATCTAGCCAGCTAAGTGCCATCCACCACTTCACGAACTTAGCCAACAACACTGCTCCACGGACCTAGCCAACAACGCTTCTCCGCGGATCTAGCCAGCAGCACCATTCCATGTATGTATCCAAGCAAGTAGCATCGTCCATCATTCATCCATCATTCAAATCCAACAGCGTCATCTACCTTTCGTAGACAACCAGCGCCCGTTCCACGGACCAAGTTGCAATGTCACCTCTGCCGATCAATATCTAAAGCTACAGCGCTGATGCCAATACCCCATGGCCAAGCCAAATTACGCAGAGCCGGCAACACATGGATTACAGATTCCTCATGCCTTCCGCTAATGTTTAGTTGAATTTCCTCGGCAATCTCTTCATGTCTTGCCCTTTCGATTTTACTCTTGTCTGTCACCATCTTATGCTTACCCCGCAACAATGCCACTGTTACGTGCTAAGTAGGGAACTTAATGTTGATGGTAATTTTTAGCTTAGGGTTAAAATCGTAAAACCTTGCATCTGATGTGATGTCACTCTGCAAGGAAACGGTGCCGTGACTGCTAACCTCTCCACCGACATATTTATTGAGCCGTTCAATATATCTACATGAAATTTATCCATACTGGCGAATGTAGCAACCATCCCAGATGTCCTATAAATTTCGGTGCCTTGCCTATATTTAAGTTCCTTTGAATGCCTTCTATGCTATGTTCTCCAGCTGAACCCTTAATGTTAATATGGCATGACGATCTGTGTTCACTCGCAGCAGAGTAGCACGAATCTCCAAATATCAAGGATAAGATCTTTTCATAAGGTATTCAATCAGAAAAGCATGCTGCTCTTTGGCACTGAACTTAAAATAACTCTGTGTCAACACATAGAATTCAGTAAATTGTCCTGACTAACTTGTAGAAGTTAGGGTTTCGCGCCTCGTGCAGTATACCAGACCTTGCTTGTCAAAACTAAGCCTAGGAAAACTAGGTAATTAATCCACCATAGATTAGCGGGTGCAAAACCTCGCCCAGAATCAGAAAAATAGGGAGCCGCAGCAGCAAAGGGATGCGTGGCCATGCTTTAGGCCAGCTGGCGCCACTTGCCATTGGCCATGCCCCATCCTAATCCGGACCTATTTCCCTCGACCAATCAGGTCGCTTTAAACTCGACACGCGCACATAAGTTGTGGTTGGGCCCATACTTGACGGCCCCACTTCCCATCGACCAATCGGGTCGCTCTAAAGCCGCCACACTCTTGCCAGAAGTGTAGCCACGCCCATGCTTGGTCGGCCCTCTTTTAATCGACCAATCAGGTCGCTCTAAAGCCACCACACTCTCACCAGAAGTGTAGCCCTGCCTTATGTTTGGCTGACCCCCTTTTCGTGGCCAATCAAGTTGCTCTAAACTTGCCACCATACATTAAATACCAAACGCACCCTGTCGCGCCACCATACTAACTGGAAATCCAAACGCGCCCTGCCACAACAACATATTGATCAGCATGCCAACATGACGCTCTACCGCGGTAACATGCCAACATGCAACTCTACCGCGGTAACATGCCAACATGCCACTCTGTCGCGGTAACATGCCACTTTGTGGCAACCTGCCATAAATAGCCACCAACGACAATCCCTACTCCTGTGGCCGTTTCCACACTAGGCCTTGCCATAGTTCCTTTGGCATAGCCATGGCGCCACTCGCACAAAAGTATCGCCATGCCGCGGCCGCATGCCACACGCACCAATTAGGATTTCGACATGCCAAACCCTAATTTGGGAAAGTTGCTACCAAAGCCAAATAACGTTTCCCAGAGCAATGTGATTGATGTGGCAACATGGACAATATTTCCATGCCACATGTGGGTCCAAAACCACGGCGCCAAACCCTAGCATTGGCCATGGCGCCAAACCCTAGCTTTGGCCATGCCACCAAGCCCTAACTTTGGCCACAGAGCCAAATCTTCGCTTTGGCCGTGCTACAACACCACAGGCGTGGCCATGCCACGACGCCACTGGCATGCCGCTATGCCACGTCTACTGGCACACCGCTATGCCACGTCTACTGGCACACCGCTATGCCAAGGCTACTAGCACACCACCTCTATGCCACGGCTACTGGCACACTGCTATGCCACGGCTACTGGCACACTGCTATGCCACGTCTACTGGCACACTGCTATGACACGACTATTGGCATGCCGCCATGCCACGACTACTATCACGACGCCATGCCACGACTACTAGCACACCTCCATGCCACGGCTACGCCATTGGCATGCTGATATGGCGGCTACGCCACTGGCATGCCGATATGCCAATGGCGCCACTCCGCTATGCCAATGGCGCCACTCCACTATACAACAAGATGCGACCATAATCAATGGTCATCCTTCCTCATGAGATGCAATCTCGGCCATCCAAGCTCGCCACCAAACTGACAGACTTGTGTTGAGTTTCAGGCGACCAGATGCATAAATATAGTGGCCATGGCTACGCCAGGCGCCACTTGCATCAACGTGCCACTGGCATGCACGAGCCATGGCATCCATGCTACACTGCCATTGGCGTACACCAAAACGCCACTATGCCATTATCATGCGCCAATACAAGGTAGCCATAATCAACGGCTACCCTCCTTCATGAGATGCGATCTCAGCCACTGAAGTTCGCCACCGAACTGACAAACCTGTGGCAAGTTTTAGGCGACCAGCCAAAACGAGCATAATAGCATTACATGTTGTTTTCCTGCGGTAAGTCCCTTGACTTTGACTTTCCACACGTAGCAAAGTGCTACATGTTTTCCATGAAAACACTCGCGACATCAAACATGTCACAAAATGTGGAATGTTCATCAAGGTATTGGTCTGGCGGTTTACAGCGTGCGGCGTGCAATGCGCCCGTTACAAGAAAGTGTCATAAAGTGGGACAATTAGTGGTGGTGAAAAGTAACGATGTAAACGAATTCATTTCCTTCATCATGGAAGCATAATGTCTGACGGTTACACGTTATTCTTTTCTTCCACCACTCAATCGCTTCCACTTCCTACGAGACCAGGGTACGTTTCAATATGACTTGTATAAATAGGTTTCACCTATTTCCACCAAAGAACAAGTTTTTGGTCGGCAACAACACATTATCTAGAAATCACCTGATAGCTTTCCATTGTGCTAACCAGTTCTACTTCTGATACAAGTCATAAAACAAACCACACCTTCAGAATCAACTATTCTGGTCTCAGCACTCTCTTCGCTTCCCTCCCTAAGACCAACCCTTCTCCTTCACTTTGTGACCGAAGAAAGCCTGGAATGGCCATTTCTTGGTTTAGGCCAGGATTGTACAGATTGATCTCTCGAATCAAAAGTACTCCCTGCAGTACATTGTTCAGGGTCTAGATTCATTTCTCACCCATACACGCGAATTTACCAAAATCAGCAGAAACGGTTTTCACCCACAAATAATTCTGTAATTTAATCGACTTTTAAACATGTGATTTTAGATCAGGAATATGACTAAATCATACATCAGATCATCATGCTATAGTCAGATTTAAGTTTATGCGTTTGAAGATGCTTATTCATCTATATAATTGTGAAAAAAGGGGTGTAACAACCACGCCCAATAATTCGTTTGGCAATCTGTATGGACTAAACTCCAATGTAATTCCAATAGCACCAACTTAAAAGTGAGACTCAATCAAGAAATATATCAAAGTGCTTTATCTCTCTTTCTCAATACAATCAGCAAATCGAACAGATAGAAATCCGTGAGCCTGATTGATATAAGAAATAACTTGGATGTTACCAAAGACCAATGCCCAAGTGTCAATCAAGTTTTATCCAATAATTAAGGTCGGATTTATCAACTGTGATTGAACTACGAACAACCTGTGATATTTCAATTATATAAAAAAATATCCAATACGAAAAAGAAATAACACAGACACCAGAAATTTTGTTAACGAGGAAACCGCAAATGCAAAAAAACCGCGACACTTAGTCCAGCTTTGAACACCACATGTTATTAAGACATTACAGACACTAGCCTACTACAAGTTAACTTCGGACTGGAATGCATTTTAGCCCTAACCAAGTCTCACACCAATTAAGATACAGTGGCGTTCCTTACGCATATAGAACCGTGCCGGATTCTGTGCAGTTGATTCCATTAGATGATCTCACCCACAATTAAGAGTTGCTACGACTCAAAGTGGAAGACTTATAAACAAATATGTCTCCCACATATATGTTTATCCTTTATTCATTTTGTTCCGTCAAAATCATGGTGAACAAGAACCAACTAATACCCATGACTTATACTCCCGCCTAGAAGTATCAGTCCCCTCAAAATAACCTAACTGATTAACATAAAAAATTATTGCAGAATCACAAGAATCTGAGATGAATAACTGTTGTGATTACTTTTCATATCTTACCTATCGGAGATAAATCTCGAGTAAACCTTAGAGAAGATAAAACTCAAGATCATAATACGCAACTAAAGAGAAAATAATTGGATCTGGCTTCACAAATCCCAAATTAAGTCTTCAAGTCGGTAACCTAATAATGGTTTTGGAAAAACCTATGTTAAAGGATAATCGACTCTAGTTTGCAACTAGGACATAAGAAAGTGTCGGGATTAGATTTTCTAGTTGCTAGAATTCTCCTTTATATAGCCTTTCAAATCAGGGTTGCTTACAATCAAACCTAAGATAGCTTAGAAACAAAGCATTCAATATTCACTGTTAGATGAACTCTTGATTTAAGATTCAAGCTAAGCCTGCTTACAAATCAAGCAATCAATCTCCACCGTTAGATAGTCTTAGCTTGTTACACACAAATGAAATATACTTATATTTAGATATGGGTAACCGTACCTAAACGTGTATATTGGGTTGGCTCAATAACAGTTAACTGAAGTTAGCCATATGAACACTTTGTCTTAGCCGTACTCATCTAACACTTCTAGATCAAGTATGATGATCAATCAATCATGATAGATAATCGAATGAATCTAATTGTGTTTCAAATAGAGTTGTCCAATGGATCACCATCTCATAGAAATATTCATGAACAAATTTAAACGAAATTGATTGATTCGTAATCGTACAAAGTACTTATACAAGAATCAATTCATGAACATTAAGCCACGGTTTGCAAAGTTAATTTGCATTCCTTAAATCATAAATGTTTTAGTTCATGAGTATGAGTACGTAACCGATTTTAGAACTTAACCACTGTGTTCGCAAACTGGGTATGCGAACAACAACTCCGGACCTTGGACTAGTCAAGCCGTTCGCAAACCCCGTTCACAAACAACTATTCCGGACCCAACTCAGGTAAACCCGTTCACATACTAGGTACGCAAACAAGATTTCCGGACCTTCTCAGGTATATCCTTTCTCATACTAGGTACGCAAACAAGAGTTTCGGACCTGAATCATCACAATACAATTCGCATACTGGATATGCCTACCGTGTTGTATCCAGACATGGGTAATCATTCTAAATTCTCATTTCAATCATTGAAACATCCTTAGAAGACAACAATGGTAATCTCACACATACCATTAGCTTCAAGTAATTTTCAAGTGATCGAATGATCAATACGAAACTTCTCAAGTTAACATCAAATGACTGTCTCACACAAATCATATAAGATGTTCAAGGTAATTTTCACATGATCAACTTTTGACTTAATATTTAGTTTCAACAAATAAATTTTCTCCAATTAAACTCGCCAAAAATATGATGAACATAGCTAAAGCAAAAAGATTCCAACACATATTTAGAGAAATAGATAAGCGAGATAAATGTTGCTAGAAATATCAAATGTGTATAATGTAAAAGTCTATATAGATATACGACTTAGTCTCATTAAAAGATATAATAGAATAGACTTCTGGGTGATAGATAAATTTTAGTCTCCACATACCTTTTGTTGATGAAGTTCCTCCAAGCTCTTCAGTAGATTTTCTTATTCAATTTGTGAACGTCGTGAAGTCTAAAGCTCAACTACACATTTTATCATAATCCGAGACATGGCTATAAGTAGACTAGAAATCAAGTATATACTTTTGATCAACTAAACTTGAAAAATAAGCTTGAGATAACAATGCTTGCGAGTTCGACCGAGCAGTGCTCTAAAAAATTGTATTTCAGTTTCATTAAAATATTTGTATTATCTAGATCTGAGATTTCTTCTCTTAAAAGATCATGAAGCAAGTAAGGTTTCAAATAAGAAAACATTAGGAATCTTGAAGATTCGATATCTAAAGTTGAAAATTTCATTTCTGCTAAATTTTTTACCACTAGTAGATAGATCTCGTCATGGCAGATACATTTTTGAGATTAAAATCTTCAAAATCAGCAGTTAAAAGTTCGATCTCATTCAGAATCATCATATTACGAACTAATAAACACACATATCATCAATATTTGAGCATATCGTGCTTAATCATGCAGTTTGTCAAGTAATTATATTGAATTATGCATTAAATTAGACTTGTGATCTATACTATGTGTAAATTTATGAAGTTTTAAGAACCTAGTTGGCTCCAATGAAGATACAACGATTCGACAGTTGTTCCATACCTTGTCTGATCGTCGTCCTTAATTATGGAATACGATCTTGATTATCACTTTTATCTATGTTCTCTGATTCTGACAGTACGAAGTTAAGAATTACTGATTATCTTCTAAGTTAATCGTGATTAATGGCGGTTTAGAAGAGAATTAGAGAGAGGGGAGATAGAATTGTCTGAAGTTTATTTTCTATTATCCGAATGAACTTGTTTACATCATCATCCTTTTTGGCTATTTACACATGATATGAATACGACAATTACATGTAGATGACTAACCATGTGACAGCTTGGACTTGATAGTTTCCTTCCTTGTGCTTGTGCCGACCTGGGATAGTTTCTAGGGCCCCCTTCAGCTGACAACATGAGAATCTTCTTAGTTTCGCACCTAAACTTAGGTATGTGCCTAGCTCTGTGTCTCTATCCTGTTCACCTATGGCTTGATCCTTGGACACCTGGTTTAGGTTTTCGATGTCTGACCTTGAGTCTTATTTCATATTCTCAGATGTATCACTCTTCAGCTGTTAGTTCTCAGCTAGATGCTAAATTTTGTCATCGACGACAGTAGAACCCTCGATCATTGTCTGCATCCTCAACCAACCATACAAACTAGACCATCATAAGATCCCAATAAGTTAATAAACAGAACCCAAACCTTTTAATGGCTAATTCATTTCACTCATTTCCAAAAAATCATCTATGGTGGTCAACAATAATGAATCATGCATATGGTGTAGATTCGATCAAAATCCTCATTACATTGAATCATATGTACAAGCATGAGAGTATCATAGTTCTTATGAATATAAATGTTGTGATGCATTTTGATAAAACCAGGATCAATATCACAAAAAACCAAGACTTGCAAACACACTTAAAAAACATTTGTTTTAGGGAAGACCAGCATATGAAACCATCCCATACTGGGTATAACAAATTTGATTAAGGCCCTTGCATTTTTTGTATATTTGTCCCATATTTGTTGCCGTCAGACAATATTTCTAGACCCTTTTCTTTCTTTTATGGATGGATATACCAATAGAGATGGACCAAATTAGTCCAGCTTCCCTCCACCACAGGATTTGGTAGGGATGGTCCACCTTTATGTTTTGAATTCAGTTGATGGCAGAGTTTTTGATTTTGTTGTCAGCATTAGATTTTGCAATGAACTTTGACACTGACCAAATACCTGTGCATCATGTCAGTATCATTAATTCAAACCTTGGAAATTTGCTCCATTTTCACAAGTTATCCTTCCTCCAGCTGGTTCAATTTTCTTGTATAAGTAAAACCTTATCATTGCTATACAGATGCGTTCAATTTCGAAAAACTTCAACTAAGGGAAAATATTAAACCAGGATTTTGATGGAGTTATCTTACTTCTTCATGTCCATTCTTTCTCTTTATCTTCCTTTTCTCTGTTTAACACTGTTTCCAGGAAAATCATTAGGTGTTATTGCACCAGCTTTATACCTTTTTGGTGCCTCTTCTTTAGACGTTGGAAACAATAATTTCCTGCAAACACGAGCTAAAGCAAATTTCTACCCGTATGGGATTGATTTTCCAGGCGGATCAACTGGCAGATATACAAATGGTGCAACCTCCGGAGATTTCATAGGTATGAAAATAAAAGGCCTTTTGCCACTAACTATATGCAGTATAGGTTTCTACTAATGCACACAAATATCGGACGTTCTTTGCCTTATGAACATTTTTTTCTCTATCATGAAGCAACATTTCTCGGCTTACCTTATCCACCATCATACTTGAGTCTGTCAGAGAAACAGAGGCAAACCATCACAACTGGTATAAACTATGCATCGAGTGCTGCTGGAATTCTTCCGGAATCAGGATCTCCACTGGTATAATATCCATCAAGCTATCGAATGTTGTATGCAAGAAGTAACGAATACTGCTCTAACTAGGAGGAGTTGAGTCACTGACTCTTCTGTTTGCTTGCTTGCTTGTACATAGGGAGACGTCTTTTCTCTAGATGAGCAGATCAATTACTTTGACAGCACAGTGAGAAATGACCTGCCAAAGATTTTCAGATGCCCGAGAGTCTTATCACATTATTTGTCTAGGTATGTCTTTGTTATTGCAATTGGTTCCAATGACTATCTCAACAACTACTTACAACCGCAGTTCTATAACAGAAGCAAAACTTCACCTCAACAATTTGTTAAACTCTTATTAGACACTCTTGGACAGCAATAGACAGTATGTATTTAGATCAATTCTTTTGTAGTCAAGTTAGCGTTTGATTATTTGGTGATTATTTATGGGGATCTTTCCTTGCCTACGTGACTTTGCAGACGATTTACAATTCAGGAGGAAGAAAATTTGTAGTTTACGGTATTGGTGCTTTGGGGAGCTTGCCAGTTATACTGGCCAATGTTAATCCGAAGACAACAACTCCATGTGCAGAAAATGTAAATAACTTGATTAACATTTTCAAAAATGGACTTGCAGTCAAGTTGCAACAACTTACTTCTAGCTTAAAAGGCTCTACTTTCGTCCACGCTGATATTTACACGAATAGCTATGCTCAGTTCCAAGATCCTGTTAAATATGGTAAAGAGGATTGTGGTTGATATCAGTTTAACTCCATTGATCAATTTCACTAGCATATATGTGCATAAGCTATCCATGGTTGCTGACCATTCTCTTTGTTGGGTGATTAACACCAAATCCCCTGCTATCATCAGGATCCCTAAATCCGACACAACATATGCAGCATGCTACATGAGTTTATGTTCTTCTTTTTCATATTATAAATATCTTTTGTTTTTCTTCATGTAGGATTTTTCGAGGGAAGAACTGCTATTACAGCCTTTGGAACATGCCTACCTGGACAAGAACCCTGCATTGACAGAAACAATCATCTATACTATTACGGAGTTCATCCGGTTCAACGTGTAAATTACCAATTTGCAAGGAATTGCTTTAGTGGTTCAACTGTGTGCACCCCAATCAACATTCGACAATTAGCTTTAAATCTATGATGATAAAGCACTCGGATACTTTACCTAATGGTTACAGACTTGCTGCTTCCACGGAAACTATGATGTAATATGTTTTTGTTTGTGCTAATTGTTTACCTCTCTAAAAGCACAGTTGTGCGCATGAATAAACAAATGTTTCAATCCTTGGAAACATATACCATTTTACAACATCAATCAATCTTACAAATTCTGAAATTCAACAATTCATTTCAAAAGCAAACAACAAAGTTAAAGCATTTGGATGAATAAGATATAGAGCTGAGTTATGGGTTTCTTCATTGTTAGACAATAGAACCACCATTGACTCGTATAACTTGTCCATTAATCCATTCTCCAGAATCACTTGCAACAAAACCAACAACAGGTGCAACATCTTTTGTCTCACCGAGTCGATTCATTGGGCTCATATCAGCAAATCATTTAATCGTTTCTTCTGTTTTCCCAGCATAAAACAACTCTGTAGCAATCGTCCCCGGTGCAATACAATTTGCAGTAATTCCAGTTCCTTTCAATTCTTTAGCCAAAATCTTTACCATTGTTTCCACAGCCGCTTTTGATGCAGCGTAAGCTGCATACCCAGGAGTTAACCCAGGCAACCAAAGATGTCGAAATCGATATTATACGCCCACCACCACCTCGTGTCAACCGATTTGCTGCCTCTTTACAACAAAGAAATGCACCTTTAGTATTAACACTAAATGTCGAATCCCAATCCTCAACTGACGTAATAGCTAGAGATGGATATTTTGAGTCTAAAATTCCTGCACAATTTACAAGGATGTGAATTGTGGAACCAAAAACTTGTTCAGTTTGATCAAATAAGGATTTAACTTGATCTGGGTCTGAAACGTTGGCTCGAATTGCGACTGCTTTAGGATGAGACGATGATGATGATGAAGAACTATTAGTATTATTCAGTTCTTCAGCTAAGAGATCTGCTTGGGTGGAATTAGAGGATGAATAGTTGATAACGAGTTTAGCCCCTTGTGAAGCCAGATGTATTGCTATAGTACTAACACATGCAAATATATAAGAAGATCAACACATATTAAGTACATGCAATGAAGAATATGGTGATGTCGCTGAACTTTTCTTTCATGAGGCCTGTTTGGTAAAACTTCAGTACCAACGAGTCCTACGAAAAAAGAGAGAAAACATTTATCGCAGGACACCTTGTTTGACCGCAATAGCTGACGTAATTGAGTTCGTCATACTTCGTTTGAGGATCTATCGTGTAGTTGAGTTGTCACTTGTCTAAGTGCAACCGTTGGTAATACCAGCCTCCAGGGACTCCAATCTGGTGAAGTCAGGGAAGCCGGTTCGTACCGACTACGAGAATTGGTCACCAACTCCAGCACTTTCTTTCTCTGCTTCTGTTCCTTTTGGGATTTTTCAATGCCGAACAAAGATTCATTAAAAAACAAGAGGGAAATGAGGAATTTCGATAGGTAGGACTTGGACTCCGACATATTTTGATAGGATGAAGGGGCCTTCTTGATAGAGAAATCGCTCCTTTTTTTAGTAGGGAATATTTTTATTTTTATTTTATTTTTTTCTCTGGTAAAGAACTTTGGTGTTAGCGAGTTTTGAACTGAGGTCACTGGTATCATCACCCAGTGACTTTACCACCGTACTAGAGTGGCAACGGTAATTGGGAAAATAATTGTTCGGTCCCTTTTTAGGTGGTCCCAAGTTTATTTGGTTTTTTGAAAAAACACGTTTTCTGCTTGGTCCATAATTATTTAAAAATATCAAATGGACAAAAACACCCTTCCATACTATTTCAGCATTAATCTCCGTAACTCTTATATTTCATAATTATTTGGGTTCATGCTCTCTGATGAACTCTGAACTTCCTATTTCGTACAGGAGTTCATTCTTTTAAGTGAACACTTAATGAAACCAAATTAGAAACACGTATGAAAACAGAGTTCATTCTTTAAAATGAACACAAAGCAAAACTTCATTATTATGACAAAAAAAACATAGTTCATTCTTTCTAATGAACACATAACAAGAACAAACCAAGTTCACACTAGAGTAGAGTTCATTCTTTAAAATGAACACCCAACAAAACTTCCATTATTATGAACAAAAACAGAGTTCATTCTTTCAAATGAACACCTAATAAAAGCAAAACAAAACAGAGTTCATTTTTTCAAATGAACACCTAATCAAAGTTCATTATTATGAATAAAAAACCGAGTTCATTATTTCAAATGAACACCAAATCAAAACTATAATAGAGTTCATTCTTAAAAATGAATATATAACAAAAAAACGGAGTTCATTCTTTCGAATGAACACATAACAAAAGTTTCATTATTATGAACAAAAAACAAAGTTCATTCTTTCGAATGAACACCTAATCAAAAACACAGATCCACAAAAAACAAAGAACAAAAAGATGATTTATAGAGATTAAATAAAACTCACGAGAAAATCAAATCAATATTTGTAAATCGTCTCTTCATAATCTTCGAATCTTCAACAACTCGTCTGCATCATCTTCATCGTCCCCGTCATCTTCAACAGCAGCAACAACATCAGAGAAGAATAAATACACAAATCTTCATTGTCTTCAATAACAGCAAAATCGATCTAGTAATTTTCAAATCAATCTTCAAAATCAATTGTCTACATCCTCGTCTTCATCAGCACCACCATCGTTTCTTCATCGCCAAAAAGAGAAAAAAACACAGAGAAAGTAGATCTAGAAACATGAGGAGGGAGAAAACAAAAATAAAAATGATTTCCTTCTCTCTTAATAATTGAGTATATATATGGTCCCAAATGGGTGTTTCTGACATTATTTAAAGGAAATTACATCATCCATGACTGTCATCATGTGTGGGTATTGTCCATCCTAAGACCAGACAATAATTTCTAGGACCAAACAATAATATATATTTTTAAAAAGGACCAAACACTCAGTTGACTAGGTCAACTAGACCTAACTCACTCTATTATATAATTTACTTCGGTTTAGTCCTTCAACAAACAGAGACTTTTGGCTAGCCCAATTGCGCTGGGCCCCTTGGAGTAAGAAGTTGGCCATCAGCTGTTTCTAGAGAATTAGGTCACTGTCTTACTCATCTCACGTGGATTACCTTCTTGTGTACTTTTCCTTCCTTTATGCCTTGGTCTTTCAATGTATCCTATCACCTTCTTTATTCTTAGAAAGCCTTCTGAAAGCGCCTTGTTCTTGTATGATCGATTGAGACTACGCTTTCAGTTCTTACAAGCTGTCCACCCAGTACGCTTCCTTCATCTATTCAGACGAGTGGGGGGCAAAGTTCCTTTTATGAATCGAATAGAGAAGCTAAAAGCGTCCTTCTGCGTGACTCCTTTACAATATTATATAAAAAGAAAAGCGAGCATTGCTTAAATTAAATGAAAGGCTGCTAAACGTGTCTACATGGACCTTAGAGAGTAATCAGATTTACACATGCCTTGATGTTGGTTCATTTTTAATATTGTATAAAATGTATCCCAAATACTTATCAACTCCTTCTGGTCCGATGTATGTTAAATCTGGCTTGGTCATAGATAGCGTAGGGATCTTGCTTTGTTTTTTCTGTTCTGTCATGTAAACAACTAATGTTAATGTTGTTAACACACTCCATTAAATCAGAAATGCTTTCTAAAATTATACGCATTATCGCCATATAAAATTCAGAAAAATATATACTGTAAATAATTTTAAAGGGAGTTTGTAGGCGTTTAATATCTTGGATTAAGAAAAAGAGTTCACCTTCTTATTTTTATACTTACTTCCCCCATTTACGATTTAAAAAATATGTACATGATATGTACTTTCTCGGACCTTTTTTTTTAATTATTGGAATATATGCTATTGAAATTTTACTTTTGGAAATGTATATCTTGATTTGTAAGACCATATATATAAACTCTTATGTCGAGAAGTCTATTTGGAGGATAAGTGGATATGGTCACCTCCGGAATCGTCAGCCTTTTTGGCAGCCGTTTGTCGTAACCATTGCATGATTTTTTATGGTCGAGGAGTATGCGGCTTAATCGCAATATGTATTTTTTTGGAGCGAAAGAAATTTCAAAACCCACCAATATCTAATTGGGGAGGCAAGATCGAAGTTACCTTATTGTCATGCATATTTCAATGATAGAGTACATATTTTTTTACTGAGCTGTTTAATAAGACCATATACTTACCTTGCAAAGTCGCTCATACAATCCGGTCATCTCTTACACCTGACAATAGGTGCCTATTGTCGCCTCTAGAATAGTCAACCTCGCTTTGGTAAACATATGGCATAACAATTTTATGTCTTTTCAATGTAGAGCAATCTGGCGACCAATTGGCGCGGTCTCGCTTCTGTTAATTTATACTACCTCCGGTATTTTTGTACACTCAGAAAGAACAAATTATATATAACCTGATCTGCCACCGTTCGTCATGGTCATCGTAATGACATTGTTTGATTTTTCATTCTTTACCGCATATCAATCCGGAGAATTTCTATCAATAAGAAGAGTAGACCATGGAAATGTTACAACCTATTCAAGAAAACCGAACAATTGTAGAGTAAAACACATAAGTCAGGGTGCATTATCCAAAACCATAATATTTGTTGGCGTCTTTGATTATTTACTTATTTTTTTCCAAAAGTGCAACCTTATTGATAAAATTTTTGCCGAAAGTGAAATCACCTGCTTAGGAAGTTGGAATACGTTAGCGAGGTGATGCCATTGTCATAAAATTTCCTTCAAAACCACTATGGATTCAGATCAAGATTGGGAACATAAATTAGATTATCATATCAGCACGGTTATATAGGGGATAAATCAGGTCCACCAATGCCATTGTAGATCATGACCAAAGGGACTAATACTGAAATGCAAAAAAAAAAAAAAAAAAAAAAGAGAGGAAATTATACGTCAACAAAATGCAGTAAGGGAAACACACCAGAATAAAATTCAGAAAGGGAAACACACCAAAAAAATAAAAAAAATACAGACATACAAAGAAACATGATATACTATTCTCAGGTATTGTTTTATTTGGTGCAAGGCTTCATAATACTTAATATTCGGCAATGGTAGATGCCGAGAAACCTTCGGGCATCTTCTGAAGGCATGGTTTCTTGCGAGGTGGATCATTATCGGCCACAGTCTCATCTTCGGCATGGATGATTCCGGTATTCTGAGCATATATGGTTGGAGTTGGTGTTGCAGGGAGCGAAGGAAGCTTTGCTACACTGAAGCTCGGGTATCAAGATTTCTAGGATAAAGGATTTTGGGTGCCTGTACAAAATGATTGAGCAGCCACGGTGACTCATCCATCTCCCTAAAACCTAACGCACATGTGTAAAAAATGAGTGTGGTCTGGATAATCATGGTCGTTGATTTATCTTTCACCGGGATAAATCTGGACCACCACTAACACATGCAAATTTAGCCAAATTATGACTTTTAGTATATTAAAATAAAATATATTAGATTTCAATATAAAAGAGAATATAACAACAACAAAAAATAGAAAAACTTATTGAAGACTTAAGTTTGTTCAATGTAAGCTTTATACATGACGTTTGTGATTAAAAATTAAAAATATGCCTAGTTGCGGGGGGTGGCAACAGTGGTATCAGGTAATTTTGTTGTAGTGGATTGTGACAGCTCGGATGTTCGGACTTATAACGGACAAATGTTTGACCTTGTTGGTGGGGTCTGATCCAGCTAGCAAGTCCAAATTTCCGGACCACCACTCGTGTAGGACCATATTTTCGTTTAAAAGATTTCAATAATTGAAACTCAATTAAATTTACTAAATGAAATGGAATCTTACTTTTGAAATTAGAAAACTTTCAAATAATAATTACAAAATCAAAAGTATCAAATTAAAACAAAATAACGCTTCGATTAAAATTAAAACGTGATACCCAAATCTCCGTGATATATAATAATTTCTTGTCAGGTAGTCTTTCTTTGTTCTATGTGGAAAGGGAGGAAAAGAGGTGAGCAACCACAGCCCATTAGGAAGTTTCCAGAAATAATTGAGTGCATGAAAAACAAACAAATGCAACAGATACAATAATTAAAACAAGGGATATTTGGCGTTTGATACTCACAGTTTGTCCAACTTTAGTGTTTGGTCTAACTTTTGTCCAACTTAGGGGTTGGTACTTGGAAATGACGTTGACTAGCCTTGACTGTCTATAGCTAAATTTAATTTATTTTGTGAAATAAATTACACTGATTTGACAAGTATACCCCTGGAGTGGGTCTAACATCCAATAATTTTAATGAAACTATTTAGCTACGGTCCTGATTAAGAGTTCGAATTTATCAAGCCTAACACCCTTCTCTCCTTTTTCCGCCTCCACATGTTAAAATTGAAAACCCCATTGATGGAGAAAAACACGACACAACTGCTTTTGTTATTACTCCGTCAATACCAAGATTTGAAAATTCCAAAACCAAAATCTGCCAAGTTCGATTCAAGAAAAATTGTAATCAAAACTATATTATCAACCTTCCATAAGCGATTAAGCAGGTTTAAACAGATCATACCATAAATTAACCTCAATTTAAGTTCAATTACACAAAATCAAACATAACGAGGCAACATCTACCAGAACCCAATTCAAAAACCCAATTTCAAGAATGACATGATTTGAGAAATTTTCTTCAATTCATTCAATCCTATAATCCCAACTTATGAATCTACAGATGAAAAAGAAACCCAAAATCAAAACCCTCAATTTTGTTTCAATCAACATTTAATCCAATCCATATAAGAAAATCAGTTATGCTAAGGAAGCGACTTAATAATAACAGTAACAGTAACATTGTAATGTCACAGTCACTCTTAGCTGGCAGTAACTCTTAGCTGGCATTTACCATTCCCTGATATTCACGTGTACTGTTCTCACAGGCTACACAAAACTCCTATCACACAATGCCACACTAGAAGCATAAATATCTTCATTTTACTTTCTTTGCTGTAAGAATCTTCTCTGTAATATTTGTTCTGCAACTGTATTTTTCCATTAATGAAAACTCATTCATTTCTTAGATCTACTATGGTATCAAACTAAGAAAGATTATTCTTTCTCAGGTTTCTCGATCTTTCTCCTCCGCTTCATCTCTGATTCTTGTATGATTCCTATATGATTCAAGAATTTCCTGCATCTTCATCTCTTACTATGGAAAATCCTACCTCTAATTCCATTACTAGGATTTCACTTCATCAACTTCACAGTTTTGTTTCTTTAAAACTTACAGATTCTAATTTTCTCATCTGGAAAAATCTTGTTCTTCCTGTTATTCGTAAATTCAAATTGATGAAATTTCTTGATGAATATTCTCCCTGTCCTCCTCAATTCACCAATGCTCGTAACGAAATGAATGGAATTGGGAGTTCTCTTTACACAGATTGGATCGATGAAGATGCTATAATTCTCATGTGGCTACATTCAACTATTTCTGATACAATCATAACCTATTTTGCTGGATCTCAAACCTCTCATCAATTATGGATCAGCATTGAAGAAAGATTTGCAAGATCTTCTTCAACTCGTACAATTCAACTCAGAACAAAGCTCTTGGCACTGGAACAAGGTGACAAATCGATTCCTGCTTTAATTGGTGAAATCAAATCCATTTCTAGGTTACATTGATGGAACCATCACCAAACCCAAGGATCCAACTGATCTCCTCCATTGGACTCGTGCAGACGATTTGGTTGGTAGCTGGGTTGAAAACTCAGTCGATCCAGTTATCAAATCCAGTGTCATGTCTTTCCCATCTGCACGGGAACAATGGTTAGAGATTAAGAACATGTTTTCTCATAAGAATGCACCGAAACTGTTTGCCCTGAAATAATCGATTTCATCTCTGAAACAAGAAAATCAAAACGTTGCGATGTACTTTACTCAACTCAAGACGTTGTGGGATCAACTCGATATATTCAGACCTCTTCAGCCTTGCATCTGTGGTGTAGGAAAAGATTTTGTAGATCATCATACCCAAGATAGATCCATGGAGTTCTTACAGGGGCTGCATGACCGTTTTTCTGCACTGCACAGTCAGTGTTTGTTGATGGAACCATTGCCATCAGCTTCCAAACTCTACAATCTCGTGAGGCAGGAGGAGGAGCAACAAGCTTTAAACTCATCCTATCTTACTCAGGTTGAATCCGCTACACTTAATGTTTTTCGCAGTGTTCTCAACTCAGAAAGACCAAATCAGAGGTCTTTCTTTAATCCCGGCACTACATCCAACGCTGGCAATGGTACCAACAAGAGACCCAGACCTTTTTGCGACCACTGCAACAAACATGGTCATACTCGTCTTACCTGCTGGAAACTCAATGGCTACCCAAAAGATCCGCTGAGATCCAGAGATATTCCAACTCCGGCATATGCTGCTACTGCTATTGTTCCCAATACACAGGCTGCTCCTGGTATAACTGCAACTCAATATGCCAGACTTATGTCTTTACTTGAACCAAACAATGGAGACACTGTTGTCACTCCATTTGCCAATTTTGCAGGTATTACTCTGACTTGTTCTTCTAATGTTTGGATTATAGACGGTGCTGCAACTCATCACATTTGCTCATCTCTTTTTTTTTCTTCTTCTTACACATTGGTTATGAACCCAATCACGGTTCAATTACCAGATGGTTTGAATATATCTGTGACTCATATTGGGACTGTGAATTTATCTCCCAATATTCAGCTACTCAATGTTTTTCACATTCCAAGTTTTAAATTTAACTTGATCTCTGTAAGTCAGCTTACAAGCACAGCAAACTGCTGTATTAATTTCTCACACGAGTCTTGCATTTTTCAGGACCGTCTCACGAACAAGGAGATTGGATGGAGTAGGCATATCGCTGGCCTCTACCATTTCAGTTTCCAACCATCAGTTTCATCTTTAACTGCTAATAAACCAGTGGATATATGGCACTGTCGTCTCGGTCATCCACATATGGATTGTTTTAAATTTTTAGCTCGTAATTTTGCTTATGTTCGTTCTTCATTTAAACACTTATGTGATGTATACCCACGGGAAAAACAATCTCGTCTCAAGTTTAATAACAGTATTTCTTTATCAAAGCATCCATTTCAATTGATTCATGCTTACATATGGGGTCCTTTTTCTACTGCTTCTTTAACTGGTGCAAAATATTTTCTTACAATAGTAGATGATTACTCTAGGTGTACATGGGTATTTTTGATGAAAGTAAAGTCTGAAACCTTGAAGTTTCTCAAATATTTCTTTGCCTTTGTTATAAAACAATTTGGGCATCACATTACCAACATCTCCTCTGGTATCAATTCATTAGTTATTCCTCAATTACAGACTTTCAGGTTTGATAATGGGTCTGAGTTTAAATCAAATGAACTTCAATCTTGGTTTCATCAAAATGGAATTCTCCATCAAACCAGTTGTATATATACGCCACAGCAAAATGGTATTGTTGAACGCAAGCATCGCCACTTGCTCAATGTTGCAAGGTCTTTACGCTTTCAAGCTAATTTACCCATCCAATTTTGGGGAGACTGCATTTTAGCTGCAACATATTTGATTAACAAATTTCCAACACCGGTATTATCTCATAAATCTCCACATGAGTTACTTCTCAATTTTCCACCAGATTATTCACATCTCCGAGTGTTTGGTTGCCTTTGTTTTGGAAGAAATATATGTATTTGTAACAAATTCGATGAACGTGCTAAGCCTGGCATTTTCATCGGATATCTGCATGGCCAGAAGGGTTACAAAATTTTTGATCTATCATCAAAATATGTGTATGTATCACGCGACGTAGTGTTTCATGAACATACATTTCCTTTACATGTCTTCATCAGCATCAGTTCTTGTTGAGCCTTCACAGCCTGATTATTCTTATTACGACTCCATATTTCAGTCCCAATCATGTGGTGATATTCCGAATCCTGAGCATTCTATCCCATGCTCTCAGTCTCAGTCGCATTCTGAGCACTCAGATCTTGTCGTACCTTCTCATGATTCCGCTGCACAACCAACTATTGCTACACGCAATTCCATGAGTGGCTCGTCTTCTGTCCGTTCCGCAGAATCAATTTATATCTATACTACTACCGTTCCAGTAGTTCAGTCACCTACCGTATTGTCAGGCCAATCATCCACATCTCCACATATTCAGGTGCCTATCTCTCTAGCGATTCCATCATCAGCAATACATTCACATCCATCTCGTTCTCGTAATGCACCATCCTATTTAAAGGATTACCATTGTTTTTCTACTAAGGATGCGTCTTCATCACTGTATCCAATGACAAATTATTTGTCCTTCGACAAATTCTCTGCTTCACACAAAGCTTTTTTAGCTTCAGTTATTCTCACTGATGAACCGAGATCATTCTCTCAGGCAAATAAATGTCCCAAATGGCGCGCAGCCATGGCCAAAGAAATCATTGCTTTGGAAGCCAACGATGCTTGGATATTAGTAGATTTACCACCTGGTAAAATATCCATTGGCTGCAAATGGGTTTTTAAAATCAAGTTCAATGCTGATGGTACCGTTGAACGTTACAAGGCTCGACTGGTATCCAAAGGCTACACACAACAAGAGGGTATAGACTACTATGATACCTTTGCACCAGTAGCTAAGTTGGTTATTGTTCGTGTCTTATTATCTATTGCATCTATTAAGGGATGGTCTCTTCATCAACTTGATGTCAACAACGCGTTTCTTCAAGGTGATTTGGATGAAGAAATTTACATGAAGCTTCCACCAGGTATGGCACGTCCAGGTGAGTCCAAAGTTTTCAAACTCAAAAAGTCTCTCTATGGTTTAAAGCAAGCCTCTCGCCAATGGTTTGGAAGCTTTCTTCAGTTTTGTTATCTTAAGGATTTACTAAATCCTTATGTGATAATTCTCTTTTCACATATCATCGTGGTACAACCTCTATATTTGTTCTTGTCTATGTTGATGATATTATCATCACTGGTACAAATAATAACTTCATTAATTCTCTCAAATTGCATCTCGCTTCTCATTTTTCAATCAAGGATCTTAGTAGTTTGAAGTATTTTTTGGGAATTGAAATTTATCGCTCATCCAATGGTATATTTCTATGTCAAAGAAAATATATTCTTGATATCCTTAAGGATTCCGGCCTCACAGGGGATCGTACATCAGCTTATCCAATGGATACAAAACTCAAGTTGCTTCCTACAGATGGTACGGAATTGACTGATCCAAGCTGCTTTCGTCGTTTAATAGGTCGTTTGTTATATCTTACGGTAACACGACCAGATATCACATAGTCAGTTAATTATCTGAGTCAATTTTTGCAACATCCCAAATCAGCTCATATGGATGCTACTCGTCGTATTCTAATATATCTCAAGGGAACCATTGGACATGGCATATTCTTGTCCTCATCCAGTTCTCCTTTTATTCATGGTTACACTGACTCTGATTGGGCAGGCTGCCCAATTACTCGTCGTTCTACCACTGGATATTTTGTTACCTTAGGTAATAGTCCAATTTCTTGGAAATCAAAGAAACAGCCTATTGTGGCTCGTTCATCAGCCGAAGCTGAATATCGTGCTTTGGAAAATCTAACTGCTGAGCTTCAATGGTTAATTTATCTCTTCAAAGACATGCACATTTCTTGTCCTCTTCCTATCACTGTTTTTTGTGATAGTCAAGCAGCAATTCATATTGCTCAAAATCCGGTATTTCACGAACGTACTAAACACATCGAGATTGATTGTTATTTTGTTCGTGAAAAGTTAATAAGTGGATTGATTCTACCAAAACATCTTCCGTCGTCTTATCAACTGGCCGATGTTTTCACTAAGCCTCTGGGAGCTCCACAATTTGGTCGTCTAGTTGGCAAGTTGGGCGTTCGTTCAGGCTCTACCGCTCCAACTTGAGGGGGGGTATTAACACATGCAAATATATAAGAAGATCAACACATATTAAGTACATGCAATGAAGAATATGGAAATAATATTAGTACATACAAAGATTAATATGTGATTGAATACATGCAATGTAGAATAATGGAAACAAAGATTAGTACATGTAAATAATAATATTGATGTAATTAGTTTTAATTTCTTTGATTTATATATAGGAATAATTTAATTCTCTTGATGTAATTATAGTATTAGGATTTTCACTTATTCAATATATTTGTACAAGTATATATACAAAATAATGAAATTAATCTCAACACAGTCGTGTGAGATAGAAATCCCAAAACCCAATATTGCAACATATAGCTCGACGAATTCCTCGTGAGGCACCTGATACAATTGTAACTCGATCGGCCAATGGGAGGAGATTGGCTATGGGGTGGTTGGTGATGCTCAGCTCAGATGCACTTGCCATGGTTTGTAAATGGTGAAAAAGATTTGATTTTGAATTTGATGACCGATGAGTGAAGGAGAGGGGGTGGTGTATTTATTGGCGGAAAACGAAGAGACCAGCTAGGATCCTTATGCTGTTTATTCGAGAATTATTTATTTTTACTTTAATTCCTAAAACGGCCTCACCTCTTCACAGTTATGCATGACGTGGAGTATCTCATTGGGGCGTGGTGATGTCGCTGAACTTTTCTTCCATGAGGCCTGTTTGGTAAAACTACAGTACCAACGAGTCCTACGAAAAAAGAGAGAAAACATTTATCGCAGGACACCTTGTTTGACCGCAATAGCTGACGTATTTGAGCTCGTCATACTTCGTTTGAGGATCTATCGTGTAGTTGAGTTGTCACTTGTATAAGTGCAACGGTTGGTAATACCAGCCTCCAGGGACTCCAATCCGGTAAAGTTTGGGAGGGAAGCCGGTTCGTACGGACTACGAGGAATTGGTCAGCACTTTCTTTCTTTCTTTGCTTCCGTTCCTTTTGGGATTTTTCAATGCCAAATAGAGATTGATTGATGGTGGGTTTGTTTGCCGAATTCATGATTAATGTAAATTTTTCATGTGTTTGGTAACTTATTTAAAATTCTTAGGATTCATGGAATTTATCTTGTTTAAAAGTTTATATACTGTTTGGTATTACCCTCATAATTTTAAAATTGTATATATAATATATGAGATTTAAAGTTAAAAGAAATGGGTTCATAAATTCCTTGATAAATTTCTCAACAAATCTTAGGGGGAGAGGTCGACTCCATATGGAGAATTTGATGGAAAACCGATTCACGTGGGAAACGCGATTCCAGGGATTCGGGCAACCAAACATAACGAAGAAAACGTAATTCCACCAAATCTCATGAACCCATAAATCCCACCTTTAAAATTCTACATCTAAACCCACCATAAAAAAAAAGAGGGAAACGAGGAATTTCGATAGGTAGCACTTGGGCACCAACATCTTTTAAAGCCTAGTTCGATACCGTTGTGAGTTTTACAAAAGTGCTTTCTGTTGTTCTGTGATGTGCTGTGCTATAAAAATAAAGTAGTCAGATGTTTGGTAAACTATTATATGTAAAGTGTTGCGGAACCAACAATCTATTTGGTAAATTATCGTGTTGAAGCGCTTACGATGTGGCTAATGACGAAAATATACATGGTTTAAAAATTCTTTTTAAATTACGTATATTAATAATAAAATATTTTTTTTTTTATTTTTGAATATTATTTAAATAAAGATACAAAATAATAATAATTCTTATTCATATTTTCATAATTTAATATTTTTAATTTATTTTAATTTTTATTTTTTACCTTTAAATATCTATTATTATTGTTGTTGTAATTATTATTTTAAAACAAAAATTAATAAAATTTGATTAGTGGAATAATTGTACATAAATAAATATTTAAGGGGTAGATTTTGTCTTTTTAATATAATAACAAGGTTAAAATAGAGAATTAATTAATTAAAATTGAAGTGAGTCCACAACTTCTGCTTTTACTGCTTTTAAAAGCTATTCCTGGGTAGGTTTTAAAAGCCTAAAATAGAAATGTTTTTGGAGAAAAGCGTTTTGAAAAAAGTTTACCGAACGCTATTTTCCTAAAAAGTTTGTTACAAGTTGGTCGAGTTTTGAACTCAGGTCACTGGTATCATCACCCAGTGACTTTACCACCGTACTACACTGGCACCGACAATTGGGGAAATAATTGTTTGGTCCTTTTTTAGGTGGTCCCAAGTTTTATTTGTTTTTTTGAAAAAACATGTTTTCTGTTTGGTCCATAATTATTTAAAAATATCAAATGGACAAAAACACTCTTCCGTACTATTTCAGCATTTATCTCTATAACTCTTATATTTCATAATTATTTGAGTTCATGCTCTCTGATGAACTCTGAACTTCCTATTTCGTACATGAGTTCATTCTTTCAATTAAACACTTAATGAACCCAAACTAAAAACACGTACGAAAACATAGTTCATTCTTTAAAATGAACGCAAAGCAAAACTTCATTATTAGAGCAAGTCTTATGTGGAATCCAAACTATTCCAAGTGTGGAAAAGCCATGGAATGTCAAGTCTAGTGGCTTCCAAGTTGGGGTCTTCCACAGAAAATCCAAGCAAGGTTCCACGGTTTCGTGGAAGGGTTCGAGGAATCCATCTGAACGCCAATAAGAATAGCGTTAAACGCAATTAAGAATGGAGCTAAAAAAAGTAATTAAGAATTGCATTTTTTTTATCCGTAAATTTAAAATGAGTTGTTGAAATCTAACGGCTGAAAAAAAGCTTGATTCTTAATTGCGTTTTTTTAGCTCCGTTAAGAATAACGTTTTTTTTTTATCTTTAGATTTAAAATGAGTTGTTGAAATCTAACGGCTGAAAAAAACTTCATTCTTAATTGCGGTTTTTTAGTTCCGTTTAGAATAACGTTTTTTTTATCCGTAGATTTAAAATGAGTTGTTGAAATCTAACGGCTGAAAAAAGAGCTTCATTCTTAATTGTGTTTTTTTTAGCTCTATTCTTAATTGCGTTTTTTTAGCTCCATTAAGAATAGCGTTTCTACTATTCCACCATTACACTTGCGCTTCCATCCATAGATCCAAATGCTGAGGTGGCGTGGAAGATAGAAGATGGATGGATTCCACCATAAGACTTGCTCTTATGACAAGAAAAAAAACATAGTTCATTCTTTCTAATGAACACATAACAAGAACAAACCAAATTCAAACTAGAATAGAATTCATTCTTTAAAATGAACACCCAACAAAACTTCCATTATTATGAACAAAAACAGAGTTCATTCTTTCAAATATGAACACCTAATAAAACCAAAACTAAAACAGAATTCATTTTTTCAAATGAACACCTAATCAAAGTTCATTATTATGAATAAAAATACAGAGTTCATTATTTCAAATGATTATCAAATCAAAACTATGATAGAGTTCATTCTTAAAAATGAATACATAACAAAAAAACAGAGTTTATTCTTTCGAATGAACACATAACAAAACTTTCGTTATTATGGACAAAAAATAGAGTTCATTCTTTCGAATAAATACCTAATAAAAAACACAGATCCACAAAAAAGGAAGAACGAAAAGATGATTTATAGAGATTAAATAAAACTCACGAGAAAATCAAATCAATATTTGTAAATCGCCTCTTCATAATCTTCGAATCTTCAACAACAACAACAATAACAACAACAACTCGTCATCATCATCTTCATCGTCCCCATCATCTTCAACAGCAGCAACAACAGCAAAGAAGAAATATATAAATCTTCGTCGTCTTTAACAACAACAAAATCGATCTAGTAATCTTCAAAATCAATTGTCTACATCCTCGTCTTCATCATCACCACCATCGTTTCTTCATCACCAAAAAGAGAAAAAACAAAAACACAGAGAAAGTAGATCTAAAAACACGAGGAGGGAGAAAACAAAAATAAAAATGATTTTCTTCTCTCTTAATAATTGGGGTTAATTGGAGTTTAGTATTTACATTTTGTCTACTATTAGTATTTGGTCTAACATTTGTCCAACTTAGGGGTTGGTACCTAAAATCAATGTTGACCTTCATTGACTAGGTTAAATATTGACTTCCGTTTAAAAATTATTAAACGTTTTTCTGAATAAATAAAATAATAAAAAATTTATACGAATTTACTACAATAACCTTCACTTTCCTAACATTTACATCACCCATATTCTCCAAGCCCATCTCCGCCGCTAACACTGCAGCCACCGTCTGTGTCTTTCTCACACATCAACCACAATCACAAGATTCATAACTCCTTCGATCCAATCAACAAAAAAGCACCAAATTTTTCCAGTTGACAACCCTAAAAATCCGAAACCACAATCAATATAGCAGCACCGAACCAAACCCCCCAGCTCTAAACCTAAACTTTCTCAGAATCAAAACAACAACAATTTATCGTCAACAACACTTTACTTTTTGTCGGAGATGGTGGAGTCAGCTGTTCTTCATCCTCAATCAATTTAATGGAGAAAAATTGATTTGATCAGTAAGATGCCCAATTACAGATCTCAAATTCAAAAAATAGACATCACCCATGAATTTCTTACCTGAACATGAAATTAGTGCTTAAATTACAACCCCCCAAATCCCTAAATCAAATCAGCACCAAATTTAGCAAATCCGACACCCTAATTCAACACCCCAAAAACAAGCAACACCAGATTGAGAAAATTCTTGACCAACTGATGGTGTATCTTCATCCAGAGATCCGGAAATTTAAATATGAAAATTTACCCTACAAGTACAAATGAGATCCGTTAAAATTGAAGAGAAAAAACGAAATCTGAAAAAAGAGAGAATAATAACAGGAATAATAATTAAACACCCACTTAGGCATCGCATCTCAAAATCATCTTTTGCATAAAACCCATCAACGAATTTTTGTCGCGGCTGCTCAAAATCACTTCCTAAAGAAAAGAAAAGCTGTAAAGGCAACAGTAGAACATGGTTTCGGTTTTCCGTTGGAATCGGACCGAACCAAACCGATTAGGAGAAAACTGAACCAAACCATATACTAATGGATTGGTTATGGTGTAGAAAGTGGAAAACCGATAGTGTTGGTTTTGGTTTGGTTTGACCTCTAAAACCGAACCAAAAACCATTGGAAAACCATATTAATTTTTATACTTAGTTTCCATCGTTGATTTATAAGTATTAGATTTTATCCATGGATTTAGAGGATAAATAGAAACCCAAATCTAATATTTTAGTGTGATACTTTCTTCTTTCTCTTTCTCTTTCTCTCAGTCGCCTCCCTTGTCCACCCTCAACTACGGCAGTTACTGCTGCTACTGGAATTTCTTCTTCCCGTCTTCCTTCTTTCTTAAACATTTGAACTGTCAGTTTCAGGAAACTGACATAATTATCGGTTAACCGAAAACCACTGGGAAAAACCGAAACCGGCTGGAACCATTTGGAAACCGAACCAATGGTTAATGGTTTGGTTTGGTTTAGATTTTTAGAAACCGATAGTATTGGTTTCGGTTTTGATTTGGCTAGAAACCGAACCGAAACCGACCATGAACAGCCCTACTCGTATGTGGTTTGAAGTTTATCAGACGGAAAATAATCCAGAAGTAAGGGTAACGTTAATTAAGCCGTTGGATTCTAGTCTCCCTTCAAGGTTATGATTGTAATTTCATTATTATTATTTTATAAACTTAAATAAAATTTGGTCAGAAACATTTAACGAGTGTCAACGTGAAGTCCAAGTACCAACCCCTAAGTTGGACAAAAGTTAGACCAAAGAATAATATTGGAAAAAATATAAGTATCAAACGTCAAATAATCCTAATAATTGACTATATATATAGTCCCAAATGGGTATTTCTGTCATTATTAAAAGGCAATTACATCATCCATGACGTCATCCTGCGTGGGTATTGTCCATCCTAGGACCAAACAATAATTTCTATGACCAAACAGTAATATATATTTTTTAAAAGGACCAAACAGTCGGTTGACTAGGTCAACTATACCTAACTCACTCTATTATATAATTTCTAGGACTAAATGGTATTTTCTATTTTTCAATTTGTCTTCATCCTTTAAAGGCAGATATCAGACCATATTATTGTTGCTCATGAAATAATACATAAAGTGAGAAATTCTAAAAGTAGTAAAGGGACTGATGGTGAAAGCTCAGGGTGCCATGTACACCACCAACTTTTTCGTTTCGATGGGAGTATGAACATGTATAGTACTTTTAACAATCAAAAGATGCGCAACAATAAAAACACATACACACACAAGAATTTTATTACCGAAGAAACTGCAACTTGAGAAAAACTGTGGGACCTAAGGCTTTCAATGGGATGCCGAAATCCGATAGCCGTTACCAGTAAACAGAGTTCTTATAGGCAATTTTCCTACATAACGATTATCAGAAGTTGATAACGTAATTTTATCGGTAATTATTGTCTTAACGAAACGGTATCGGCTGTGACACATACTGTTTGGTTGATTACCGATACCAATATTATATAAGGGTAAAATAAATAATTTAGTAATCATAATCCCATTTCTAATTTAATTTTGATCAAACTAAGACTCATCCAAATTCTACACATATGGTACCCATCTTCTACTCGATCTCGAACATATTCAAATTGTTAGAGCATTTCTCGGTTGAACCCACCAAGCGTTGGTATGTCAAGTTTGGTTATCATATATTAGTGAATCAAAACTCATGTTAAGAGTCGCTTGATTATGTGCTATAATCAACTTCGTATAAATTAGCTTGAAAGTATTAGGATATGAGACATTACAAGTATTGCGAAGTCTTGAAGATGTGAAGAAGCAAGGAGCTACAACGACAACAATCATCCTTTCACTTGGGGTTAGTGATATTTGACTTGAACTGTTTTATTCCCTAACGTATCTTTCAAGTCGTGCATATTGAAAACATAACTGCGAAGCATATTTGAACTCTAGATAGACATAGTATTAAGGAATACAATACGAGGTTTATTTCTTAACCATTAAACTTTGTAGATAAGACATCGCCGTAATGATTTGAATGCTATTGTGATTATGTATGGGTATGAGGTGAGGATTTCATCCTAGGGAACAATGTTTACATGTGTTCTAAGGAAGTAAGTTCATAAACTTGTTTGTGGACCGAAAAGGAAATTTCCAGGTGTTATTGGTTTTGTTATTCATTGCATATCTTATGAACAACCAATATGTGTGATAGAGTATAACCACTCACAACTTGTTGTGTTCTTGGTAAAACTATTCACAAAGGCCTGACTTATGTATTGGTATAACTTTTATTAGTAAAATCGATCTTAAGTAATCACCTGTGGTATGATCGGATTTTGTATGTCTGACCAATTAAAAGGAAAGGGGAACCGATCCTTGTAAGGGGTGCAGTACATCAAAGGGAACCGATCCTTGTATGGGGTGCAACAAGATTTATAGCAGAATGGGGAACCGATCCTATGGACATGTGCAACATGTTTTTAGACAAAGGAGAACCGATCCTATGGACATGTGCAACGCATACAAGTTAGATACCATATATATGTGGGGAACCGATCCTAGTACCTAGTCAATCGAATTTTTGGAAAGCTAGTGTGACTATGCACGTACTCACATGGAGGTAGAACCGAAACTTGTTTTGGTAGAACCGTAAACCCATAATTGTGATTGAATGTTGGTTTTATCAATCACATAGTTCTTGAAAGTCAGATGAACCAATTCTAAACTTGTTTGGAAGTGTGGAAAATCGGTTTCAAGGTTGTAAGTGTGAAAGAGAACTTGCAAAGTAAAGATGTTGACAAACTTTGAACACGTGTTGTGAATGTTTATTTCTTTAATTGTTCAAAGATATTCCATAACGGCTAAGGGAAGAGAATCCCAGGATCGAAACATAAGTAAGTTAAGAATCTTTTAATTAAGGTTATTAATTTCATTTTGTAGGAAAATTACAAAATTAGTAATGTGCATTTTACTAATTAGATTTTTCGAGAGATTTTGATCATTATTTTTGGACAGAGCATTTCCAGGAATTATGAAAACCGAATCCGTGCTTTTATGAATATCTTGAGAATATTTCGGTTTTGGAAATTCCTTGGTGTCCAAACTTCCTTGTCTATAGATACTCGAAGTTTGACTTTCTAGCAAACTGATCATTCGTAACAACAAATTTACTCTTTTGTTGTTGTTACTAGTGTAGCCGCCTATTCGGAGAGGAGAGTAACCTAATTAGGAGATATCTCTTACGGCCGCTCAGTTTAAAGTCTTCTTTGGGATTGAGAAGCTCTAGCGTGTACCGTTGGTGGGAAACTAGATAATTGCGGTTTATCTTTTGTTTTCGATTGATTTGATTGACTAACGGTGGTTGAAATCTGATTGCACCTAGTTTGTTTATTCTTGAGAATCTTCTCTTCTGATATAAGATTCACTCAAACTAGTTCAGAGTTTCGACAGGGATCTTTAGACTGTTGTTAGTTGTAAATACGATCTTGTGATAATCCATTGTTAACAGACTTCATTCTGTGCGTGATTGATCACAAGAGATTCAAGTGATTGTGTGCAGATTTTTATTGAAGATTTAAGAAGATTTGAAGACAAAGAATATATTGAAGATCTGACTTGGGTTTTATAATCTTTGGTGTGCACAATACTTGTTTCGGTAAAAGAGGATCCAATTAATAATCGGTTTATCCTTGTGGTAGATTGGATTGATTAATTGAGTAGATCGGCATCAACACGATTCTTCGGATTAAAGGTGTTGTTGGCTTAATCTTAAACGATTACCTTTGGGTGATTGAATATTAGATAGATCTAAGGACCTGACGAAGGAGTTTATGTTGAGATAAACGGAAGATCCTTTGTCCGACTCATATCACTTGGTTGAATAGAGTTGATACCAAACAGATTTGTTGTTTCTTTACTGTTTGGAATACGAACCAAAGGAATTGTTCCAAGTGCGTGATTTATTTATAAGTTGGAGGCGTGGGAATACAGAAGGAACTAGGTGAACTATAGGGTTAGTTACTTGGTCTCAACTATACGAAGTTAGTGTAATTTTGTGTAGCGGATTAATCCTGAGAGTATTCAATTATGGACTAGGTCCCGGGGTTTTTCTGCATTTGCGGTTTCCTCGTTAACAAAATCTTGATGTGTCATTTACTTTTATATTCCGCATTATAATTTTTTTATTATAATTAAAGTAAATTACACAAACGTAAATACCTGTTTACTTGATAAGCAACCCTATTGTGTTTGGTTAAGTCCGAACCTTTGTATCAAGTAAACATACTTCATTGTTGTATTGTCTCGATCTCGTATCCATAGACTATCACACGAAGTGTGAACCGATTAGTTGTGTTGTCTCGACTCAGTCCATAGACAATCACTTTCGGAGAAAGGACTTATAGGTAGGAAATTTTTTAGCTTGAGGTATATTTGGGTACCCTCGCCTTTTCAATTGGTATCAGAGCACGCAAACACGAAAAGATCTAACAAGCTGTGTTTGGTGCGATCCAACCTATAAGAGTTTGAATTCATGTTCGATTCAACTAGCGTTTCAAGATCCTTAGTAGATCTTTGACAAGATTCAGATAAATATTCTTCAGATCTCGTCAAGATCTTAGATAAAGAAATTAAACAAAACCAGTTACTTTCTGATGAAATCAGTAATATCATGAGTGATAAAAAACTGGTAAAAACTATAGATGACTCCAAGGACTCTCTAAATTGTAAAATTTCGACATCTAGATGTTGCAAACAGACTAAGGAAAACTAGTCCAGGAATTTCTTTCAAGAAGTATGGAGCCATTAATATCAGAAAATTTGTTTTGCAAAACTTCTGATCAATCGTGTTATGAATCTTTATAAGATCTTAACAATCCTTCCTAAACCTGGTGAACAATTTCTGGGAGCCTTTGCATTAAAAACAACTTCACCATTCCAGTGGTTTATAGATAGAGGATGTAGTAGACATATGACAGGTGATCTCTCTTGGTTCACAAGAACGGAAGACTATAAGGGAGGATCTGTAACATTCGGAGATGGAAGCAGATATCTTATTAGCAAGAGAGGTACTATCAAACTTCCTTGTATTCTTGAAATTCATGATGTTGTTTATGTTAAAGGAATGAAAGAAAATCTTCTATCTGTAAGTCAAATATGTGACAAAGGTAACAAAGTAATCTTCAATATGAAAGGTTGTGATATTGAAGACCAGTCCGGGAAAATAATTTTTCGAGGACGTAGAAGTATGAATAATTGTTACCTTCTTGATATACAGTCCAATATGTATTGTAATTTGTCTAAGGTTGAGTCAACCCATTTGTGGCATGAACGGTTTGGTCATATCAACTACCGTATGCTAGGAAATCTCATTAATCGTAAACTTGTCAAAAGTGTTCCAAAAATCAACGCTAAAGTAGAAGGTGTTTGTGGAGCATGCCAAAAGGGTAAGCAAGGAAAAATTCCACACAAATCTTCTCGAGACATAGTCACTCGTGCTCCTCTCGATCTTATTCATATGGATTTGTTTGGTCCAATCCAACAAGCTTCCGTTGGAGGTAATAAGTATGCCTTAGTAATGGTAGATGACTATACTCGGTTCACATGGGTTGCTTTTCTAGAGAACAAGAATGACACTCTTGAGGAATTCAGGATTATTGTGAACATGATACAAAATGAACTAGGTCGCAAGCTTAAAAGGATAAGAAGCGATCGTGGTACAGAGTTCAAGGATACGAAAGTATATGAATACTGTAATGAACTTGGGATTACCCAACAATTCTCTGCTCCTATTACACCTCAATCAAATGGTGTAGCGGAGAGAAAGAATAGAAATATTCAAGAAATGGCAATAGTAATGCTTCACAACAAAAACCTACCACCAAATTTATGGAGGGGAAGCTGTTTTTATAGCATGTTATCTCATAAACAGAGTTTACTTAAAATCCAAAACTCTAAATACTCCATATGAACTATGGTATGGAAGAAAACCCAATCTGAGCTACTTAAGGGTTTTCGGAAACAAATGCTATATTCTTAAGGATAGAGAACATAGAGGAAATTTTTATTCCAAAAGTGATGAAGGAATTTTTCTTGGTTATGTTTTTGATAGTCGTGCCTTCCGAGTATACAACATCAGGACCAAAGTCATGATGGAATCAATTAATGTTGTTATCGATGACATTAGTGACTTTTAGTCAAGACAACCACACTGCAACAGAGCTTCCTCCCTCTGAAATTGTTATTAAAGAAAAATAGACTGTAGAAGAACCGTCTGTGGTCCCTCTAATTAGTGACATTGATGATAAAGATGATAATGAAAGTATTTTTGAACAACCTAATGATACTGAATATATGGTTCAAAAACCTGCTAAGTGGGTACCTCAAAGACACTCTACCGAAGACATTATTGGAGATGCCAATGCAAGGGTTATGACTAGAATAGAACTTCAGAATGTCTGCCACTATTCATGTTTTCTATCTTCGATAGAACCAAAGAATATTGAGGAAGCTCTCAGTGAACCTGCTTGGGTTAACTATATGCATGAGGAACTCAGTCAGTTTAAAAGGCAAGAAGTATGGGAACTTGTTCCAAAGCCAGTAGGAATCAACATTGTTGGAACAAAGTGGATCTACAAAAACAAATCAGACGAATTCGGAACAATTGTCAGAAACAAAGCCAGACTTGTTGCTCAAGGATATTCTCAAATTGAAGGTATTGATTTTGATGAAACTTTTGCTCATGTTGCTCGTTTAGAATCTATTAGTCCTTTACTTTCATATGCCTGCTATCTTAAGATAAAATTGTTCCAAATGGATATCAAGTCTGCATTTTTAAATGGGGATTTAAAAGAAGAAGTTTTCGTAGCTCAACCAAAAGGGTTTGAAGACCCATCGTTCCCAGGTCATGTCTTTAAACTTAAGACGGCCTTGTATGGTCTAAAGCAAGCTCCACGAGCTTGGTATGACAAATTGACATCCTTTTTACTTCAAAAAGGGTTCTCTAGAGGTGGTGCTGATAAAACTCTTTTTACCAAGTGGTGTAGTAACCATGTCATTATACCACAAATATATGTAGACGATATCATATATGGATCCACCTCAAAAACTCTAACAGATGAATTCCTAAATCTTATGAGTAGAGAATTCAAAATGAGTAATGTCGGAGAATTGTCATATTTTCTTGGTTTGCAAATACAGCAACAAAAAGACAATATTTTTCTTTCTCAAGAAAAATATGCAAGGAATCTTGTTGAGAAATTCGAACTAAACAAGTCAACTCCTATGGCAACTCCAATGCCAACTACTGGAAAACTTCAATCCAATCTAGGAGAAAAATTTCTTGATAAGAAACTATATAGATCCATGATCGTAAGATTGTTGTACTTAACTGCAACAAGGCCATACATTGCTTTCAGTGTGGGATGTTGTGCCAGATTTCAAGCGGATCCTAAGGAATCACACCTTAAAGCTTTAAAACGTATCATAAGATGTGTTAGTGGTACTGTAGATTATGGTCTATCATACTCTATGGATACAAACAATAGTATTGTTGCCTACTCGGATGTTGATTGGGCAGGTTGTGTAGAAGATCGGAAAAGCACCTCAGGTGGCTGCTTCTATGTTGGTAAAAATCTTGTTGCTTGGCACAACAAGAAACAAAATTCGCAGTCTTTATCAACCTGTGAAGCAGACTAAATTGCTGCTGGTACATGCCGTACCCAACTATTATGGATGAAACAGATGCTCATCGACTATGGAATAAATATTCCAACTATGAACATCCTTTGTGATAACTCAAGTGTTATTCGCTTGACTGAGAATCCAGTTGAACATTCTTGTACTAAACACATAGCCATTAGATATCACTTTATTAGAGAATTGTATGAGAATGGTGTTATCAAATTAGAGTATGTTCCATCTGAGCATCAACTAGCTGATATTCTTACTAAACCCTTAGATAGAGAAACCTTTGAAAATCTAAGGAAATCCATATGAATTATCAAGGTACACTAGTACCGTGAGAACCCTTATGGTTTGAGTGACTTTTTGATTTATCGGGATTAAGTTATAGACCTAGTAGGTAGGCTTTATCAAAGGATCATGAGGGGTTCTGGTAGAAACAATATGCGAAAAAGTCACAATATGTTGAATCGGTTTTGGTAGCATAAAAGCATATGTGTTTCGACGGTTTTCAACTTTTGTTTGCAATTGTTAACACCGGTTTTCAACCTTTCTCTGGTAAAGGTTGAGGTGTGTTGTTATTCTTTTGTTTATGCATTAGGATGACAACGTGGTGATATTTCGAGATCAATTCTCCCTGGACGAATATGCTATCATATTGGAGAAGTGGATGCGGAATTTGAGGTAACAATCTTGTTAGTTAATTGTTTTACTGTTTAAGAAAAGCCTGAGTTTATATTATATATATTTGTTGCTTTTGCTTAACAAAATTTCGGTTTAATTGATATTTATTCCATGATGTGCGTGTGGATGTGTGTTTCAATTGGTTCCAGTTAAGAAAAACTATTTTATCTTGCTTTATTGTGTGATATCAATTGTTTAGGCTTACAAAATTACGGTGCAATTGCGGTACTTTTAAAGTCTATGTTGTTTCAATTGCTTCCGGTTGAGGTGAATAATTATGCAAGTTGATTTATTTTGGTTTGTATGGATTATTTATGGCTTAACGAAATAATTTGTGTACGGGATGAGTTGTTTAGTCTAATTCGATTCCGGATAAGAAACTAAGTTAATTCTGATCTTAGTTTGTCTTATCAAAGTGAGGTTTCGGTTATTCAAGTCTAATCGAATGCCTAAACAAGGAATGCTAGTTAACTAACCTAGTACTTGTCTTGTTTAAAATTGAAAGGTCTAAGTTTATGGATAATTAGAACCTGATGAGAAAAATGGAGTTTATATTTATTTTGGTCTTATCGAATTAAGTGGTTGTTTTTTAACAATCAGTTTAGCAAAGGGACTAATGTGCTTAGTTGTTTTTTTGGTTTGCTAAACTAAATTGGAAAAATTGTTTCGGACAATTGTTTCCTTGGTAACATATCAAAATAAGACTACTTGTAGTTTCGGTTTTGATATTGGTTATCAGAACGTGATGTGTGGAACCCTCGTGCCTAACTCTACAGGTTTGCAAGTCTATTCTGAGATTTGTATGATTCTTTTCGTGTTGTCCTTTATTTTTCCGTTTCTTTGTCATTTTTTTGACAAAAAGGGGGAGAAATATATGGAGTAAACAGGTGATGTTGGCATTGATTTTATATTGTTTGGCATCGCTAGGAAAAAGAACATTGGTACTTGAATGTTTTATCTAACAAAAGAGTGAAAGCACAAACTAAGGGGGAGTAACATGTCATATAAATTGGTATAACAAAGACGTGCGTATTGAGTATCTACCTATATTTCTTAGGGGGAATATTAGCTTTGTTATTATAATGTCAACAACGACATTTTCAAGGAGTGAATGTAAGCAGTTTTACTGTGCTGTTGAATTGGGAATCAAGCGGATTGTAATGAATTCTTGTAATTTGTTTATCCATATGATGTAAGATTTTTTTCACTAAAATTGACAAAGGGGGAGATTGTTAGAGCATTGCTCGGTTGAACCCACCAAGCGTTGGTATGTCAAGTTTGGTTGTCATATTTTAGTGAATCAAAACTCATGTTAAGAGTCGCTTGATTATGTATTAGAGTCAACTTCGTATAGGTTAGCTTGAAAGTATTAGGATATGAGACATTACAAGTATTGCGAAGTCTTGAAGATGTGAAGAAGCAAGGAGCTACAACGACAACAATCATCCTTCCACTTGAGGTTAGTGATATTTGACTTGAACTGTTTCATTCCCTAACGTATATTTCAAGTCGTGCATATTGAAAACATAACTGTGAAGCATATTTGAACTCTAGATAGACATAGTATTAAGGAATACAATACGAGGTTTATTGCTTAACCATTAAACTTTGTAGATAAGACATCGCCATAATCATTTCAATGCTATTGTGATTATGTATGGGTATGAGGTGAGGATTTCATCCTAGGGAACAATGTTTACATGTGTTCTAAGGAAGTAAGTTCATAAACTTGTTCGTGGACCGAAAAGGAAATTGCCAGGTGTTATTGGTTTTGTTATTCATTACATATCTTATGAGCAACCAATATCATGCGATAGAGTATAATCGCTCACAACTTGTTGTGTTCTTGGTAGAACTACTCACAAAGGCCTGACTTACGTATTGGTATAACTTTTATTAGTAAAACCGATCTTAAGTAATCACCTGTGGTATGATCGGATTTTTTTTGTCTGACCAATTAAAAGGAAAGGGGAACCGATCCTTGTAACGGGTGCAGTACATCAAAGGGAACCGATCCTTGTATGGGGTGCAACAAGGTTTATAGTAGAAAGGGGAACCGATCCTATGGTCATGTACAACACGTTTTTAGGCAAAGGGGAACCGATCCTATGGACATGTGTAACACATATAAGTTAGATACCATATATATGTGGGGAACCGGTCCTAGTACCTAGTTAACCGAATTTTTGGAAAGCTAGTGTGACTATGCACAGTACTCACATGTAGGTAGAACCGAAACTTGTTTTGGTAGAACCGTAAACCCATGATTGTGATTGAATGTTAGTTTGATCAATCACATAGTTCTTTAAAGTCGGATGAACCAATTCTAAACTTGTTTGGAAGTGTGGAAAATCGGTTTCAAGGTTGTAAGTGTGAAAGAGAACTTATAAAGTAAAGATGTTGACAAACTTTGAACATGTGCTGTGAATGTTTATTTCTTTAATTGTTTAAAGATATTCCATAACGGCTAAGGGAAGAGAATCCCAGGATCGAAACATAAGTAAGTTAAGAATCTTTTAATTAAGGTTATTAATTTCATTTTGTAGGGAAATTATAGAATTAGTAATGTGCATTTACTAATTAGATTTTCCGAGAGATTTCGATCATTATTTTTGGACAGAGCATTTCCAGGAATTATGAAAACCGAATCTGTGCTTTTATGAATATCTTGAGAATATTTTCGGTTTTGGAAATTCCTTGGTGTCCAAAATTCCTTGTCTATAAATACTCTAAGTTTGCCTTTCTAGCAAACCAATCCTTCGTAACAACAGATTATTCTTTTGTTGTTGTTACTGGTATAGCCGCCTATTCGTAGAGGAGAGTAACCTAATTAGGCGAAATTTCTTACGGCCGCTCAGTTTAAAATCTTCTTTGGTATTGAGAAGCTCTAGTGTGTACCATTGGTGGGAAACTAGATAATTGCGGTTTATCTTTTGTTTTCGATTGATTTGATTGACTAACGGTGGTTGAAATCTGATTGCACCTAGTTTGTTTATTCTTGAGAATCTTCTCTTCTGATATAAGATTCACTCAAACTAGTTCAGAGTTTCGACGGGGATCTTTAGACTGTTGTTAGTTTTAAAGACGATCTTGTGATAATCCATTGTTAACAGACTCCATTCTGTGCGTGATTGATCACAAGAGATTCAAGTGATTGTGTGCAGATTTTTATTGAAGATTTAAGAAGATTTGAAGACAAAGAAGATATTGAAGATCTGACTTGGGTTTTATAATCTTTGGTGTGCACAATACTTGTTTCGGTAAAAGAGAATCCAATTAATAATCGGTTTATCCTTGTGGTAGATTGGATTGATTAATTGAGTAGATCGGCATCAACACGATTCTTCGGATTAAAGGTGTTGTTGGCTTAATCTTAAACGATTACCTTTAGGTTATTGAATATAAGATAGATCTAAGGACCCGACGAAGGAGTTTATGTTGAGATAAACGGAAGAGCCTTTGTCCGACTCATATCACTTGGTTGAATAGAGTTGATACCAGACAGATTTGTTGTTCCTTTACTGTTTGGAATACGAACCAAAGGAATTGTTCCAAGTGCGTGACTTATTTATAAGTTGGAGGCGTGGGAATACACAAGGAACTAGGTGAACTATATAGGGTTAGTTACTTGGTGTCAACTATACGATGTTAGTGTAATTTTGTGTAGCGGCTTAATCCTGAGAGTATTCAATTCTGGACTAGGTACCGGGGTTTTTCTGCATTTGTGGTTTCCTCATTAACAAAATCTTGCTGTGTCATTTACTTTTATATTCTGCATTATAATTGTTTTAATATAATTAAAGTAAATTACAAAAACGTTAATTCCTATTTACTTGATAAGCAATCCTATTGTGTTTGGTTAAGTCCGAACCTTTGTATCAAGTAAACATACTTCGTTATTGTATTGTCTCGATCTCATATCCATAGATTATCACACGAAGTGTGAACCGATTAGTTGTATTGTCTCGACTCAGTCCATAGACAATCACTTTCGGAGAAAGTACTTATAGGCAGGAAAAGTTTTAGCTTGAGGTATATTTGGTACCCTCGCCTTTTCACAAATCATTCTTCCTTATCTTCTATGCATGTACTCAAAACCACCTTCAATCTTTATTTTCTTCCAACTAACTCATGAACATACAATTTGGGGGGAAACTGTGAGAAAAAATCATATACAAATTGCGATGTAATGGGTCTGAAATTGAAGTTATGGTTTAAGTCAAATTCAAGAATGAAAGATATTGTATGGATTGTGGTGATTTCAGCGATACAATTTAGATGAGTTTTGAAGTTGTTTCGAAGTCAAATGAATTAATATGGAGAAGAATAAGTTTTTAAGTCATTCAATGGATTCACTGGGGTGTATAATAAGTTAACAGGATAGCCTGAATTACTGAAAGACAAGAACAAAACCAAAGAGCCTGAATTCTCCCTGAACTTTTTTGCACCCAACTTTGGGCATGAATCCATTACAAAAATTATCGGTAGTTTTACCAATATCCGATAACCTTAACGAAACAGTATCAGCTAGAATTTTGAGAATTTCGCCGAAATTTATCGGTATCGGAGTTCCAATAAAAATTATCGGTAAGTATATAGGTTGAGCCACTTAACGTTTCGATAAGTACCGTTGACATCCCTACCAGGACCTCATCTGGAATTGAACAAAAAACTTTATTAAGCTGCTACATGCACTAGTCTACTATCAGACTTCCAACTGGAATGTAATTGAAACCGAATCCACCCCCACGCTCCTTACATCTCTTAAACCTCGCAAGGATTTACGCAATTGATTCCCTTAGTTTACGTCCTTTACATCCTAAGAGTTCTTCAACCTCAGTGAGGATTTTTTATATCAATCTGCCTCTAACAAATAAGCCTATTTGATTTCCTTTTAGATCAAAGATCAAGGCTTGGAAAAAAATTTTGCAATAGACAAACCTAGCAAACCTCACAATCTGTAACACTTACACTCACTTAGATTAGAAGCCTGGATATTTTACCACCTCTCCAGAAGAACCTTCAACCTATCACTTAAGAATAATTTTCAGATATTTATCTTGACAAATCACAAAATTTGAGATGAAGAGAACTTTGCAATTTCTATCTATCTTCCCTGAAAGAGATTACGAGAACCTCGATAACAGAAAAACAAGATCATGATACATGAAATATCAAGGTAAAGATAGTCGGACGTGGCTTCACGAATCCCCAAAGCAGTGTCTTTTAGTCGTAAACCTAATTATGTTTCTCAAAGAAAGCCTAGGTTCATAGAAGATGACTCTAGCTATCAACTAAGACACAAAGTATCAGAGATTGAATTTCCCAGTTGAAAGAGCATCTCTATTTATATTTTTTCAAGACCGATGGTTTCTTAGAATTCAAGCTAAGCTTGAGGATCAAGCAAACACTTTTTATGTTTAGATGAAATTCTAATTACAGTTTCAATTAAAACATGTGAGAATTAATCTTGAAAATACAATGAAGAATACACACAGTGGTCCGGTTACGGAACCGTGTATAATGACAGTTCAGATTCGTCAAAGATGCCTTTCGAACTAAAAGCAAGTTGATGTTTATTTAAACACTCAGGAATTTAATCATGATGCACACACGTCAGTGTTTTAATGGTCAATGAAGTCTTAAAAGTGTTTAAGAGAGTCGTACAAATGATAAACATATTTAAAAAAACAAGTCTTTGAGTATCTGTTAAATTCTACTACGACCATTGGTAAAACGATTCGTGAACCGCAAGGCTAAAGTTCACGAGTCAGGGAGATACGGTTTGTGAACTGGGTTCGCCAAGCCTACTCGTCTCGAGAAATCAGATGTACACTTTTCGCGAACTGGGTTCCCCAACCTTAAGCCTTTTATACCAACACCAATATAATCCAGTTCACCACGGTTCTTTAACTGTTCCCAACTGAACTTGTGGTTTGCGAACTGGTTTTCCAACCTTCCCTATATTTATGGTTTCCAAACTGGTTTGCCAACCTACCCTGAGCAGAAATATCATAAGTTCGTGAATTTCTCTCTTATTATGTTTAAAACATCCCCAAATGATAAAATCACTTATATAGACGATTTTCAATTGATCCACAATTTAATTCTTGAAAAATGAATTGTTTCGAACTAATATTGTTAAGGACCTTTGAACATTTATGCTTGAATCGTATTTCTGTACTTTTAAAAAGGCAAGCTTGACTTGAAACTTCTTCTTTGTAAATATACTAGAAGTCATACAAACATAATATCAACATATATAATGGTAAGATAGTGATTAAAACAGAATGGTTCAGTCTTTACATACCTGATAAAATAAGTTATATAAATGTCTTTGTCGATCTTCAGTCTTCGAGGGTGATGTCTGATACTCAATTTCCAAATTCTAACCTAGTCCGAGACTTGACTTAGTAGACTAGAAATCAATAAATTATTTTGATCATCTGACATTGACAACAAGCTTGAGATAGCAAAATTTTTGGGTTCAACCGAACATTGCTTTAACAGATGGGATTAAAAATAGATATGGTAAAAGCTTTTGATAGGGTTGAATGGAATTTCTTGACTGAAATAATGTTAAAGATTGTTTTTTTTTTGTTTTGAAAAACTGATGTGGTTTAGTTTATGGATGTATTTGTAATACTTCCTTGGTTATTCTTCTTAAACCAACTAGAGGGTTGAGACAAGGAGGTCAATATGTCCTCATCTCTTTCTGTTTAACGTGGAAGATTTTTCTAGAACAATAATAAATGATGGAATTTTAGGTTTGATAAAAGGCATTAAAATTTCCAGGTATGATCCCTCACTAAGCCATTTACTTTTTGCTATTAATTGTCTTATTTTATGTTAAGATAACATTACAACTTGTCATAATCTTGTTGCTTTGTTTAAAGAGTTTGGTATTGCTTCTAGCCAATTGATTGTCAAAATTTAGTGTGTTTTTCAATATAAAAACTAACCCAATAACTAGAAGTGTTTTTATTAGATTCTATGGTTCAATGTAATTCCTCTAGATGATAGATACCTAAGTGCCCTCTTTCTACTAATAGATCAAAGATTGCTAGCTTTAAACTGATTCTTGAGAAAATAAAAAGATAGGTTGCAAAGATGGGATAGTAAGCTGATAAACTCTGTAAGTAAAAAAATTATGATTGAAAATGTTACTTCATCCCTTGTTGTTTATTCAGTGAACAATTTTAAGATTTAAAAGAAGATTTGTCACTCTTTAACTCGATTGCATACAAATTATTGGTGGGGGGAAAATAATAAGGGTAAAAATATTAATGGAAAAAATGGTATAGTACTCAAGTCTTGGATGTTTATGTATAAATAAAAAAAGGATGGTGGTTTCAAAGTATGGAAAAGTTAGGTTTTCAAAATATGGAAAAGTTTAACCTAGCCATGATTGCTAAGATGAGATAGAGGCTAAAAGAAAATCCAAGTTATCTTTGGTCCGGTTACGGAACCGTGTATAATGACAGTTCAGATTCGTCAAATATGCCTTTCGAACTAAAAGCAAGTTGATGTTTATTTAAACACTCAAGAGTTTAATCATGATGCACACACATAAGTGTTTTAATGATCAATGAAGTCTTAAAAGTGTTTAAGAGAGTCGTAGAAATAATAAACATATTTTAAAAAATAAGTCTTTGAGTATCTGTTAAATTCTACTACGACCGTTGATAAAACGATTCGTGAACCGCGAGGCTAAAGTTCACGAGTCAGGGAGCTGTGATTTGTGAATTGGGTTTGCCAAGCCTACTCGGCTCGAGAAATCAGATGTACACTTTTCGCGAACTAGGTTTGCCAACCTTAAGCCTTTTATACAACCACCAATATAATCCAGTTCGCCACGGTTCGTGAATTGTTCCCAACTGAACTTGTGGCTTGCAAACTGGTTTTCCAACCTTCCCTATATTTCCGAAATCAAATATTTATGGTTTCCAAACAGGTTTGCCAACCTACCCTGAGCAAAAATATCATAAGTTCATGAATTTCTCTCTTATGATGTTTAAAACATCCCCAAATAATAAAATCACTTATATAGACGATTTTCAATTGATCCACAATTTAACTCTTGAATAATGAATTATTTCGAACTAATATTGTTAAGGACCTTTGAACATTATGCTTGAATCATATTTCGGTACTTTTAACTAGGCAAGCTTGACTTGAAACTTCTTCTTTGTAAATCTACTAGAAGTCATACAAACATAATATCAACAAATATAATGGTAAGATAGTGATTAAAACAGAATGGTTCAGTCTTTACATACCTGATAAAATAGGTTATAAATGTTTTCGTCGATCTTCAGTCTTCAAGGGTGATTTCTGATACTCAATTGCCAAATTCTAACCTAGTCCGAGACTTGACTTAGTAGACTAGAAGTCAATAAATTATTTTGATCATCTGATATTGACAACAAGCTTGAGATAGCAAAAATTTTGGGTTCAACCGAACATTTCTCTAACAGATGGAATTAAAAATAGATAGGCAAAAGCTTTTGATAGGGTTGAATGGAATTTCTTGACTGAAATAATGTTAAAGATTTTTTTTTTGAAAAACTGGTGTGGTTTAGTTTATGGATGAATTTGTAATACTTCCTTGGTTATTCTTATTAAACCAACTAGAGGGTTGAGACAAAGAGATCTATATGTCCTAATCTCTTTCTAATTAATGTGGAAGATTTGTCGAGAACAATAATAAATGATGGAAGTTTAGGTTTGATAAAAGGCATTAAAATTTCCAGGTATGCTCCCTCTTTAAGCCATTTACTTTTTGCTATTAATTGTCTTATTTTATGTTAAGATAACATTACAACTTGTCATAATCTTGTTGCTTTGTTTAAAGAGTTTGGTATTGCTTCTAGCCAATTGATTGTCAAAATTTGGTGTGTTTTTCAGTATAAAAACTAACCCAACAACTAGAAGTGTTGTTATTATATTCTAGGGTTCAATGTAATTCCTCTGGATGATAGATACCTAAGTGCCCCTCTTTTTACTAATAAATAAAAGATTGCTAGCTTTAAACTGATTCTTGAGAAAATAAAAAGATAGGTTGCACGGCTGGGATAATAAGCCGATAAACTATGTAAGTAAAAAAATTATGATTGAAAATGTTACTTCATCCCTTGTTGTTTATTCAGTAAACAGTTTTAAGGTTTTAAAGAAGATTTGTCACTCTTTAACTAGATTGCATACAAATTATTGGTGGGGAGAAAATGAGAAGGGTAAAAATATTAATGGAAAAAATGGTATAATACTCAAGTCTTGGATGTTTATGTATAAAAAAGGATGGTGGTTTCAAAGTATGGAAAAGTTAGGTTTTCAAAATGTGGAAAAGTTTAACCTAGCCATGATTGCTAAGATGAGACGGAGGCTAAAAGAAAATCCAAATTATCTTTGCGCTTCCATTTTTAAGGACAATTGGATTTGGAAAGGGATTCTCTTTGGGTCCAACAAATCAAAAAAAAATGTATTTGGAGATTAGGAAAAAGTGACAAAATTGATATATGGAATGATCAATGATCCCAGAAACTTTTGCACCTTTAGTGAAACTTAATAGGGGCCGGGTGGAAAACTTGAAGAAGGTATGTGATCTGTTTACTGCAAATAAACTTGGGATGTTAATAAATTAAATATGTTTTTTAATCAAGGTATAATTGAGAAAATGAAGAAGATCCAAATCCCGACAAATGTTCTAAATGATGTTGCATATTTTCAATTTGACTGCAAATGACAATTTTAATACTAATTATTTATATAGTTATCTAAATAATTATTGTAGCATCAACAATGACTGAATGAAGATATGGAGAAGAGATGTGACACCAACTATCGGAATTTTCATATGGCATGCAGCTTATTCTATTCTTCCAAATAGCACGGGAGTAGCAATTATTCTTCCAGACATAAATACAACATGTATTGTGAGTAATGAAGGGGAAGAATCTCTAACTCACCTTTTTATTAATTGCAACTTTGCTAAGTAGGCATGGATGCATCTAAACTATAATATGATCTATGTGATTGGAACTTGTACCACCTTTCATGAATGGTTAAACTCATGGTTTGCTGACAACAATGAAGGAAATCTCTCAACACGATTGCCAGAACTCTGTAACATAGTTGTATGGCATATATGGAAGCAAGATATACCAATGTTTTCCAAAAAATAAAGAAAAATAGTGCACAAACAACAAAAAATATTTTTCAATTCATAAATAGTCTTAAAGATGTCAAAAGTGTAAATTACAATATCATGAATTCTTTGTACTACAACCCATTACAAGACGAAGACTTGAAGATAAGTACAGAGAACCAAACCAAGATAAAACTTATGTGAGCTTGGGATCAATATAGCATGTCGATGATGAACCCTATTAGCACCTCGGGCATTGGTCTAACTTTTATTAGTTTTACAGGTAATATTGTTGATGCAAAAGGATCATACATGTTGCACAACTAAAGAGCAATTAGAGGAAAAGGGATCATAAGATGATTTCCATTGATAAGATGGATAGAGTGGTCACAATGAAATATTTCAGAGTGATTTTGAACCTACGTTGAGGTTGGCGATAGGAAGATATGCCAATGTTAGAAAACTGAGATATCAAGCAAGTTCAGATTTTGGAAACACATCAAATTTCTCTATAAATTTTAAAGCTACTGCTTTCGTTCCAGTTAGTATATTTGTTATAAAGAAAGATTTCAAATGTCAATCTTTAGCAAGATTGATTAGAGTGGTTACCAAACAAATTCTTCCTTTGTTGTTTGGAATACGATCCAAAGGACTTGTTATTCACGATTGTGACTCTAGAAGTCGAAGGCACAGGGATACTGAGGTAACTAAGTATCTAGGGGTAGTCTGCTTGGTCTCAACTATACGAAGTCAGTATTAGATTCTGTATAACGGCTTAATTCTGAGAGTATTCAAAACTGGACTAGGTTTTGCGGTTTCCTCATTAACAAAATAGTGTTGTGTCATTTACTTACTTTTCCGCATTATAATTGTTTTATTATAATTAAAGTAAATTTCATTTGTACGTTAATTCCGTAATACTTGATATTGATCCTATAGAGTTTCGCTTATTACCTAACCTATTATCAAGTGCACAATTTGTTTTCGTATCTTCTCGATCTTGTATCCATAGTCAATCACACAAGTGACCTTGTTGTTGTATTATCTCGATATCATATCGGTAGACGACCACACGAAGTGTGAACTGAATTGTTGTATTGTATCGACTAAGTCCATAGACGATCACATTCAGTAGAGGACTTATAGGTGGATAATGAAAAGATTGTAGCGTTTTTGGGTACCCTCTTCTTTTCATAGTAGTTGATAAGAAATTGAATATCAATTATACTTGAAATCCACATAGCTTTGTTATTCAATTGTTTTAGATCTGCAAGCAACTCGACGAGAGAATGAATTTCAGTATCAAAGAGATATGTGTTCCTCACATGCTGTAGTAAAAAACTTTCCCCGTGTTATTTGATGAAAGGAAAGATGATTAATGAGCTAAAAGAAATGATATTATAAATTGACCATGCCAAGAAAATTATTTTTTGGTGAAATTTGATTTGCTTATCTTGACCTATGTATTTCATGGTATACAAAGAAACTAAGCATGTGAGATAGATGTTGATACAATGGTAAATTTTATTCATGATTTCTCTCTACTAAGCAAATTTTTTGTTTTTATTGAAACAATTTTTATTTGAAGGGTATATATAGAGAGAAGACAGGAAATTATGAAATTGTAGATCATATGATCAAGGATTGGGTGGCACTAATCCTAATCGTCTAAAAGAATATGGCAAAATTTTAAGATCCCGCCTAATAACAAAACTTTTAAAATTTAAAATGCCCAAAATTTTTTAACAATGTCTCACAATTCTATAAGCCAGTTCTGGATTTTCTTAGAGACTTCTAGAAACATGCTTGTAGCTATTTGAATTTTGAAATGCATTTCATAAAAACGTGTACCATATGGTCAATATCTATCCCAAAATACTAGTCGTTGATAAGAAATTGAATATCAATTATACTTGAAATTGACATAGCTTTGTCATTTGATTGTTATAGATCTTCAAGATACTCGATGAGAGAATGAATTCCAGTAGCAATGAGATATGCTTTCCTCACATGCTGCATAAAAAACCTTTCCCCATGTTATTTGATTAAAGGAAAGATGATTAATGAGCCAAAGAACATGATATTATAAACTGACCATGCCAAGAGAATTATTGCTTGGTGAAATTTGATTTGCTTATCTAGATCTATGTAATTTATGGCGTACAGAGTAACTAAGCATGCGAGAGAGATGTTGATACGATAGTAAGTTTCCTCCATCATTTCTCCCTACTAATAAAAATTTATGTTTCTACTGGAACGATTTTTATTTGAAGGTTATATAAAGAGAAGAGAGAAAATTGTAGAGCATACAGATCGAGGATTGGGTGGTACTAATCCTAACCGTCTAAAACAATATCGCAAAATTTTAAGATCCCGCATAATAATAACACTTTTAAAATTTGAAATGGCCAATTTTTTAAAAATCCCGCGCGATTCCTGAAGCCAGTTCTGGATTTTCCTAGAGACTTCTTGAAATATGCTTGAACCTATTTGAATTTTGAAATGCATTTCATCAAAACGTATACCATATGGTCCGTATCTATCTCAAAATACCTGTAGTTGATAAGAAATTAAATAACAGTTATATTTGAAATCAACATAGCTTTTCCATTCAATTGTTGTACATTTGCAAGTAACTCGATGAGAGAATGGATTCCAGTAGCAATGAGATATGTGTTGCTCGCATGTTGCATAAAAAACTTTTCCCCGTGTTATTTGATGAAATGAAAGATGATTAATGAGCTAAAATACATGATATTATAAATTGACCATGCCAAGAGAATTATTTCTTGCTGAAATTTGCTTTGCTTATCTAGATCTATGTAATTCATCACGTACAGAGAAACTAAGCATGTGATAGATATGTTGATACGATGGTAAATTTTCTCCATGATTTCTATTTACTAAGACTTTTTTTTGTTTCTATTGAAACAATTTTTATTTGAAGGGTACATATAGAGAGGGGAGAGGAAATTGTGAAATTATAGAGCATATGGATCGAGGATTCGGTGGAACTAATCTTAACGTCTAAAAGAATATCGCAAAATTTTAAGATCTCGCCTAATAACAACACTTTTAAAATTTGAAATGCCCAATTTTTTAACTATTCCGCGCAATTTTGTAAGCCAGTTATGGATTTCCCTGAATATTTCTAGAAAGATGCTTGAAGTTATTTGAATTTTGAAATGCATTTCATAAAAACGTATACCAGATGGTCTATATTAGGGGTGTAAATTGGGCCAGGCCAGGATGCCCGGCTCGTTTTTGATCTCAGGCCAGGCCGGACGAGCTTATAATTAAACTACCCAGAAGGCCTGCCAGGCCGGGAAACAACACTAATTTTGATGCCCAAAGCCCAAATGTTAAGTAGGCCAGGCCCGACATGCCACCTTTTTCTTGTCTGTCATTTGACTACCGAGATTCATGTTCGTTCATGTTTTAAAACCAGTATAACTAAACAAGTTCACTTTCAAACGTCAAAACAATGTAATACAAAATAGTCTTAGAGAATGCAGAAAAAGGAAACACAAAACAACATAAAATTCTTATCAAAAGAATAGCAAAAACTCTACAAAAAGTGTTTGTTCTTAATTAGAAGACTGTCAATGAGCTCCCTGGCTTCACTACATCGAAGAACTTCTCTATTCATGTACCTCAACAACTTGGTACTCTATGATTCTTTACCTACATAGATTAAAAAGATAGCAAGATTAAGGTTATACAGTAAAATCATATTACAAGAAAAGAAAAATATGCTTTGGTTGCCTACTCACAGGTTACTATTGTTATGTTTTTATCAAATTATCAACTGAGATAATGTTATATACTAAATAATTATGAGTTATAAAAAACATAACTAATAATAAGATGGAAATCATATATGTTTTGACCGTCAACAATAATATACTTGGTTTTGTACCTTAAAGATAAACTGAATCAAGTGGTCACTTGATCATCTTCATCTTCGATGGAAATATCATCATTCAATGTAGAATACACCTAATACACATTTAGAAGTTAAACTGCCAAAAAAAAAAACTTATAAAATCCATGCATGTGTTATACTAGTATTTTTGTAAATTTGTATTTGAATGAGATCTCTGCTTCAATATAGGTTATAAAATTACCATTACATGGGATCATTTTAATATTTGTACTATGAATCTATATGAAGTTATTCTTTCATATTGTTGGTACTTGTAAAGTCAGTCCCATTAACTATCTTGAGGTTTTAGTTTAGTATCACAGTGAAGCATAGCAATGACCAGATTTTTACAGTTAGCTGAAGATGATAGCAGCTATGAGGCAAGAAAAGAGACCCCTACTTTGTTCAGGTCGTTGAAAATGATTCATGAATAAATTCTTCAATCTCGATTTTCGCAGAGAAAGTTTATTTCTCACTGATGAAATGATCCCCATAACACGTATAACACATTTTTATAATTGATGGCCTTTCAGAAAATCCACATTTGCTTAGTTTATTTGTGATTTGGATGAATCATAAAAGTGCTAACTAACTTGTCTTTTATTGTATTTTTATAGGTCAACTACATATTGGGAGTAAACCCCAAAAACATTAGTTATGTGGTCGGGTACGAAAGTAAATTCCCAACCCATGTACACCATAGAGGTGCACCCATCCCCAACGATGGCACATCCTATGGCTGCATCGAGGATTTTACTGGGGAGAAACTCCCAGCCCAAACCCACATAATATTACTGGCGAAATGGTTGGTGGCACAGACAGTTAGATAGGTTTCGAGACATAAGAATCAGAAAAGACCCTGCAAAATCAACTTTGACGGGCAATGCAGGACTGGTTGCAACATTAGATGCTCTGACAAACAATGGTGGAACTGGATTTGATGTATATGTTATTTTAGTATTTTGTTTTTTTATCTATTAGCATATAATAACATAAGGAAGGAAAATTGAACTCAATGATTTTTTTTTTAGAACTTTTAACAATAAAATTAAATCAAGATTTAATTAATAAACTCAACAAACTAAAATATTGAAAAGCAAAGCATTATTCAAATAGAAGTACAAGATATATGTAGTATTTTACACTTTGAGTGCAAAAATTCAAATATCACAAAAATCACAAAAATTTATTATTTTTAAATTTGAAAAAGTATCAATCACATCTGAGAAACTTTAAGATATTTATTTGGTGGAGGTTTCATACTTTTGTTACTTCGACAGTTTGTTTCTGTCTCTGCAAGAAGAAACCGAACTCACTGAGTTCTGATGAAACACCTGCTGCTGAAGCAGCAAGCAAATACTCCATTGAAGAATTAAAGACGACTACTAACAACTTCAGCCCAGAAAATATTGTAAGCATAGGTGGATACTCTACAGTTTATAAAGGGCGACTTCAGAATGGAACCATGGTTGCTATTAAAAAAATGAAGCTTAATCGTATGACTGAGAAGGGTTTGGCCGAGTTCAAAAGCGAAATTGATGCTCTCTCAAAAATCAATCATCGTCACTTCCTCTCGCCACTGGGGTTTTACTTGGATGATAATGAAAGACTCCTTGTTTATGAGCTCATGCCCAAGGGCACGCTTAGTGAGCATCTTTTTGGCCGTAGAGGAGTGGTGGTTAACCCCCTTGACTGGATTACACGATTAAGGATTGCGGTAGACATTGCAAAAGGTATTGGTTTATTGTTATCAACAAGATGTTTATTGTTAGCTATACGAATAAAAAAAACCCAAGAACAATGCTGCCATTAGTACCAAAACCTAACAAAGAAATATATTAGTAGTAGTACTTTTTCATGTTAGAAATTCATTTTTTCATAATTATAAGAAGATCACTGAAACAAATTTTCATACATACAAATATATAAAAGAATGCAGAACCTGGGAAGAAATCGAGGTATTTGAATAAGCAGAAAGTTAAGATTTGTTCAATGTTGCTAAAATAGTGAAGTACTGTTTCAAGTTATGAATCATATCATCTATGTAGTTGAAGTAGAATATTTACCTGCTAACGAGAAGGATGCTCAGAAATTTCCTAAGAAAAACGAGATATGTTGGGTAATACATTGTACACAATATTTATCACACTGAGAAAATTTATTATCGAAGCTTCGATGGAAGCAAACTGTGTAGTTTCGAACCACTAGTTATGAAAAGGCCGGAGCGAAAGAGATAGAGCAACAGTAAGCGAGACGAAATAAATGAGAACCTGAAATGAAACTAGAACATGTTAATCTTGAACTTCAAAAATCATCCTCGGAAAACGTACAACTAAATAGATGAAGACAACATCCCACAACTTATGCTTTTGAGGAGTGGGTTCACTTCGAACATGCCTACTCAGCCTTCAACCAGGTTTTGAAGTATTTTAGTTTTGTACGTGTAGTGTATATATAGTATAGCACTATAGAGGTATACTCATGAGAGGAAGAATCTCAACAATCAATATATATTTTAGAATGCCATGGCAGATCCAAGTGGATAATGTTGAAGTTGTCCTGTTATAGTAAATGGATTGAAACTAGAACTGAGACACAATTGAGAGGAAGTATCGATGGATATAGGATAGTCGCGGATGACATATTGATGGTAAATGTTATGTGCATATAAAATATCTTTTATATTGTTGAATACCGGAAATAACTCGTGTTGTAACGGCACCGTTGAGACTCTGTGACACCCTAATTAATGTCCAATAGAAGCAGGGAAAAAGTAATGTTACACTTATCTAATTTAAATATTATTATATTTTACCTATAATGACAGTACAGTTGGTCTCAAGTATATGCTTATAATTGTTCATGCTGAAAATTTGGGAATGATGCTCAAAATTTCTTCCGGGAGATTTTAATAAAATGTCACACTTCCAATTTCATATTTAAAAAAGAGCCACCGTTTTTTTTAGAATTTATAAAATGCCATCATGTTGACCTTTTCTGTCCCGTCTTTTTATTAAAAAACGGCCAACATCCATTAGTGTCTAGGGTGGCAATAATTAAGTCTTGGTAAAAGACTATTTACCCCTTAAATCGTTTGAGTCAGGTTTAACTGAATCGGAACTCGGTACCGACTTGAATGAGAAAAATTGGAAAATGTTCTATATTCTTCCCCAATTTAATGAAACTCCATCAATAATGCTCGAAGAACAAATTCATGACTTATATCAAGGAGGATAATGTTGAATCAAATCTAAAATCTTCCATGACTTCTATCAAGGAGGCTCTACTGTCTATTCAAAGGAAACTAGATTCGTTTTATCCACCACGATCACAAACACCATCATAGATCCATCCACAAACCCCATCACCACCTGTACCTCTTTCCCAACCACCACCCTACCCACCACCCTACCCACCATTCCAGCATCACCTTCTACAACAACTTCCTGCCAATCCACCGCCACAACCTCTGTCGATTTATCCATCAACACAACAACAAATTAATCAAATACAACGGCTACATAATTTTTCACCACAACGGCCTCTCTATCTACTACAACAACCATTGTTTTATCCACCATAACAACAACCTGATTATACACCACATCTATGTACATAATTACATTCAGAATAATTACCTGAAATTCTAATTTTTTAACAAAAACAATTGGAAAACCTAATTAACTAGTGTATAAAATTTACATATGAAACTGACAAAAAAATGAAAATCCAGCTAAACCCTATTCTTAAAACAACCTCAATTCTATGAATTAAACATAATTTTGACAACCCTAAAATTCTTCCCCAATTTCAGAAATTATTAAATCATGATTAACAAGAATCACTTGATTGACAAGAATAATTGAAGAAAGATGTTTAGTGCTGATGGTGGTAGTGATGCACGAGAACAAGAAGCAGTTGTAGATCCGATCGGATAAGAAGAAGAAGAAGAATAAAGTTAAAGTTGGTCTCTGTTTGTATAACTACGATTGAAACAAAAGAGGAAAGAGGTGCGCAGTAGTAGAAATTTACTCAATAAAAACTCTTCTCGTTTAGCGCAAAATTAATCAAGTCAACGAAAGCTGACCAATTATGTAGGCCTTCACGGAATTGATAACGGTAATGGCATTTAATTAATTTTGAAAGAAACAATGTCATTTTCTTATATCGCAAAAGCAAAGTGTGGCACATTATTAAAATTCCCATATTTCTGAAAGTATCATGTAAATAATTGTTAAATTTAATTTAACCGATAAGAAATTTATATAGTAATTACTGACATTAAAATGTGTAGATATATTTGTTTTATTGTATTATAATCTATTTATTTTTTGCAGGAGATCCCAAAGATTTGTTGTCTATGATATATTAATAGGTGTTGTATACATATCGGGTCTTATGAGCAGTGGATAAAATTTATTCTACCAAGGAATTCTTCCTATATTGCTGCTAGTACTACTAGAAATAACTCGTGCCGTAACGGAACGGTATGAGAAAAATTAATCTAAGTTCATGATTTTCTTGTATCAATTCTCAAACGTTACACAGGTTGATGAAGGTTTATTGTTTCTTATTTTAAAAAGATGAGTCAAAATATATTTTTTTCTTTTTGAATAATAAAATATGAGTGTAATAATATTAGCTTTAAATGGTTGTAACAATTAATTTTTCATTTTGTTCTTTTGCTACATTAATTCTTTTAATTAATTGATGAAGAACTAATTCTGAGGGTCATCAATGCATATATATTTATATTGGAAGGAGGTTACAAATCTTACATTCATCGGATATCTACGGCTGGGGTGAGCCTGGGATGGTCAGATTCAACGTTTGTCCTTAGAAATGTTATCTGACCATCCTAAGCTCACGGGTTATATTTTATAAATAAACCCTGCTGTAACGTCTTTGCCTTGATCTGATCTGTGATAAATGTATAAGCGTTTGTCAAATCACCTGAATCTTCTAAATTACTGGTGGTGCACTTGCAGGAAAAAAACTACCATACGTTTCCTCCTCCATTTGAAGACCCTGTTTGTAGTTTTGATAAAGACAGACTTTGTGGTTTCATTTAATATAGAGATTTTAAATAAATTTTTACTTTCATCGATTGTGTTTTATTATACAGATAAAAATCCATAACTTGGTAATTTTTTAATTTTTACTATTAACAAAGTTCAGTTATAATATGAATTCCATCAACTTTAGGATGCTTGTATGGCAGTATTAAACCAAATAATTCCTCAAAAGTTTCCACCAAGTGTTAAATATATGATGTTTTTCAAATAAATATCCGACATTGGAACGGAAAAAGATAATCAACTGCAATTTTTTTGCACCTTTATTTCAAAATTAACGTTAGTATACAATTGGAATTAAAATACATGCTCATCGTTGTTCAAAATATTTCTTCATGGTACCTTATCATATTTAACTGGTTCCAATTTTTTTTAATTTTTAAAATATTGATAAAGATTTTAATGTTATTTTACTTTGTAGGTTGATGAAGGATGATTAAATTATTACAGACAATAATATCAACCATACATATTTTTAACTCCAAAAAAATATAAATGATGGTATTTATATATCTTTTTGTCAAATTTAATGCTTTCTAAAGATCATAATGATGAGAGGAATCTAATTAATGTATGTTCATAAAGAAAAGAAGTTACAATTGTTACATCCGTCGGATGTCTTTGGCTAAGATGAGATTGGGATGGTCGGATGCAACATTTGTCTCTCAAAATATTATCCGACCGTCCAAGGCTCAAAAACTCATGCTGTTTTGTATTATAGATTGTTCTATGTTTGCAAATATCTCAAGTCGTGTCCACCTCCTGATTTCGTCAAAGCCTCGAACGCACTTTTTCATTCGGTTCTCAAATCAATTCAGGGTGTACATGGTGCATGAATTAATCATCAAAGAATTACTTGGGTCTGAAAAATGTGTACTAATTCCGGACAAATTTTAATCTATTGAGAAATTTTGCATCAAAAAAGATTTGTCCAGCTCTTTCCATCTTAAAAGTCATATTTTGTGTCGTAATCAGTAAATATTTTTTTATATTTTATTGTTTTCTTAATTATCTTGTTATTTATATTCCATGTCCGTTTTTATCTTTTCCTCTTTAGGATTTACATGGGTTTCATTATTTTTTTACATTGTTCTTCAATAACTACAACAAGTGGTTTTAGTTTTAATTTTATTTTATGGATCTGACTAAAATGTCAGGATTTTTGATTTTGAGGATTTTCGGGTGTTCCCACTAGTCCAGAAGGGGCTATAAATGACGATTGAAGTCTGTTATATAACATGATTTGTCACGGTTTTCATCTGTTATTCGAACCGTTATTTATTTGGTGTGACTTTTTATAAATGACGAATAGAAAACGTTATTAAATATGGCGAATAATATTTGTGGTTTAAAGTCACACACAAAAACTGTTATTTAGTACCACGGTTATTGTGTGTCAAATATAATAACGGTAGATGCCTATTATAAAGGAGGCGTTTAGTGTCGCGGTTACTAATTCAGATTTTGGTAATCTGATGTTAATTCAGTTTCAGATCTGAATTCTGAGATGTGGTCTATTTAAAACTTATATTTGGTTCAGCTGAATCTTGAGGTGATTAAAAAATAAATCCTAAAACAACAGTTTAATCAAAATAACATTTTTATTAATTTTCAAAAAAGTAGAATCTATGGTACAATTTTAAAAATAAATTCTGGCTACCCGAAATCACATATTGAACACTAAAACTGAATTCAATCTACTATCACCTAGCCACTCTAATTTGGTCACTCTGCTCCTGGAGTTATGTTAGCTTTTGGCCATTTAATCACACCACACCCTCAAACATCTGCAAGTACTCCATTCATGATTCATCAATCTTGCAGTCATATTCGGCATCATTTGCCGGCTTTGCTCTATCAACATATGCACATGCAGCCGGTTCTTTCCTGAAGTTCCTCTAAAAGCAAACTTAAAACGACGAACGTGCTGTTGGCAGCTCGACCATCACCATGAAGTAAACAAGGAAAATCGGATACATAAGCTTTAGCTGGCATATTGCATCAAAACCCCTTCCCTTCTAAATTGTGCCTCCTGAAAGTACATCACAAACCTCATCATCTATCTGATACATGCCATGGGAATCAAAATTTAGCCACTAAAAGAACATCGGAAGTCCTAAGGGCAATAATAGACACATGAGTTCCTTACTAAACCTTACACTGTCTTCATTTTTTCTCTATTAAAAATTCGAAATGCAAGGATCACTATTTGTGTCTATCTAAGAGGGTGGTGGAAGTATTTGTTGGCATTGGATTTGGCTTGAGATGAAGTAACAGATGGAAATGGAACTTTACCATGAAATGAGGTAGCCAGTTGGGTCATCTTCTAAAGCTCTTCGGGTGATATCTGGCCAATCATGCTTGAGGCAGTCTTAATCATGTCTAGTAACACACCTTCGGCACTTGAACCACCCAAAGCCACCAGACTGTCGGGATCAACTTGTGAAATATTCTGAAATGACCTGTTAAAATAACAAGTAATAAACAAATAGATATCAGCCGATGTGTCTGCAACAACATAAACTAATAGTTATTCAGCTGAGAAACTTTAGAATCCACTAGGCGACTCATGTACTAACCAAGATATGGCAATATGTAGACATAAGATAAACATTTCAACATTTATGGTCACGTGAATCCGTACATTAAGCTTGTCTCCATCGACAAATAGCCTTTAAATTCATTTTATCATGTGCCAAGACTAGGAAAAACGCAGAAGAAACGTTCAGTGTCCACTTTTCAGATCTTGATCAGCTCTCGGATGATTCCAACTGTATCATACACCACATGATTCATAAATAAGCATGGATGGAAGTTTTAGATAATGTTGAAAAGGAGATATAACTGCAATTATAATTTAAGCTCATAATTTAAGTTGTAATCGTCTGTCCAAGAGGGCACTAGAAGTCCTGTTGGCATTGGCTTTAGCACAAACGACAGAAACATCTTACTTTCATGATATAATATCCGTCATCTAAGCAGAGCTCTCCAAAATTAGACATATGCAACTTCAATGACCCACTATGTTGCACTACTTCATCCTTAGAAACATAAATTTCAAAATCTACTAGCTAGTTAAGACAAAGAAAACAAAAACGGTAACATCCACTCAACTGATAATCTTTCAAACACCACTGCGAAGAAAGAAAAAAAACCAATGATGCTACTTTAGGCATAAAGAGCCATTTTAATTGTAATTCAGATGAGCAATTCACTTAAAAAAATTTGCACATCAAAGAAAAATCAGTTGGATGAGTAATTTTATCAAACACTATGAGTGCGTTCAATAGAAAACATCACTCACAAAACCATTACCACATATACTGAGTTCCAGTGGAATTAATTGAAAAAAAAAACAACTTCTCTTACGCATAGTCGCATAATTTCTTACCCTGGCTTTACAGAATTTCCTACCCTGGCTTGACAGAAATTCCTACCCTGGGTCGACTCTATGTGTAGCTGGGCTAAGCTATTATCTACTACCTTCAAAAAAAAATTTGTTTGATTGACCCCTGGCTTAAGCCAGGGGAAGCCTGTGCATACATCCGCTCCTGCAATTCCTCTACAAGGTTTGAAAACATTTTTCATGGCCGCTTTTGATACAAAACCTTGCTCCTATTCGGTCAGGTCAAGTCACTGAAATAGCCTTCCAATTAAAATATATGACTAATTTGAGTATAATGTTGATTGTGCTATATTTGAGTCATACAATATGACTAATCAAACCTAAACTAGCCTTCCAATTGACAGATGAGTCAGATTGAGTAAAATAACATAACTAATCCAAAACCTAGACTGAGCTCCTAATTAACAAATGAACCCGATTGAGTCAGACAAAAATGAACACTACCATTATCTATTTGAGAAATACTAATTGACTAACCTCCTCAATTGAGTTTCTCAAGTAGTGCGTTTCTACGGAGACTAGAAGTTGAAGCACTGAGATCCAGGTCAACCGATTCAACAACAGCAGCAGCAGAAGCAACATCTTTGCTTCGAAAGCTCCTTCCTGAACAATCCTCATTATTATTTCCGCCCAAATTCAACCAGTCCAAAAAAGATATCCCAAATTCAATTTACGAATCCAAACAAAACCGAAAATTAAAATCGAGAACACAACGTTATCATAAACAAACCTGGAATTATAAATCAAATCTGATTTTTCTATGAAAACCATAGAAGAATTATACATCAAATTTGATTTTTCTATAAAAACCCTAGAATTTTACCAAAAAAAATCTAATCAAATCCAAATTAAACAAGAGAAAACGAAGAAGAATCATACTTGAAGTAAGGGTCTTTTTTAATGAGAAAAACACTGTTAACCATCTTTGGATTCATTGAGAAATCTGGGTTGTGGGAGAAGAATGGGACCGAAGCAGAGAAGTTCAAGAGAGGAAGGAGAAATATAATTACCCTTTTTGCCGTGAACTTTCTTATCTTTAAGCATTGTTTTGTGGCTGGTTAAAATGGGACCGGACCAGTGAAAGGTTTTTATGGCACACAGGCTAACCGGTTTAAATCTTTTAGAAACGTAGGCATGTACTAATAGCGAGCCACTTTGGGCGCGCAACAGAAGACGGTGGTGGGCGCATATAAACATAAAATATTTAACGGATGTATTACGTGGTTTAATGGGTCATCGTTAAATCACACACCTAGTAAATATAACGTTTGAGAATGACAGGTTGTTTGCGTTGAATGGTGGGTCCAATATATTTTCATATAATATAACGGAATTTGTTTGTAAAATTTTAGTCACGCAATCAATCTGTTGTTTAAAAGCGTGATTAATTGCCCTTTATGGACTAGTGTCCCTTGTAGATGGAGAATCCAATATGAAAATCAGGGCCTCGTGTAGTTGTAATTAGTGACCGTGGAACTGGAAACTCGTAGTTGGCTATCCGACCCCACGCTATTTTTCACGTCATTAAGGTTCACTTATTACAAGAGATCCATTATTATAAATTTTTTATTAGCATGGCCCATTCAAAAGTTTACAGGGCGACAGAACATGCTGAAATAGGAGGGGAAGATCGGGCGACAGAACTGAGTTAACTCAGTTTTAGTTTTTAAAAAAAATTTCCACGATTTCTGATATGTGTTCATGCAATAATCTCTTCTTTTGTTTAGGTTTTGTTTCTAATGGTTACACTGATCTAAATTATCCTATTTGATGTTATGCTAATTTATGTTTTTGATACTAAAATTTGATTTTTATAAATCCATGAGTTGCTAACTATTTTCTCCTTAATGTGTTTACAGTTTGTAATATCCCAACTGGTGTTTAGCATGTTTGCTGGTGTGATTCAAGCGTTTGCAAAAGTTGTTGCCTTGCTTTTTGAAACTATTGTGATTTCACAGTTTGTCAATTCTGTTCTTCTGGGAAAAATTCTCTGCCGAGTCTCAACAAGGATTCAGTGGTTTACAGGTTTCCGGTTCCAAAAGAAATTCAAAATTCAAAAAAACCGTTACAAACTAATTACGTTAACTCTTCTCGTAATTATTGGTGGCAGTCACAACCTTTTTGTTAACTTTCCTTTTTTACTTCGTCCATTGAACGAGAATAATCAGTCAATTATTTTCTCTCAATTACAAGATTTCCGGATGAATATGTTTCAAAATTCAATCTGATCCCATATTTTTATAGGGTTCTCTCTGTTTAAAAGACTAAATCTAAGTTGTGTTATCAATACTGAATACACAGAGAATAAGTTCAAAGAAAACTTTCTTGCAATAATGGCTGAGGAAGGTGAGAAATCAATTAATGATTTAGCTGCAAAGTTTATGCAAGCAGCTTTGGATCTAGGTGATGTTGATGAAGTTGTATATCATCAGTCTGATGAAGCTGAAGAACAATCAGTTGAAGTTGAAGAAATTAGTCTTATTGGAAAGATAATAATAGATGGAAAAATGGGTATCAAAACAATTGAGAAGAATATTGGTTTGACATGGAGTTTCATTCCCGAAGGAGGAGTTAAAGTTTTTGAGTTAGATGATAATATCATAGAGTTTTAATTTCAAGACCGTGATACTAAAAAGAAGGTTTTTGACTCTCGTCCCTGGAGTATTAATGGTTTTCTCATTAATTTGAGGTTCCATAATTCTGGAATGATTTATCAAGAAATTGATTGGAGTAGGCAATGTTGCTGGATTCAAATAAAAAAGATATTACCAGAGAATATGAATGTCAAGGCAATAACAAAGATTGGGAAGATACTGGGTGAAGTCTTAGCCATTGTTCCAGAAGATAGAGTTCCAGCTGAGGGTGAACATGTTAAAGCTTGTGTTCAAGTAGATATTAATTTTCCTTTGAGAAGAGGTGTGATGGCAAAAAAAAATGCTGGTTCAACTCGTTGGATTAAGTTTTTTTTATGAGAAGCAGCCACACAGGATATGTCCCAATTGTTATATTCTTAATCACAATAAGGATGTATGTAAGGCAGTTGCAGACTACTTAACTAAGGCTCATGCTAAGCCTCATTATTTTGGGGAATTAAAGATTGGTGCTACAAAGCAGACTGTGATTGCTAGAGATGGGGAACAGATTCCTGCAGTTATTCAGAAGAAGAACACTAAGGGGAAGGTCTCTGTTCCTCTTAAAGATGGATATGTGATTGGTTCTACATTTATAACTAGAGGAGATAATGGAGATGATTTTGTGGAGGAAAGACTTGGAAAAAGGCAGAGAAGTGAAAATCCAGATATTCATGTTTTTGAACATGAAAATGTTGTTGACAAACTTGTGGAATCACAGACAACTAACATAATCACAGCTAGGGATTTGCAAACTGGAAGCACTGTTAGAGCCAAGGTAACTCTTATTACTTTCTTTTCTTTAACCAAATTTTATTTCCTAGTTTTCAAAATGAAAATTATTTCTTGGAATGTGCGGGGTATTGCTAATAACTTTAACAAACAACAATTTCAAAACTTGGTTAAAACTCAAAGCCCTGACTTCATATTTCTTTCTGAAACTAAGATAGATGAGAGTAGAATGATATCAATTGCTCAGTCAATCAATTACCTCAACCATACTTGTATTGACAGAGTTGGTATTGCTGGTGGTTTAATTCTTATGTGGAAGGATGGTATAGATGTGGAAATTATAGGATGTGAAAACAATATGATTCATGTTGTCATACAGCTATATCCTAGCAAACCCAAAGCCCTATTTACTTTCATGTATGGTTCTACTTACTCCGAACCTAAGAAAATTCAATGGAATTTCTTGGATGAATTCAGTAATGATGTTCAACAACCATGGTTAGTTATAGGAGATTTAAATTTCCATCTGGATAAGAATAATAACACTTCTGATAAATGGGTACAAACAAAAGTTAATGATGCAGGTTTGCGCGCTTGATATTGGGTTTGATGGAAGAGATTACACTTGGACAAGTAACTCTTATGGAACTGGAGGTAGAAAGGCTAGATTAGATATGGCAATTTGCAATAATGATTAAGTTCTTAATTTCCCTTCTGCTAAATTGCTTCATTTGAATTTCATTGCTTCTGATCACTGTCCTGTTTTGCTTATAACTGATCCTATTCCTAAGCATCTCTGGAGACCATTTAAGTTTTTTAGAACTTGGTTAGGTCATAATGGTTTCAAAGACCAACTTGATAATGCTTGGAATTTGGATTTTCAGGGTAGTCCTTCTCATCAACTAAAACAAAAGCAACATAGTGCTAGAATAGCTTTGTCACAATGGAATAAGATGGAATTTGGTGATATCCACAAAAATATTAAAAACCTTCAAGATAGTCTGGAAACTGTTCAAAATGAAGCCTTTTCTGACACTCAACATGATAGAATTAAATTTTTTACTAATGAGCTTGAAAAATGGTACAAAATACAATCTGAATTCTATAGAGAAAAGTTTAGAGATAAAACTGGTGTGGATCTGGATAATAATACTAGATATTTCCATACTATGGTCAATAAAAGAATGCATTCCAATATCATTAACGTTCTTTGTGATTCTGATGGTAATTGGTTAAGGGATAGAACTTATATTAGTAATCTTCTTTCTAGTCATTTTAGTAAAGTTGCTAGTACTTTCAATCCTGTTTTTACTAATAATGTTTTTGATGTGATTCCCAAAATTATTACTGAGTCTGATAATGCTATTCTGAATATTATTCCTACTGATTCTGAAATTGAGAGTGTTGTTAAGAGCATGCATGCATGGAGCTCCCCTGGACCAGATGGGTTGCAAGCAGGTTTCTATCAATCTTAATGGCAACTTGTTGGTAAGGATATTATTGAAGTTGTGAAAAAGTTTTTTCAACGTGGTCACATGCCTAGGAGTCTTAATAAAACTTATATTTCACTTATTTCTAAGTGTAAATATCGTAAATTGCTTTCTGATTTTAGACCTATAGGCTTGTGCAATGTTTCTTATAAGATCATATCTAAGATTTGGCTAATAGAATCAAGCCGTATTTTAAAAACTGAGTTCTCCTTACCAAGATGCTTTTGTCCCAGGTAGAGCAATTCATGACAATATCATTATTGCTCATGCAATGATTCATTCTATGAAACATAAGAAAGGATATTCTGGTACTATGGCTCTTAAACTTGATCTGTCAAAAGCTTTTGACAGACTTGAATGGAATTTTCTAAATGAGATTTCACTGAAATTTGGTTTCAGTACTGATTTTTGTAATCTTATCATGCAATGTGTTACTACTACTAGTATTAGTGTTTTATTGAATGGTTCTCCTTGCAATCAATTTGAGCCTACTAGGGGAATAAGACAAGGAAATCTTTTATCTCCTTATCTTTTTATCTTGGCCATGGAATATCTTTCTAGGTCTCTATTAATTTATGAGACTAATAAAACTATAACTGGTGTTAAAGTCTTTAGGAAAGCTCCAGCTATCTCTCATTTTCTTTTTGCAGATGACATTCTCATATTTGGTCAAGCTGATATGCAACATGTTAAGGAAATTTTGAAGCTTTTGCAGAATTGTGGTACTTTATCTGGTCAAATGCTAAACTTTATTTTAGCCACAATCTAAACCCTGAATATTGTGAATTTCTTGCTGGAGCTCTTCAAATGTCTGTTGTTACTGATTCTGAGAAATATTTAAGTGCACCTTTATTGATAGGACACTCTAAGTTGAAATCTTTTGATCCTATTGTGCAATCTTTTGAGGCTAAACTTAAAATTATGTGAGTATCACCTTAAATCAATCAGGTAGGTCTACTTTGATAAAATCTGTTTTGAATTCTTTGCCAACTTATCAAATGGCATGCTTTAAAATTCCTACAACTTTGCTTAGTAAACTTGATTCTCCTCAGCTAAATTTTTGGTGGGGTCATAAGACAGGTTAAGGCATCAAATTTGTAGCTTGGGATAGTATTAATCAAGCAAAAGAATTAGCAGGCTTAGGATTTAGAGATCTTGAAACTTTTAATATTTGCAAGTTAGTTTGGAAAATTGTCACAGATGATGAAGAATTATGGGTGCAAATTTTGAGTGCTAAATATTTTAAAGATTGCAGAATCCTTCATTTAGCAAAGCTCAATGAAAAATGTTCCTGGATTTGGAGGGGCATTTATAAATGTATTGATATTATAAAAGATAACAGTTTTTGGGCTATAGGGTGTGGTACCAGAACTAAAATTTGGCTTGATAGCTGGGTTATTGGACTTGATCATCCACCTATTCCTGCTGAAGGTCTAGTGAACACTGTTTCATATACTTATGTTTATGATCTTTTTATAGAGAATACTAGATTCTGGAATGTTCACTTAATCTATTATCTGTTTGAAAAAGATTGTGCTGAAAAAATTATTAATATGTTTGTGCCTGCTACTGTAAGGATAATCTTATTTGGTTGCCTGATAGAAAGAGTCAATTAAGTGTTAAAAGTGTTTACAATGTGTTGAATAACGGAACTAACATGACTGCAGGTTCCATTACAATCCCAACTCAGGTTTGGAAATCTCTCTGTAAAGTTCAACTCCCTCATAAAGTAAAACTTTTTTCTTGGAAATGCATTAGGAATATTATTCCTACTAGAGACAAGCTTTCTAGCTATAAGACTGGCATTGAAACTCATTGTAGCTTATGTAACCATGTAGTTGAATCTTGTGATCATCTATTTTTAGATTGTCCTTATGCAAGATCTGTTTGGTTAGCAGTTAATATAAATGTGAGCACAGTTTTAATTCAGCATGGCTCCTTCAGGAACTGGGTTATCTCTTGGTTCTCAGTAGGTGCTCAGCTAGTTTTTGGCTCTGGTATTACAAGGGATGATATAAACAAAACTATTATGGTTACTTCATGGATGATTTGGAAAGATAGATGCACTAAAAAATTTCAGAATAAAAATCCCAACAGGGATACTTCAGTTGCAGGGATTAATAATCTCACTGTTTTGAATACTCATAGTTCAAACAGTCACAATGTTCACTCACAGGTTCAAAGATGGAAGCCCCATGATCCTAGATTTTAAAAAATGAATTTAGATGCTTAATTTATGCAGTTTAATTCTCAAGGAGGCATTGGACTAATTGTTAGGGATTTTGCAGGTACCTGCATTGGAGTCCAAGGGAAGTACTTTGATGGAGGAATGAAGAAAGGAATAGAAGTGGAGGAACTAGAGTGCAGAGCTATGCTAGAAGCTGTTACTTTTGCAAGTAATGGAAACTATAATAAAGCAGTTTATGAGAGTGATAGTGAGGTAGTAGTTAAGTCAATCAATGAGCAAACATCTTATGTTCATTGGATGAATAAGCATTTTATCTTAGACATTAAATATCTGTTAGGAAAATTAGATGAGTGGAAATGTATCTCTGTTAAAAGAAATACAAATGGTGTTGATGATAAGCTAGCAAAGAAACCTATAACATATAAGTCATCTTTTACATATCAATGTGTTCTTCCTCATGATGTAAAATAGTGGATTGATATGGACTGCAATGTAAGCTCTTAACTGTATTAATAAACTACTTTTTGCATCAATTTATTTTTATTAGCATTTAGTTTTTTTTTGCTATAAATGACGGATTAATTGAAATAACTTTGTCAATTGATTGTTGTAAATCTTCAAGATACTCAATGAGAGAATGAATTCCAGTAGCAATGAGATATGTGTTCCTCACATGTTGCATAAATAACCTTTCCTCGTGTTATTTAATTAAATGAAGGATGATTAATAAGCTGAAGAACATGATACTATAAATTGACCATGCCAAGAGAATTATTGCTTGGTGAAATTTGATTTGCTTATCTATGTAATTCGTGGCGTACATAGAAACTTAGAATGCGAGAGAGAGATTGATACGATGGTAAATTTTCTCCATGATTCTCTCTGCTAAGCAAAACATTTATTTCTATTGAACAATCTTTATTTGAAAGGTATACATAAAAAGAGGAAAGGAAAATTTAAATCATATGGATCGAGGATTGGGTGGCACTAATCCTAACCGTCTAAAACGATACCGCAAAATTTTAAGATCCCCCTAATAACAACACTTCTAAAGTTTGAAATGGCCAAATTTGTTAAAAATCCCGCGCAACTCTGTAATGCAGTTATGGATTTCCCTAGATACTTTTTGAAAGATTATTGAAGCTATTTGAAATACATTTCATAAAAACATATACAGTATCGCCCGTACGTGTATCAAAATACCTGCAGTTCATAAGAAATTGAGAAATTATACTTGAAATCGACATAGATTTGTCATTCAATTTTGTATATCTGCAAGTAATTCGAAGAGAGAATGAATTCCAGTAGTAATGAGATATGCTTTCCTCACATGCTACATAAAAAACCTTTCCCCGTGTTGTTTGATGAAAGGAAGGATGATAAATGAGCTAAAGGACATGATATTATAAATTGACCATGCCAAGAGAATTATTGCTTGTTGAAATTTGTTAATCTTGGTCAATATATTTCATGACGTACAGAGAAACTAAGCATGCGAGAGAGATGTTGATACGATGGTAAATTTTCTCCATAATTTCTATCTACTAAGCAAAAAATTTGTTTCTATTCGAACAATTTTCATTTGAAGGGTTTATATAGCGAGAAGAGAGGAAATTGTGAAATTGTAAAGCATACTAGTCGAGGATTGGGTGGCACTAATCCTAACCGTCTAAAATAGTATCGCAAAATTTTAAGATCCCGCCTAATAACAACATTTTTAAAATTTGAAATGCCCAATTTTTTTAACAATCCCACGTGATTCTATAAGTCAGTTATAGATTTTCCTATAGACTTTTAGAAAGATGCTCGAAGCTATTTGAATTTTGAAATGCATTTCATAAAATCTCAAAATACCAAAAATTGATAAACAACAATTATATTTGAAATCTACATAGCTTTGTCATTCAAATGTTGTAGATCTGCAAGTAACTCGATGAGAGAATGAATTTTAGTAGCAAAGAGATATGCGTTCATCACATGCTGCATAAAAAACCTTTCCCCGTGTTGTTTGATGAAAGAAAGAATGATTAATAAGCTGAAGGACATGATATTTAAATTGACCATGCCAAGAGAATTCCTGCTTGGCGAAATTTGCTTTGCTTATCTAGATCTATGTAATTCATGACCTACAGAAAAACTAAACATGCGAGAGAGATGTTGATACGATGGTAAATTTTCTCCATGATTTATCTCTACTAAATTGTTTTTATTGGAACAATTCTTATTTGAAGGGTATATATATAGAGAGGAGAGGAAATTGTGAAATTGTAGAGCATACAGATCAAGGATTGAGTGGCACTATTCCTAACCGTCTAAAATCAATATTGCAAAATTTTAAGATCCCACCAAATAACAACACTTTTAAAATTTAAAATGCCAATTTTTTTAACCATCCCGTGCAATTCAATAAGCCAGTTCTGGATTTCCCTGGAGATTTCTCGAAAGATGCTTGAAGTTATTTTAATTTTGAAATGCATTTCATAAAAACATGTACTGTATGGTCCGTATTTATCTCAAAATACCAGTAGTTGATAATAAATTGAATATCAACTATACTTGAAATCCACATAGCTTTTTCATTCAATTGTTGTAGATCTGCAAGTTACTCGATGAGAGAATGAATTCCAGAAGCAAATGAGATATGCGTTTCTCATGCTGCATAAACAACCATCCCCCGTGTTGTTTGATGAAATGAAGGATGACTAATGCGCTAAAGGACATGATATTATAACTTGACCATGCCAAGAGAATTATTGTTTGATGAAATTTTGTTTGCTTATGTAGATCAATGTAATTCATGACGTACAGAGAAACTAAGCACGCGAGAGAGATGTTGATATGATGGTAAATTTTCTTCATGATTTCTCTCTACTCAGCAAAAAATTTGTTTTCATTGTAACAATTCTTATTTCAAAGATATATATAGAGAGGGGAGAGGAAATTGTGAAATTGTAGAGCATACGGATCGAGGATTGGGTGGCACTATTCTTAACCGTCTAAAATAAACATCAAATTTTTTTAAGATCCCGTCTAATAACACCACTTTTAAAATTTGAAATGCCCAAATTTTTTAACAATCCCGCGCGATTCTATAAGCCATTTATTGATATCCTTAAATCACAATGTATTCAATTAGTTCCCGTAGTTGCCTAAAATCAGTGAGAGCTAAAAGTAGGATTATAGGGCTTTGAAAGGGAGTTACGGAAGGTTGCGCACGAATAATCTTTTCATTAACCACGCACAACGACCGTTCAAAGGCTAATTCAGTCACGTGAGAGGTTACAACCGGTCTTGGGGGAAATTGCAAAAATGAAGAGAGGGATCGTAGAATTCTAGGGTTTGAAGAAGAATTCCTCTGAGAGTTTATGAGAAATTTGTGTGTTAGATTAGAGAAATAAGGGACCTATTTATAGCTGAATTCTCTAATCTCAGGTCCGTGAAGATAGGTATTAATTGTCATGCGGAACACTTTTCATGTTTGAAATGATGAGGGTACCCGAGTACACCATAATCTTTTCGTTTCATCCTGTAAGTCCGATACCTTGAGTTGAAAATGCGGGGGTCTAAAAACCACACCCAACAATTCGTTTGGCAATCTGAGAGGACTTACTCCAATACACTTTCTAGAGAATCAACTAGACAGTCAGACTCAATCTAGAATAAAGTGTATCAAAGAGTTTTAATATCCCTAACTCTTTATTCAATCCGCAATCAGCAAATAGAAATCTGCGAGCCCGATTGAATAAGAGGAATAACATGAACGGTACGAAAGACCAATGTTCAAGTGTCAATTAATGTAAATCAACAACCAAAGGTTGGATATTCTAATTGGTTGATCTTAACGCACAACCTGTGATATTTCAATTATATAACAAAATATAATGCGGAAAAGAAATAACACAGACACCAAAATATTATTAACGAGGAAACCGCAATTGCAGAAAAACCCTGGGACCTAGTCCATATTGAACACCACACTGTATAAAGCCGCTACAGACTCTAGCCTACTACCAATTAACTTGGGACTGGACTGTAGTTGAACCCTAATCAATCTCACACTGATTCAACGTACAGTTGCGCTCCATACGTATCTGATCCCAGCAGGATATTACGCACTTGATTCCCTTAGTTGATCTCACCCACAACCAAGAATTGCTACGACCCAAAGTCGAAGACTTGATATACAAATCTGTCTCACACAGAAAAGTCTATAGGATTGAATAAATCTGTCTCCCACAGAAATACCCAAGAGTTTTTGTTCCGTCTTTTGATAAATCAAGGTGAACAGGAACCAATTGATAACCCGGACTTATATTCTCGAAGAACATCCTAGAATTATCAATCACCTCACAATAATATTAATCGACTGGCGAAAGAAGATATTGTGGAATCACAAACGATGAGATGAAGGTGTTTGTGATTAGTTTTCTATCTTGCCTATCGGAGATATAAAATCTCGAGTCAATTATTCCAATTGTACTCAACACGATAGAAACAACAAGATCAGATCACGCAACTACAAAGATAATAGTTGGATCTGTCTTCACAATCCCAATGAAGTCTTCAAGTCGTTAACCTATAGGGTCTCGAGAAGAAACTTAAGGTTAAAGGAGAATCGACTCTAGTTATGCAACTAGTAACACACAAGAGGTGTGGGGATTAGTTTTCGCAGTTGCTAGAGTTCTCCTTTATATAGTTTTCAAATCAGGGTTTGAAATCCAAGGTACCTTGGTAACAAAGTATTCAATATTCACCATTAGATGAAAAACCTGATTCAACCAAGCTAATATGTTTCAACAGTTAGATCGAACTTAGATTGTTATACACAAATGAAATGTATCCTCATTTAGGTTTATGTAACCGTACCCAAACGTGTACACCATGTTGGTTCACAAATAGTTAACGGACGTTAGCCATATGGTTACTCTCATATCAACCTTAGTCATCTTAACCATAATAGTTCAAATGACGCAAATGAAACTAGTTAAAGAGTTGTTCAATTGCTATATTCTTATAGAATTATACAAGAACACAATTGAAGCAAAATCGGTTTGATTCACTCGAATCAATACATGAACATTATAGCCACGGTTTGCAAAGATTGCATTCCTTATTGATAAATGTTTAGGTTCATGTACAACCAATTTTAGAAAGTAACCACTTAAGTATGCGTACGGGTATGCGTACTTAAGTAACCGGATTTGAGTTTGGTTTGGTTTTCAAACTCAGCAGAAATTCACGGACATGAACTTTCCGCCAGTATGCGTACGGGTACGCGTACTTTAAGTAACCGGATGAGTTTGGTTTTGGTTTTCAAACTCAGCAGAAATTCACGGACGTGAACTTCCGCAGAATGCGTACGCGTACCTATACTTACCCAGTGTCCTAAAACCTTTTTGTATACACAAGTATGCATACTTTAGGTTCCCGGTTTTGGAATTATACACTAATGTGCGAACATACTATGATTATATCCAAAGATGGTTACAAGATTCTAAACTCTTTATTTCAATAATTGAAACATTCTTCTATAATGATAATATCCGTTTTCACACACTATTAGCATCAAAGCAATTTTCAAGATATTGAAATAATCATTATCGAAACACTCCAAGCCTACATCAAATGATTGTTTCACACAAACCATGTAAGATATTACTCAGCAATTTTTTCATGGTATAAGATGAAACTTGGTCGAAGAGAAAGCTTACCAACACATATTTCGAGAAATATGTAAGCGAGATATACTCAGCTCGAAATCTCAAATGTGTATAAAGAAAACTATATCGTAACACGACTTATGTCTCAATATAAGAGATAGTAGAAATAGACTTTCCAAATGATAGATGAGTCAAACTCCCCACATACCTTTTGTAGAAAAAGTTCCACAAGCTCCCCTTAGTAGTTCTTCGTCTTCAAATGAAATGATGAACTCCGTGAAAACTAACTGAAAAAGCGGGGGTCTAACAACCTCACCCAATATTTTGATTAGCAATCTGTATGGACAAACTCCAATGTACTTTTATGAGAATCAACTAGACAGTTAGACTCAATTAATAAAATAGTATATCAAAGAGTTTTATATCTCCATCTCTTGATTTAATTCTTACGCAAGCAAATATGCGAGTCTTGATTAAATACAAGAGATATAAACTTGGATGGTACCAAAGACCAATATCCAAGGATCAATCAATTTCTAATCAACAACCAAAGGTTGGATTTCACAATTGATCGATACAACATACAACCTGTGATATTTCAATTATATAAGAAAATATAATGCGGAATAGAAATAACACAGACACCAGAAATTTTGTTAACGAGGAAACCGTAAATGCAGAAAAACCCCGGGACCTAGTCCAGATTGGACACCACACTGTATTAAGCCGCTACAGACACTAGCCTACTACAAACTAACTTCGGTATGGACTGTAGTTGAACCCTAATCAATCTCACACTGATTCAAGGTACAATTGAGCTCCTTACGTCTCTGATCCCAGCAGGATACTACGCACTTGATTCCCTTAGCTGATCTCACCCACAACTAAGAGTTGCTACGACCTAAAGTCGAAGACTTGATAGACAAATCTGTCTCACACAGAAAAATCTATAGAATCGAATACATTTGTCTCCCACAGAAATACCCAAGAGTTTTTGTTCCGTCTTTTGATAAATCAAGGTGAACATGAACTAATTGATAATCCGGACTTATATTCCCGAGGAACAACCTAGTATTATCAATCACCTCACAATAATCTAAATCGTATGGTAGCGAAACTAGATATTGTGGAATCACAAACGATGAGACGAAAATGTTTGTGATTTATTTTTATCTTGCCCTATCGGAGATATAATCTCAAGCCAATTATTCAATTGAACTGATACGATAGAAAATGACAAGATCAGATCGCTCAACTATAGGAAAAGTAGTTTCTTCTGGCTTCAGAATCCCAATGAAGTCTTTCACTTGTTAACCTACAGGGCCTCGAGAATAAACCTAAGGTTAAAGGAGAATCGACTCTAGCAAACCAACTAGTATCACACATGAGGTGTGGGGATTAGTTTTTCCAGATGTTAGATGTCTCCTTTATATAGTTTTGAAATCAGGGTTTGCAATCTAAGTTACCTTGGTAACAAAGCATTCAATATTCACCGTTAGATGAAAAACCTGATTCAACCAAGCTAATATCTTTCAACCGTTAGATCGAAACTTAGGTTGTCACACACACAAATGAAATGCATTCATTTAGGTATGAGTAACCGTACCTAAACGTGTACACTAAGTTGGTTCACAAATAGTTAACCAATGGTTAGCCATATGAGCAGTTTCATATTAATCGTATTCATCTTTCTCATAACTAGTTCAAATGACTCATAAGAACTTGTTAAAGAGTTGTTCAATTGCTTAGGTCTTTATTCATAGACATAATTGAAACAAAATCGGTTTGATCCACTTGAATCAATTCATGAACAATATAGCCACGTGCGCAAAGATTACATTCCTTATAATTTATTGTTTTAAGTTCATGAACTACCGATTTGAGATATCACCAACTTGAGTACGCGTACGGGTATGCGTACCTTAGCTACCGGATTTGAGTTTACAAACTCAGCAGAAATTTTCGGTTCGAAAACTTCCGTGGGTACGCGTACCTAAGGTGACTGGTTTACTAGTTTGCAAACTTACAAACTCCATTAGAAATTTCGGTATGAAAACTTTCGTGGATACGCGTACTCAACCTGTCTCATTCACCAATACCGCATGCACACATATGCACACACTTGGCTTCCGGTACATGGATTTATACACTAATGTGCGAACACACTATATATGCTTATATCCATAAATGGTAATCTCAACTCTACATTTCAATCATTGAAACATTCTTATATAATGTTATAACAATCGTTATTCACGACTATCGTCATCAAAGCTATTTTCAAGATTGAAACGTCATCATGACTTTCGTCGTGGGTAAAGATGAAAATGGTTAAAGCGAAAGCTTATCAACACATATTTTGAGCAAAAGATAGGCGAGTAAACTCGGCTCGAAATAGAAAATGTGTATGTATGAAAACTATCATACTTAAACGATTTTGTCTCAAGAGTATGAGATAGAATAGACTTTTGAGTGATAGATAAGTTCAAGTCTTCACATACCTTTTAGTCGGATGAAGTTCCACCGGTTCCCCGAGTAGTTCTTCGTCTTCGTAAGATGATCGTCATGGAGTCTGGAGCTTCAACTACACTTGACCATCCTAGACCGAGACTTAGTCATAAGTAAACTAGAAATCAAGATATATAGTTTTGGTCACCAATATTGACAAACATGCTTGAGATAGCAACGTATGCGAGTTCGACCGAGCAATGCTCTAACAATCTCCCCCTTTGTCAATTTTAGTGGCAAAACTATCTATACATATGGATTAAAAAATAGATAAAAACTTTGTATCTTCTCATCCACATGCTTGATCTCCTTGGTGCTTCAACATTACTCGAAATCTTCATCACTTCCAAGTACTCCAATGATTCCAAAGGTTGTAAGTTTAGCATCATCGTTGTTGAAGTTCCGTAGCCATAACAATGAGAAAACAAATGCTCTCGATCATTGTTATACAGTGTCATAGTATTATTACACAACATCAAAGTTCTCATATCACAACTTCGACAACAATACTATGGTGATATGTATCACTCCCCCTTATTCAATACTTCATCTCAACACGAAAACCACTCCCCCTTACATAATGATCCGTAAAACACGTAAACCATATGTATTTGTAGTGTGAACTACATATTAATTCTCCCCCTTTTTGTCAATAAAATTGGCAAAGGTACAAAAACGGTATCCTAATGAAATTCTCATGGAGACACTTCAAGATCAAAGAAAAGTACATATCAACTTTGTTTACATGTAATCATAAAGCCGAAAATAAATGCATTCATCACGGAGTTTATAAAGATACAAGATAACTCCTCAAATATTCCATAGCCGCACTCCCCAAAAAGATATGAAAATTAAGCGCAAGTTCAAAAGAACTCTCTCCCATTTGATGTCATTCCCGAAAGAACAATAAGAGCGACCTTACTTTTACAAAAAAGGAAGGATTTCTTTGGACACCAAAAACCAAAAAATGATTTTGTTATCCAAAAATTCTCAATCAAATTAACCACAAGAGAACCTATGATTAATCAAATCGGAATACACAACCAAAATAATCACAAACAAATCTATGATTAGTTTAGTTGGAAATGCTCACACAAGAAGGCTTATGGAGCCACACAGTATATACATAAAATATGGATAAGGGAAGATCAATACTGCGGATATACAAGGATTCATTCTATTTTCCATCACTATTTGCATAACGATATACAATAGACATAATCCTTGTTAACAAAAGATTTTAACCTATCTTGCATCAAAGAATTGACATAATAGGCTTAACTTTTGTTTGTCAAAAGTTCATTCATTCTTTTATCAATACATACATATCGACATATAAACGAGATAACTTTTGACATCGTATGGGACAATAATAGTTCACAGATGCAAACACACATATCCCATAACATATTGCAATATATAAAACCATAAATATTAATACTGCAATCATCATCTTCCAAAATAATTTTTTAGAATTTAAACAAATAAACCTAAAAACATGAAGATAAAAACGTTGGACATAGCTATGTGTACTCACAATAATGGCTATTCCAAATTCTAGTTATTCTTCTAGACAAAAATAAGAATAAAATTCTCATAAGAAGATTTACTAGATATTAAGACCTTTGAAGAATTCTTTATCGTCCCCGAACTCCTTATCGTCAACAGCCATTGGTACATATGGTTCATGAAGATATGAGTTAATATCAATAAACCTTCTTGGCTGATAATGTCGAACCAGGGCCTTCTGAATTTCCAATGATCTTAAAACACAAGTCTTTATTTCCTGAATCTCTTTTCTTGCCAGCTTCAACTCTTCAAGAACATCAGAAAACTTCTGAGAGTTTGAAGGAACAACTCTTGGCTTCCTCACATTCATTTTTTTTCTTTTTAAAGTTGGAGACAATAGAGATTTCTCTTTTTCCTTAGTGATTGAAGACTTAACAATTATATTGATATCTTTCCCATCAAAAGTCAAGGTACTTGGAGTATCCATGAAAACACGGTTTTGTGAGAGGAGTTCACAATCAAACCTCAACAAGCAGTCTTAAGGTATAAAGAATATCAGAGAAGGAAAAAGGAATCTATGGTTTTGAACCTTTAAACAGGTTCGTACACGTCCAACTCACAACCATATAAAGAGTGGAATTGTCGACAATGACCCTTTTTTAATGACAGACAGGGAATTCCTAAAAACTAAGAAAAGAAAAAAAACTTTTCCTAAATCCTGAGAGGTACAAAATCTTGTCTCTTTTGATCAGGCACATGAGCCAAAATTTACAAATCAACACAATCAAGTTGTGTTGTGGTGAATAACAATTTGTCCACCATGTTCCTCGAGGGAGGAACCCACAGACCCCTGTCTATCAAAACGATTTGACCATATTTTCTTCTCTAATGGTCTTATTTTGTTCTTGGAAACTAATTTCTCCGAGGAAGATAAGATCTTACATACCTCAGCTATTTTCTCCGCTAGTTTAAGCTTGGTAGCTAGACGATCTTCTCTTCGTTGAAGCTTGCTGACATATTGTTGTAGTATTAAGATTGCGGTAAATAAGAATTCGTTGCTCGGACTTGAAAAGATTTATAAATAAAAATATATACACAAAAAATTACAGGATCAATAGATACCGGGACTCAGGATTCCACCATTAATCATTCACAGGATTCATATATTTATTCCTAACAGTTATAGCTCAAATAATAAGGACTCTCATTCTTGCCAAGGTAGATTTTTAGAAGATTAATTGTAAATGGAAAGCATGGCATATCAAAAGTACCAATACCAAGCATAAACCATCAAATGAAATGACAATGAATTAAGAAAAATCTTAAAACGATTAATTATAAGTGCAAGTAGTCAAAAAAGGAATTAAATATAATTATCATATGCGTGAAATATGGCTTCCTCCATCATCCCAGTATTGGGGTTTAGCTACTCATATTAATCATGTTCTCAAAATACGTTTTTATAGCTCAAAAAGTTGATTAAAAGATGAGAAAATGCTAAAACAAAGATTCACAACAGTTATAAGCGTTACAATTTCGATGTATAAAACAAAACTGAAGTGTAGCAAAGAGCGATACAAACTCAGCGTTGTAAACAGCGACACAAGGAAACTGCTGCTGGTGATGTTGAAGAACGACGCTTCTGGAGCGTCAGTTCTTCGTCTTCTTCCTCTCCTCGAGCAGCAGCAGGAAGTTCTTCCTCCTCTCGGCTCCAAATCCTCCCAAACTCTTCTTTTCGAGCTCATTTCGCCGCAAAGGCTTATTTCTCTAAAAACATCTACAAAAACACAAAATAACACAATAATTACTTAATCGAGTCTAACAATACAGAATATTGAGAACAAAATAGACACATAAATGCGTCTATCAGCGAGTAAGAATGTCGAACTGGTATGATAGAAGCCAATACAATGAGTATCGACCTGAATTTGAATATGGACATCATCCTTTTTATGACCATGGTGGGAATAGTAGTTGGGAACGCCAACCTTTTCAAGGTTATGGTTCATACCATGGTGAGCCCAATTACTATCCACACGCGAATTGGTCTTACGAGCAAGAAAATCAGGAACACTGTAGTACTGGTTACTCGTTTTTGGAAACTAGTCCTGATTATGATATTTCTAAACCTGTTCCATCTCTAGAAGAGACCCAACAACCGATTGAAAGGATATATAAACGTTTAGTTGCAATGAATAGTTCAAAAGAAGAGTGTACACGATATTCTGAGATGATAAACGATAATAGTGAACGTATAAGTGTTATGCTCAGTGAAATTCAGGCACGTCTAGAGGCAGAAAATGAACAGTTAGCTAATGCTGCTCGAAATGATCTAAATTTCCAAAATAGTGTTTCTAATTCTACCCTTGATATCAATAGTGAATATTTGCCTAATTTAGAGGACGAGGTTAGAATAAAAGACACTACTTATTTAGATAAGGTTCAATCATCTTCATACTATTATGATGAGGATAGTAGTAATGAAGAATCTGAAATGTGTAGGCATAGTGATCAGGAATCTATTAATCCAATTGAGCTTTATAATGATTCTAGTTCAAATCCAAATAATTTTTATGATTATTCACCTATTCAAAAGGACGAGGATTTGATTAGGGATACCACCGTTTTAGACGATGTAGTTTTTCCTTTTGATTACGAAGCCGATAATGCTTTAGAGGAAAGGGTTTATTCCGAAAATGCTGTTTTAGAGTCTAGCGACTTAGAAACAATAGTCTTGGAAGAAGAAGATAGACCCGTAGAGATGAGTAAAGATGCACTACCTGATAATAACTTAGAAGAATCTCTTGAATATTTTAAGGACTCTGAAGATACGGAAATTCAAGAAATAATTAGAGGTCTATCTAGAGACACTAAAAACTCTAAGTTTGGGGGTGATTATCACTTCCCTAGTGCCTTACCTTTAACTCTCAGAAAGTCCCCACACTTAGGACTTGATATCTGTGCCTCGACCATTTTACAAGATTACCTTCATACTCGTTTTCCCGAGCCTAATGATGTCCAGGAAGAAGTTCAATCGTTAGAAACCCATCCTCTGGTTGATGTGGTTTGCCCAGGCTATGATCCCCAGATTGACTTTGTTTTCCCACCAAATAGTTTTCTTCCAACTGTGGGAACGTTTATATTCCAAATGTGTCGAATATTAAGTTGTGAGACTAAACCTAAATGCTTTAGGAAATTAGAATCGACACATTTTCTTAAGAATGACCACTACTCTCATTGTGGTCAATTATGTAAGTCAAATATTATTGACTTAGAGGATCCTCAGTTATTTAAGTTATTATTGTGCGCTTCTAAGATCATATTTGAGTTTTTCCAGACTCTAGGACCTAATGATTCAGATCCCACCTATGAAGAAACGCAGCCAATGAAAATTTTCTATTTAGACCCTTTCATAGAACCTGAACCTGAACCACAATTAGATATAAATTTCTTAATCAGGAAACTAAATAGGGGCATGCTAGTCTTGTTCACTTTCTTGGTTCATTGCAGTTTCCTTTCGTCAGCTCTATTTAGTTTTGAAGACCCACATTTATTTCGACTGTTACTTTTTGGTTCGAGTTGACTAATCCTTTCCTAAGTCTGGCTGAAGACTTTAAACTTAGCACTTCTTGGGAGGTATCCCATGCTCATTCAACACAGTAATATCTTTCCTTAACTCTTTCGCTTCAAATGGTAACAGTTTCTCCTTGTTCATGCTTTTAGTTTCATCTTTAGAACATTGAGGACAATGTTAGATTTAAGTCTGGGGGTATGGGAAAATCTTTTAGTTGCAATAAATAAATACGCTCCAGAGCCTAGAGATTTATGCGTATTCAGGATGGCACTAACTAATCTAAGTGGATGGAAGCATCTTGGTTGTAGGAGTTGAGGAACCAATCTGATTAGATGGAAACATCTATAAAGTCTATTCATAAAAGCACAGAGCTCAGGTGTTAGAAATAACATGATAGTTGCACCATATCTCGTTGAGTCCTTTTCATTTCTTTTTTTTCATTTTATTTTTTCTTTTTAAACTATGTTTATCTAAGTGATTAGGTGGGGCATACGATTCAAGTTGTTACCACTGCTAGGGTGAATTAGAGTGACTGAGTTACTAAAAAAAAAAGACCGGACCAGTTAGACCAATCAGAATAAGTATTAACACTTGGATATCAATATGCGTGTGTTCTCCCTGTTTCCGTCGCCTAAGCAAGCGTGGAATGCAGGACCCGTGGGAACTATCGTGTAATCTGCTGACAAGAAGCATGCGCTTGGATCAAAAAGATCTATTCATGCCGTTAAGTTAAAAAAATGGTTATTGTTCTGTGTAGTCAACTGCTGGTTCCCTTGTATTTGCCAGTTTGTTGATCTAGATTTAAGTTATTGACCACTGGTTCCCTTGTATATGCCAGTTGTGTTGATATTAGTCAGACCGGTATCTCAGTCTATTAGGATAGGTTCATTCTGGCAGTAGCCTTCAGACAGATATGTGAAACATCGATCATTTGGTTAACATCAAAACCATCTACATTTTTCTATTTCCATCTCCTTTTTCTATCCATATGATTAGTTTGACTCCGAATATGATGTCCATAGTGAAACTATCTGAGTAGAGCTCTGTCACTTTATATGAATTTTAGTGTGCTTGAGTGCAAACTCGTGTACATCAATTGGAATTTCGCATCAGGGTACTTCCTCCTATAGTCAATGATTGTATGCCAACCAAGGAGATTCTTTAGTGCCTTCCAAGGTTCTGCATAGATAGCTCGGGTCTGGAGTAAAGGTTTTGTGGGTACACCTCTGGTAAACCCTCCCGAGATTAACTCGGTCATTAGGGACACCTAGTGAGTTAGGATTTTATTTTTGCTCGAGGACTAGCAAATAATAAGTTTGAGGGTATTTGATAGACGCATTTATGTGTCTATTTTGTTCTCAATATTCTGTATTGTTAGACTCGATTAAGTACTTATTATGTTATTTTGTGTTTTTGTAGATGTTTTTAGAGAAATAAGCCTTTGCGGCGAAATGAGCTCGAAAAGAAGAGTTTGAGAGGATTTGGAGCCGAGAGGAGGAAGAACTTCCTGCTGCTGCTCGAGGAGAGGAAGAAGACGAAAAACTGACGCTCCAGAAGCGTCGTTCTTCAACATCACCAGCAGCAGTTTCCTTGTGTCGCTGTTTACAACGCTGAGTTTGTATCGCTCTTTGCTACACTTCAGTTTTGTTTTATACAGCGCAATTGAAACGCTTATAACTGTTGCGAATCTTTGTTTTAGCATTTTCTCATCTTTTAATCAACTTTTTGAGCTATAAAAATGTATTTTGAGAACATGATTAATATGAGTAGCTAAACCCCAATACTGGGATGATGGAGGAAGCCATATTTCACGCATATGATAATTATATTTAATTCCTTTTTTGACTACTTGCACTTATAATTAATCGTTTTAAGATTTTTCTTAATTCATTGTCATTTCATTTGATGGTTTATGCTTGGTCTTAGTACTTTTGATATGCCATCCTTTCGATTTACAATTAATCTTCTAAAAATCTGCCTTGGCAAGAATGAGAGTCCTTATTATTTGAGCTATAACTGTTAGGAATAAATATATGAATCCTGTGAATGATTAATGGTGGAATCCTGAGTCCCGGTATCTCTTGATCCTGTGACAAATTTTTGTGTATATATTTTTATTTATAAATATTTTCAAGTCCGAGCAACGAATTCTTATTTACCGCAATCTTAATACTACAACAAAATGATTGCAAGGGAATTCTACGCAATCACAAACAAGGCCGACTCGACTCCACCAAAGCAAACCTAAAGATTTCTAGCAAACAAAAAGCATGATGGCTCCACTTAGATTGTTTCTAGACCAACTTCTATCTTTCGAAGGGGAATTCGTTACAGTTTAAGCAAACCCCTCTGGAATCAATCCGAGTTAAAGTAAGTTGAATCAAGGCGAGGGAAGCTCAGTGGAGCTTTGATACCCAAGGCCTCACCGATATAGAAGGCGGCGCAGTCACGCATTCAACTCACAGAAACCATCAAGAACTTCGAAGTATGCTTAAAAGGTGACCAATATCCTTCGAATTTTTTTCCTAATAAGCGCGTTACCCTATTGGTCTCGTTCTAATCAAGTTTTAAGGCTTAGTTTCGCATTCGGTTTCGTTTTCCTAAGGCGGGCAAGAAGGGAGCGGTGATGAAATCCGAACCCTTATCTTGTCTAGGCCAGGCCTTGACCTTTACTAGGAAAATAAAGACAGTCCAAATTCGTCCTCAATCAATGAATCATCTTAAGGAATACAGTAACTCGCTTACAGGAGATTCGCGAGTGTTTCGATGGACTTACCTCCCGTACCAGACGGGGGATAAACCGTTGAAGTCGACTCGGGCCACGACTCCTATGTCATGTACGAACCCGATGGGCCGAGACGATATAGTAATCGTCGTCCTTCCCTGCACACAGTTTATATAAATTTTTTTTTTAATAATACCCTTCCGTAGGGTTAAAAAAAGAATAAAGTCCAACGTCCAAAATAAATAAATAAAAAATTACAGTTTTCCTCACACACTCTAAAAAAAAATTAAAAATTAAAAATTAAAAATTAAATCCTAAAATTGTCCTTTTTTCTTTTCTTTTCGCTTTTCGCTTTAAGCTTTTTACTCTCCAAGTCCTTAGTGCTCCACTTCGAACCTGTAAATCAAAGAAAAAAAAAGACAAAGTAAAAAGGAAGAAATAATAAAAAAAATATATAAACCTAAAAAAAAAATAAAAAATCTATATACAAGTCCGCGTAGGCGGCGCCATTTTGTTGTAGTATTAAGATTGCGTTAAATAAGAATTCGTTGCTCGGACTTGAAAAGATTTATAAATAAAAATTTGTCACAGGATCAAGAGATACTGGGACTCAGGATTCCACCATTAATCATTCACAGGATTCATATATTTATTCCTAACAGTTATAGCTCAAAAAATAAGGACTCTCATTCTTGCCAAGGTAGATTTTTAGAAGATTAATTGTAAATCGAAAGCATGGCATATCAAAAGTACTAAGACCAAGCATAAACCATCAAATGAAATGACAATGAATTAAGAAAAATCTTAAAACGATTAATTATAAGTTCAAGTAGTCAAAAAAGGAATTAAATATAATTATCATATGCGTGAAATATGGCTTCCTCCATCATCCCAGTATTGGGGTTTAGCTACTCATATTAATCATGTTCTCAAAATACATTTTTATAGCTCAAAAAGTTGATTAAAAGATGAGCAAATGCTAAAACAAAGATTCACAACAGTTATAAGCATTACAATTGCGCTGTATAAAACAAAACTGAAGTGTAACAAAGAGCGATACAAACTCCGCGTTGTAAACAGCGACACAAGGAAACTGCTGCTGGTGATGTTGAAGAACAACGCTTCTGGAGCGTCAGTTCTTCGTCTTCTTCCTCTCCTCGAGCAGCAGCAGGAAGTTCTTCCTCCTCTCGGCTCTAAATCCTCCCAAACTCTTCTTTTCGAGCTCATTTCGCCGCAAAGGCTTATTTCTCTAAAAACATCTACAAAAACACAAAATAACACAATAAGTACTTAATCGAGTCTAACAATACAGAATATTGAGAACAAAACAGACACATAAATGCGTCTATCACATATCTCATCTTGTGTTTGTATTTGAAACACTTTGAAAACTCATGTCCCTTGAGAGAACAATAAGAGCATGTCAACGCAAAAGATGATTCAGGCACCTTTGAAATGCAAGCTACTCGGCACAAGGTAGATCCTGAAACATTAAACAAAGGGTTTCCAAAAGAAGGGTCAATTGATTCTTCCATCTTGATTGGGATCTCTTCTAAAAGATTATCAAGATTGATGTATGTATTGCTACAATTATCAAAATCAATATTTTCACATAGAAGAGCAACACTTGATTTTTTGTCTTCATCAGAATCATAATTGTCAGACATCTCATCAAGTGTCGCGGCAAAACCTTTGTTCCCAGTGTATTTTCTACGGTTTGGGCACTCGTTAGAAAAATGACCAAAACCTTTACACTTAAAGCACCGAGGCATATCCTCGTCATCAGTTTCATCTGTGTCCCTGTTTTTAGGAGAAATACGATTATGAGGTTTGACTGATTCTTTTGCCTTATCTCTGGAGAGCCGTTTAATTCTCTTCAATAGAAGATCTCTAAACTGTCATGTGATCATGGAGACCGATTTGTCAAGATATTCATCTGATGAATTTCTCTCAGAATGATATTCTCCAGAGATATACACATTTTTACTTTTATCAAGTAATTTTGTGTCTTTTAGTTCTTTGAGCGCAACATCCTTAGATTTGGATGAATGCTGGTGATCAAAGATCTTAAGCTTCCCAACCAACGTATTTCTGGAGAGATTATCCAGGTTATTTCCCTCAACGATGACATGCTTCTTAGAGTCGTATCTAGATGGCAGCGATCTGAGAATTTTCATCACAATGTCCTTTTCAGGAATAGTCTTGCCCAATGCAAAAGATGCATTAACAATTTCAGACACTTTGTGATTAAACTCATTAAATGAATCTTCATCTTCCATACAAAGGTTATCCCAATCGGAATTAAATTTTTGAAGCCTAGCTTTCTTTTCACTGGTATTACCTTCGAATACGGTTTCTAAGATATCCCACGCATCTTTAGACCTGATGCAGTTTGACACATGATGCTGAATATTTGGGGTAATGGCATGTATGATGGCATTCAAACCGTCGGAGTTTTGCTTTACAGCAAGTATCTCAGCAGCATCGTATTCGCCAATATTTTTTGGAACATTAACGTTACCTACTGCAGCAACGGGAGTATCATAGCCATTAACAACATATACCCATGATTGAAAATCACGCGCTTGAAGAAAAGCTCGCATAACAATTTTCCACCACAAGTAATTAGAGCCATCGAAGACTAGTGGTACGTTAATAGAGATAGCACCACTGTCCATAGAGTGAGATCGCTACAAACACAGACTTTTGAGGTCTTGAACGTGTTTGCCTGCTCTGATACCAATTGAAAAAGCGGGGGTCTAACAACCTCACCCAATATTTCGATTAGCAATCAGTATGGACAAACTCCAATATACTTTTATGAGACTCAACTATACAGTTAGACTCAATCAATAGAAAAGTATATCAAAGAGTTTTATATCTCTATCTCTTGATTTAATTCTTACTCAAGCAAATCTGCGAGTCTTGCTTAAATACAAGAGATATAAACTTGGATGGTACCAAAGACCAATATCCAAGTATCAATCAATTTCTCATCAAGAACCAAATGTTGGATTTCACAATTGACCGATACAACGCACAAGCTGTGATATTTCAATTATATAACAAAATATAATACGAAATAGAAATAACACAGACACCAGAAATTTTGTTAACGAGGAAACCGCAAATGCAGAAAAACCCCGGGACCTAGTCCAGATTGAAAACCACACTGTATAAAGCCGCTACAGACACTAGCCTACTACAAACTAACTTCGGTCTGGATTGTAGTTGAACCCTAATCAATCTCACACTGATTCAAGTTACAGTTGCGCTCCTTACGTCTCTGATCCCAGCAGGATACTACGCACTTGATTCCCTTAGCTGATCTCACCCACAACTAAGAGTTGCTACGACCCAAAAGTCGAAGACTTGATAGACAAATTTGTCTCACACATAAAAGTCTATAGAATTGAATAAATTTGTCTCCCACAGAAATACCCAAGAGTTTTTGTTCCATATTTTGATAAATCAAGGTGAACAAGAACTAATTGATAAACCGGACTTATATTACCGAAGAACAACCTAGTATTATCAATCACCTCACAATAATCTAAATCGTATGGTAGCGAAAGAGTTATTTTTCATTTGGGTCGTAGATTTTGGCATGGCTTAGTGTTTGGGTCCCAAAATTTTTCCAATTTAGAGTTTGGGTCGTATACCCGTTAGTCAACTATTTATTCTCGTCAAATCGTTAAATGAGACGTCAGTTAGGTTAAATCTCCTCCACTTCTTTCGTCTCTCCTCCCCTTTTCATTAAGTTTTTCTTGCTTAGTCTCTCACTCTCCTCGCTACAGAACCAGTGGTCCGATTGAAACAATCATGGTAGAACGACGGTACTTTCACTCATCTTACAGCTACTAGACATATATACTACCTCGTCAACTCCGTTTAGTAATACCTAATTCTCTGATGTTTTCATCGCCGCCTCCATTTCGTAATTCACTGAATCACTCTTGTTCTTGATTGTAGCCTAACTAATTCCAATCTAATTTGTTTCTTTGATGTTTGAATTTGATTATCATTCATTCTACTAAGTTCAATTGCTGTTGTAACTTGCACCCAATTGTATTCTGCTTCTGTACCCTACTATTTGTGATATTTCCTGAGCTGGATTATGTTATTTTTTATCGGTATCTTGAATTATTCTCGTAGTATTGAACTATACTTTAGTTCAAGCACTGGGTTTGTTTGAATCTTGTTTTAGTGCGTATGAATTGAATTTTTTTGGATTGTCTTAACCAAAACAGATAGGCATAACTGGGTGGCAAACTTGGTAAATTTAACACTAACGGAATCTACATATAACCTAACAGAATTTGTGGTTGACTGGTTTGACTAATGAATCAACGACCCAAACACTAAATTGGACAAACTTAGGACCCAAACACCAAGGTATACCAAAATTTATGACCCAAATACAAAATAACTCGTAGCGAAACTAGATATTACGGAATCACAAACGATAAGACGAAGATGTTTGTGATTTCTTTTTATCTTTCCCTATCGGAGATATAATCTCAAGACAATTATTCAATTTGAGATATCATCAGCTTGAGTACGCGTACAGGTATCCGTACCTTAGCTACCGGATTTGAGTTTACAAACTCAGCAGAAATTTTCGGTTCGAAAACTTCCGAGGGTACGCGTACCTAAGGTGACTGGTTTACTAGTTTGCAAACTTAAAAACTCCAGCAGAAATTTTCGGTATGAAAACTTCCGCGGGTACGGGTACGCGTACTCATCCTGTCTCCTTCACCAATACCGCATGCACACATATGCACGCACTTGGCTTCCGGTACATGGATTTATACACTAATGTGCGAACACACTATATATGCTTATATCCATAAGTGGTAATCTCAACTCTACATTTCAATCATTGAAACATTCTTCTATAATGTCATAACAATCGTTATTCACGACTATCGTCATCAAAGCTATTTTCAAGATTGAAACGTCATCATGACTTTCCTCACGGGTAAAGATGAAAATGGTTAAAGAGAAAGCTTACCAACAAATATTTCGATAAGAAGATAGGCGAGTAAACTCGGCTCGAAATAACAAATGTGTATGTATGAAAACTATCATACTTAAACGACTTTGTCTCAAGAGTAGGAGATAAAATAGACTTTTGAGTGATGGATAACTTCAAGTCTCCACATACCTTTTATTCGGATGAAGTTCCACCGGTTCCTCGAGTAGTTCTTCGTCTTCGTAAGATGATCGCCATGGAGTCTGGAGCTTCAACTACACTTGACTATCCCAGCTCGAGACTTAGTCATAAGTATACTAGAAATCAAGACATATAGTTTTGATCACCAATATTGACAAACATGCTTGATATAGGAACGCATGCGAGTTCGACCGAGCAATGTTCTAACACTAACCTCAACTACACAATCTATGTCCTAGTCTGAGACATCTTTAAATAGGTTATAAATCAAGACTTATAGTTTTGATCACTAACATTGACAAACATGCTTGAGATAGCAACGCATGCGAGTTCGACCTAGCAGTGCTCTAACAATCTCCCCTTGTCAATTTTAGTGACAAAACTATCAATACATATGGATTACAAAATAATAAAAATTGTAGCTTCTCATCCAAATGCTTGATCGCCTTGGCATCTTCAACGCGACTCGAAATCTTCGTCACTTCCAAGTACTCCATGCTCCTAAAGGTTGTAAGTTCAGCATCATAGTTGTTGAAGATCTGTAGCGATAACAATGAGAAAAAAAAATGCTCTCAATCATTGTTATGCAGTGTCATAGTATTATTACACAACATCAAAGTTCAGTTGTATCACAACTTTGATAACAATACTATGGTGATATGTATCACTCCCCCTTAGTCAATACTTCATCTCAACATGAAAACCACTTGATGGGTCGGAAAACCGACTTTGTTTTACCGCAAGTACGCGGTGTCGAAATTGCACACAATAGCAAATGTGGTTCGTTCCCACGAGGAGTGTGAAATATTACTACTTATTAATATCAAGAATAACAATTCAAATTATAAATTTAAGAGGATTACAGATTGGTGACTAAGATTATGAAACTAGGAAATCACAATGGCACGAAAGATATTTCATTCAACAATTGCCGACAAGATAATCAGAAAGATCATTTGTTCTCACCTTAAAATAGAATTCCAAAGCACTAAGTATACATGATTTTCATAAAACGATTATTGCTAAGGTTCAACGATTCCTTCTACTAATCTAACTATGGACTATACATGGCATAAAACATGAAAAATATAGCTAGAAGGTAAATCCTTGATAGAGAAACAAAACTATAATTATTAAGCTCATATTATAGAAAACCCTTGTTTCAAACAAATAAATCAAACTACAAGTTCACCCTTTCACCCTAACATGGATTAGCTAGACACGATTTTCTCAAAAACCATAAATCAATATAAATAAATCAAACTCTAGCTAATGAAGAACGAAGAATCGAAAACAAAATTCAAAACCCTTCTCTGTAAACGGCTCTGTGGCCGCCAGCATCCCCTTGTCTGCTTCTCAAAAATTCTTTTTATGGGTTACAAAATGGAAACCAGATGTTGTCATCATCCTTCCCACGTACCAATCATAATCTTCCAAGAATGGTAAGATATTACCATTTCACGTGCATTGGACTGACCCCAAAATTCCCATGTACAAAAGATTATGCATGCAGTTCCAGACGAATATCTCGACTTTCCTTATTTCTCAATCAGACACCAAGAGTGGTGAAGTTGCAAGACCAAGGTGTCGACATACGATGATTCTTTCCCATTTCATTTTGTCCTCATTCAAATCAAAAGATCTTGTTTCCATATTTTGAACTAAATTGTCACTACCAAATATATTCCCAGCCGTAGCACCTACTCCCTTTCTACGACCAGACTAACCAACGGCTGCACAGTGTCGACTGCTATTCCCAGACCATTCCGGCACCCACCCAGCACTCATCTATTCTGTCCATATTGGCCACCAACTGCAAGCTCTCCCCCTCGGCTACACCACCAGCCGATAAGATTCACCTGCACTTCTTTGCTTCAACGACCACTGCTGCCACGACAAATTCAGAACCCATTACCACCAGTCCTTCCCGTAATCAGAACTACAATTCAATCGTCTCCTGCAAACAATCCAGGCACCAATTTCTGATCACATGGGAGCCCCACAGATCCGTAGCTGCAGCCATTAACATCATCTCCAAGAACTGATTCGAATTCACCACACAGACCCCAAATAGACTCGAGCACACAACTGCAGTAACAAAGCTGCTTACTCCATCGATCGACTGCATTGCTTAACCATAGCTTGGTCAAAGAACACAAACGAAACGGAACGAACATAACTCCTCCATCTTCTCCTGCGATTACCAGTTCACCATAACCACCAGTCGCATCACCAGCTCCTTGTCTCGCTCCCATGGCAGCAACAACAGCTCTTTCTTCCACTGCAACTTCTTCTCGATCACGACTGAGCTGTCTCAATTCCATTTCGTTGTTGCCTGCTGTATGTTCATGGAGCTTGACTCCACCTTCTTTTCGCAAAGTATTGGTGTTGTTGGAAGAACTGATCGATCCTCTGCCTGAACTTTAATTGAAGTTTCTGCCATATAAATTAGCCATCGTTGCCTTCACTGACTGCCAACTAAGCCCATTACTTCCACCTAACCAGTTCAAGCAACAAACGTTCGGCTGAATCCCAAGCCAAAACCCCACGACATCCATGCAATGATGTATGCTTCTGATGGTGACCACAATCAACGAGAATGTAGACTCTCAAGTTAAACCCATCTTCTTATCCGCTTCACTAATGATCGCTGATTCGCACAACTTCAAGCTCAGTTCTTCCCTGATTTGTATCAACTCTCAAATAACCCTTTAACTCGACCATACAGCCAACACCAAACGAGTTTTGTTGATGGAGAGAGAGATACGGTGGAAAATACCACACACAAGATGTGGTGGAGAATAGCACACGTCCCACTCTTTTCTTCTCAAAGTTCTAATCGGTCCAGGACCTCCAGGTGCTTAGGTGCTTGGAAAAATGTATTCTTTAGCCCACTAAATGAACAGGGCTCAATTGGGGGCCTGGAAAAATAATTAGGGGCGTTAGATTCCAATCCCCACTCATGGGAAGAGGATAAGGGGTGTCTAAATATCATGAAAAGACCAGATTACCCAAGTCCTTGGAATTGTAACACATGTTAACCTATTATTTTTTTTAGTTTTAATTTTTTCAATTTTATTTTTTTTTAGTTTTAATTTTTTTATTTGTTATTCTTTTTTTTTTACCAAGATTTGTATGAAAAATCGTCGTGGTAGTGAAGTGTTTCATTGACGACTCTCAAGAGTCGTTACTATTTTAAAAACGAGTCTCAGGGTCGTCATTGTTTCATTGACGACCCTCAACAGTCGTTAATGATTGAAAAACGACCCTCAAGAGTCGTTATTGTTTGAATGACGACTCTAAACAGTCGTTAATGCATATAAAAGGGTCGTTATGTTCTCCGGAAAAATACATCAAATGGTCGTCATGGTCTTATTCAATACTATTACGACCCTTTAATGTATTTCCGCCATTAATAACTCTCCGAAGATAATAACGACTCTTTTATATGCGTTAACGACTGTTTAGAGTCGTCATTGTTTCAATGACGACTCTTGAGGGTCGTTTTTGAAATAGTAACGACTCTTGAGAGTCGTCAATGAAACACTTCACCTCCATGACGATTTTTCATACAAATCTCGGCAAAAAAAAAAAAAAAATTGCAAACAAAAATTTGAAGAAAAAAAGGTTAAAATCAAATTAAGTAAGACTAACAACTAATCAACTCAATTAATACTAATGATTTGGGGGTAGTTTGGCCATTTTAAAAAAAATGAGATAAGGGATAACACCCAATTACGATTTCATGACCTTTTTTGTCGAATACACTTTCTAAAGAATCAATTAGACAATCAGACTCAATCTAGAATAAAGTGTATCAAAGAGTTTTAATATCCCTAACTCTTTATTCAATCCGCAATCAGCAAATAGAAATCTGCGAGCTCGATTGAATAAGAGGAATAACATGAACGGTACGAAAGACCAATGTTCAAGTGTCAATCAATGTAAATCAACAACCAAAGGTTGGATATTCTAATTGATTGATCTTAACGCACAACCTGTGATATTTCAATTATATAACAAAATATAATGCGGAAAAGAAATAACAAAGACACCAAAATTTTGTTAACGAGGAAACCGCAATTGCAGAAAAACCCTAGGACCTAGTCCAGATTGAACACCACACTGTATAAAGCCGCTACAGACTCTATCCTACTACCAATTAACTTCGGACTGGACTGTAGTTGAACCCTAATCAATCTCACACTGATTCAAGGTACAGTTGCGTTCCATACGTATCTGGTCCCAGCAGGATATTACGCACTTGATTCCCTTAGTTGATCTCACCCACAACCAAGAATTGCAACGACCCAAAGTCGAAGACTTGATAGACAAATTTGTCTCACACAGAAAAGTCTATAGGATTGAATAAATCTGTCTGCCACAGAAATACCCAAGAGTTTTTGTTCCGTATTTTGATAAATCAAGGTGAACAGGAACCAATTGATAACCCGGACTTATATTCCCGAAGAACAACCTAGAATTATCAATCACCTCACAATATTCTTAATCGACTGGCGAAATAAGATATTGTGGAATCACAAACGATGAGACGAAGGTGTTTGTGATTAGTTTTCTATCTTGCCTATCGGAGATATAAAATCTCGAGTCAATTATTCCAATTGTACTCAACACGATAGAAACAACAAGATCAGACCACGCAACTACAAAGATAATAGTTGGGTCTGGCTTCACAATCCCAATGAAGTCTTCAAGTCGTTAACTTACAGGGTCTCGAGAAGAAACCTAAGGTTAAAGGAGAATCGACTCTAGTTATGCAACTAGTAACACACAAGAGGTGTGGGGATTAGTTTTCGCAGTTGCTAGAGTTCTCCTGTATATAGTTTTCAAATCAGGGTTTGAAATCCAAGTTACCTTGGTAACAAAGTATTCAATATTCACCATTAGATGAAAAACCTGATTCAACCAAGCTAATATCTTTCAACGGTTAGATCGAACTTAGCTTGTTACACACAAATGAAATGTACCCTCATTTAGGTTTATGTAACTATACCCAAACGTGTACACCATGTTGGTTCAAAAATAGTTAACCGAGGTTAGCCATATGATTACTCTCATATCAACCTTATTCATATTAACCATAACTAGTTCAAATGACTCAAATGAAACTAGTTAAAGAGTTGTTCAATTGTTACATTCTCATAGAATTATACAAGAAAACAATTGAAGCAAAATCGGTTTGATCCACTCGAATCAATACATGAATATTATAGCCACGGTTTGCAAAGATTGCATTCCTTATTGATAAATGTTTAGGTTCATATACAACCGATATTAGAAAGTAACACACTTAAGTATGCCTACGTGTATGTGTACTTAAGTAACCGGATTTGAGTTTGGTTTGGTTTTCAAAATAAGCAGAAAATCACGGAGGTGAACTTTCCGCCAGTATGCGTACGGGTACGCGTACTTTAGGCAACCGGATGAGTTTGGTTCTGGTTTTCAAATTCAGCAGAAATTCACGGACGTGAACTTCCGCCAGTATGTGTACGGGTACGCATACTTACCCGGTATCCTACAACCCTTTTGTATACAGACAAGTATGCATACTTTAGGTTCCCGGTTTTGGACTTATACACCAATGTGCGAACACACTATGCTTATATCCAAAGATGGTTACAAGATTCTAAACTCTTTATTTCAATCATTGAAACATTATTCTATAATGGTAATAGCCGTTTTCACACACTATTAGCATCAAAGAAATTTTCAAGATATTGAAATAATCATTATCGAAACATCCAAGCCTACATCAAATGATTGTATCACACAAACCATGTAAGATATTACTCGGAAATTTTCTCATGATATAAGATGAACTTGGTCGAAGCGAAAGCTTACCAACACATATTTCGAGAAATATGTAAGCGAGATATACTCAACTCAAAATCTCAAATGTGTATAAAGAAAACTATATCATAACACGACTTATGTCTCAATATAGGAGATAGTATAAATAGAATTTCCGAGTGATAGATGAGTTCAAATCTCTACATACCTTTTGTCGAAGAAGTTCCACAAGCTCCCCTTAGTATTTCTTCGTCTTCAAATGATGAACTCCGTGAAAACTAAGCTCAACTACACAATCTATGTCCTAGTGCGAGACATCTATAAATAGGCTAGAAATCAAGACTTATAATTTTGATCACTAACATTGACAAACATGCTTGAGATAGAAATGCATGCGAGTTCGACCGAGCAGTGCTCTAACATGTTGAACTATGGGTTGGATAAATATATTTAGTCTATAATGATTCCAGTTCCTTGTTGACGGGTCGATGATGTCAGTAACCGATTGTATGGGATAATATAAGGCTGGGTTAATGTTGTTATTGAATTATGGAATCCAATTTGATGGAAGAGATGATGTTTGAAGGCGGTTATGAGCGATGCTAGCTGTCTCCACTGTGGGATGGGAGATGACGGGACGGGAAGGATGTTTTCGAAAATGAGGGTCTGTTTGAGGTATTTTTCATTGTATAATGTGGCTAATACGAAGGTAGATTTTTCGTGAATATTCCAGATCTGTTTCATGAGAAGTGCTTTGTTGTGCTCCTTGCGTCTTATGATGCCTAAGTTCTCCCCGAGCTTCAGGTTTGTATAACTTGTCCCTTCATAGTGGGTCGAGCTTCTTAATGGAAGAGTCATGAACCCAAAAGAAATTTATCGTAATACGATCTATTTTTTGTGTGGATGTGTGTAGGAAGGGTTTGTGTTTGCATGGGATAATTGGCTGTAAGGGTAAGGGACAATTTTATGAGTGCGAATCTTCCAGCTTGGTTTAGGCATTTGGTCATCTGTCCTTTTGCTTTGCGAGTTAGGCGTTGAAGGATTGGGACAATGATATGGTTGGAAGATCTCCATGTTTAAATTGCACTTCTAAATAGGTGGAGGGTTTGATGTTGTTGGCATATTGAGGGTTTGTTGTACTTCATCCAATTGGTGTTGTTCTAGCTTCAGGTGATTGTACTGGCCTGTATGTATTTATTTTATTTTTTGAAAAAGAGGTCTTACCCTCATACTATAGATTGATAATTTTGAATCCGAAAAAGAGAATAATTTGCAGTTACAAGGTTAATGCAGTTTCCAATATACAAATTGTTAATGATGGCTAAGAGGCTCTCTCCTTTCCAATTGTTTTCTATTGCATTGATTTTATAAAATTTAGCGATATCTGCTGCTTTTACAATGTAATATCTAGAGGTTAGTAGAAAAGCCATGACTTTAAAGTTGATAACAAAGTTTGTTGGGTTTTAGAAATCTATAATAATATTGTATCTCAATTCTTTGGCCTTTGGTATATCTTCCCATCAAAAGCTTTAGAGTTGGTCTGGAATCACTTTGGAAGATGATGTTATACCCACTCCACTCACTTGCCCATCGAAAAGCCGCCTCGGCTCCTTTCTCATCTAGTTCTTCTTTTGTTGTGCAGTCAGCATATGTTCCCCTTGCTTCAATTGTTCTTCCCGGGTAATCAATCAAAGTGAGACCAATACCAGAAGTTGTGATAGGTTTTAGCATAGATAAAACAATATGTATTCTTAAACTCATGAAGTTATCTCCTTATCCGGTCCCTTTCCAATATTTGTAAAAGTTCATCCTGCATGGAATTATTGTACAGTGTTTGAAAAATAACATTATATTGTGGGTTAGTAACATTCATATAGTTGTTGACAACCGTTTTTGATTTAACAATACTACCCTGCTTAGCACTTTGGAAAGAAGCATCACATCTAGCTTTCCATACATGCCATATAATTATACTACAAAATATTGTCCATCGTATTGTTATGTTTCCTTTGTTTTCTTCAGTAAACCACGAGTTTAACCATTCATGATACAAGTTACATACAATTTACCTAACACATAATTCTTATTCAAATTTAAGTGCGTCCATACCTGTGTGGTGAAGTTACAGTTAAGAAAAAGATGAGTCAGAGATTCTTTCCTGCCGTTATAAATGCTTCATTTTGTATCAATGTTTGGAAGAATTGCTGCCATTCTCATACTTGTTGAAAGAATTGAATGTGCAATTCTCCGTATAAACAACTTTATTAATGGTGTTACTTTCAGATTCTATATCCTACTCCAATCAACTACCGTGTTATTACTATTTATAAAATCGTACAGAAAGTTGACTGTAAAATTACCTTTGGCGTTCAAATTCCATATTGTAGTGTCATCTAGATCATTCATAGGAATGTTTATTTTCATATATAATTCACTATCTAACTCCGATTCAGTTGTTATAAGTCCGGCTACGAGTCGACAACGAATGATGTTCGGTAAGACATACATAATACACCAACCCCTCTTGCAATGTCGACATACCATACGATAATCATGGGCAGTTCAAGCCCTAAGAAAAACTTAGTATAAAATATCAAACCAAACAAAGTTCTGGCTGACACACATCAACGTGTCAAAGACACGGAGAGAGAGAATATTATAGGTATAAAGTAGTACAATCTCAATCCAATCGAAGAAGAAGCTTCCATCTCGTGTCCAGACTCCAAATATACTAAACTAGTCTTTCCCTATCGGCAACACCGATAAGATGGATAGATCTTCGTGGTGGGTCCCATCTCTCACCCGGACATCCCGTTTTAGGAGTCGAATAGTTGATGATAACAATAACCGATTTTAGTCATGCCATGCCATGCCAAATGCAATCTCTTTTCATGCAAGCAATCGCATGATCAATTATTAACTCATGTGAACACCGTTAAAATTACACGCCACGGTGCGAGGAATAGTACAAATCGGTTAGGAAATGGGTGGAAATAAAAAATCTGAAAAAGGAGAAAAAATGAAAAGGGGAGTTATCTGAAAGCAGAAACAAAACAAGATACACAGGATGTCCTCCAATAATTAGGTTCACGGGCAGCTGACCAACTCGGGCAACGGTCAGATGCTTAATGAGAGAGAAAAGTAGAGATAACGGTGGTTACCCAAACACGTCCCCTTAAAATCCTAGCCCTTACCTCATTTCCAAAGAATTTTTTTCTTTGGTTTGGTTTTCTCTCTTTCTCTTTTTCTATAATCAGGAAGTTCATCTAATTAAATCAATTCTTCTCCGCCTCTCATCTACTAATCTTGGTAAGCTCATCACAACTTTATTTTTCATTCTATTTTCCATTCATTTCATAGCTTTGTTTTCATTTTTTTGAGTTATAAATATGAAATGATTTTTTTTTTCTTCTGGTTTATTGAATTTGATCTGTTGTGTACGCAGATCAGCTTATATATTGCAGAATTGATTGATATTGCTCTAATAATTTCTAGTTTATGGTAAGGATCTTTCAATTTGTAGATCTGATTTTCTGAAACCAGATTTCATTTTTTAATCAATTCTGTGTTTTTTTTTTAATTTTATTTTTAGATCTTTTCATTTCATTTGTTTTTTGGTTAAATTTAGTTGCCGATTGGAATTTTCTCGTATTGATTGATTTGTAGATTTTTTATTTTGAAGCATAGTCTGAGGATTTTGTTCTAATCATATGCATAATTAGTTAAGTTTGGTCTATTGTTTTCCCTTTTGGAAATTCTATAGCTTTCTTAATACCATGTTTTGTTTTTTTGATGACTTTTTCATTAAATTTTTGTAAGATTATTGGGGATTATGATTTGGTCGGATGATCAAAACCAAATTCTATTTCTCTGATGGTAGGTTTTTTTGTACGTGAATTGAATTATGCTCTTAAATTTGTCATCAATGTTTATATGATATGATGGATGTCCTAGTTGTATCATTGTATGTATCATTTTGGTTTCAGCATGAGCACATGGCGTTCCAATCTGTGGTTATTTTAGTGTGCATTTTTTTTCAAAAGCCAGGAAAGTTGTAGAAGATTTTCCAATGGAATTATCAATCTCTCTTAACACCTAACTTTTTTTTTTTTTGCAGAGAGCCAATTACAAGAAGGAAAAGTTAGGACGGTATGAATTTGTAGAGGAGAAAAAGTTTGGTAGAATATAGAGATGGAGTAGTTGAAGACTCGAAGTTTCTGAGAGATTTGGACTTTGATCTCTATCGCCATCACCATCACCATCGTCTCAAATTCCTTAAAGTATTTCTATTTATAAAGAGGGTATTCTGTTTTCAAGAATCATGGCACAGGAGAGCTGGAAGAAGGAAACGGAGGAAACTGAATGCCAAGCACCAGAAGGAAGAACCTTCTGTGCAAACAATTGCGGCTTCTTTGGAAGTTCAACTACCAATAACTTCTGCTCCAAATGCTACAGAGATCTTATCATGAGCCAACAACAGCAACAAGTGAAAGCATCTCCTCTCATCCCCTTGCCTCAAAAGATGCCTGCTTCAGCCAATTCGTTGCTGATTTCTGAACCTATCTTTGAGAGGATTGATAAGGTGGAAGAAAAACCTGATTTGAAGATTGAGCAAGGCCCATCATCTGCAGAGGTTGTCAAACAACAACCTAACCGTTGCATGTCTTGTAAGAAACGCGTTGGTTTGACAGGTTTCAAGTGTCGATGTGGGGGTATGTTTTGTTCTGTTCATCGATACTCGGAGAAGCATGAGTGCTCATTCGATTACAGAAGTGCTGGCCGTGAAGCCATAGCCAAAGCAAATCCACTCGTCAAGGCTGAGAAAATCCAAAAGATCTGATGCTTTTTTTTATATGAAGAATGATGATTCTTCCGAAAGGAATGGGTAATATTTGCTTTCTTTTCTTTGCTCTCTATTTGAATTTTGGGATGCCAGATTTCTTCTGAATCCAAACAAGGGCACAGATCAGAAACTGGAAAAGAAAACAAAAAAAGAAGACTAGGAGAAAAGAAGGAAAGCAAAAGAGACAAGAAATGCTTGAAGTACTATAAGTACTTCATTTCTATGCTGTGAGTTTGTATTGTAGTTTCTTATCTGTAGGTTGTGGAATGTAATCTTCTGTATAATGTAAATAATTAAACCCACAGTTTCTAGTGAGCTCTTCTTATGCTATAAAATGATTTGTGCTTTGCTTTCGAAATGATAGAAATGCAATAGTTCTCAAATCTACTTCAAGTATTCCCAAGTCATTAAAGACAGAAGAATATCGCAGCTTGTGATTAGTTTGTGGGCAACTTGTCGTAGACGCGGGTATCTTCCTGCTTGCCCATCCTCAACTCTGGTAGTGACGCTGCATCTACAAAGCACTTGCAAAACTGGCTTAGTTTGATGCTGGTGTCTCTGACTCGCGATAGCTGAACACGTTAACCTGACTTACAAAACTGGCCGCATTATGTAAAGGATGAATGATTGGATAATTTGGATAAGCAATCATCTCTCCCCCCTCGTATCCAACCAATACGAAGAGAAGACTGAAGAGGGCTGCTAAATATAATCCCCTTAATCATCAGTTGAGTTCTCGAGCCACTAGCCGTTGAAATCATTTTTATTATTTTTAGAACTTGCTAGTGGTGGAGGAAACCCCTTGAAAATGCTACTTCGCTATGAAAGAACAGAGTAACAATTATCTCATTCATCCCATACTATTACTACCACTAATGCTATCTGAATCGCTACCGTTATGGCCTTTACACCGGTTTCCCTTCGTGGGTTGTTCTCTCACTCCCTTATTTCTCACTTCCCGCGAAAAATTCCAGAAGAAACTACTCTCAAAACTCTCAGGAATCTCCATAAGGTATCATCTTTCAACTCCCTGTTTTTGAAATAACTTGTGCTTGTTTTGGTTTGCCTATCCTTATAATCATTACTTTGCAGCTGTTTGTTGCGGACACTGGCAGACAGAATTCGGCTTGTTTTAGTAGTTCAGCAATTTGTCGTGCCGTTGATGATTCTTTTAATGGAGAAACTGGTATGAATGTAATACAAGAAATGGGCAAGAAAAATGGATTTGATTTTCTTCATGTAATGGAAGAGCGTGGAGTTCGTGCAGATTGTAATACATATATTTGGCTTTTGGAGGGGTGTTTGATTTCTGGGTCGTTAAAGGATGCCAAAAGGATTCATGGGAGGATTTTGAAATCTGGGTTATGTGAGGAATCTATTTTGTGTGGTAAGCTCATTGATTTTTACTTGGGTCGTGATAATTTAGATGATGCAATGAAAATGCTCGATGAAATGGCTATTAGAGATCTATCTTCTTGGAACAGCATGATTTCTGGGTTTCTTGACAAAAATTTGTACTCTCAGGTATTCAATTTATTTTCGGATATGATAGCAGAGAATACAAGTCCCAGTAATGTTACTTTTGCAAGTGTTCTTAAAGCTTGTAGTCGTGGCAATGTCGCTTTTCGGTGTGTTGAGCAGGTGCATTCGAAAGCTATTCACTATGGTTTCGTAACAGATCCATTAGTTGGTAACCCTTTGATTGATTTGTACTTCAAGAACGGATTCATAAAGTCGGCTAGGTCAATCTTCGACGAACTACATTTGAGGAACAGTGTTTCGTGGGTTGCTATGATTTCTGGCTGCTCTAAAAATGGACATGAAGAAGAGGCTATCCAGGTTTTCTGCCAAATGCTGGAATCAAGGACTGTGCCAACTCCATATGTGTTCTCTAGTGTCTTAAGTGCATCGACTAAAATAGGATCATTTGAGTTGGGTGAGCAGCTTCACGCCCTGGTTTTCAAGTGGGGCCTTTCTTCTGAAACATATGTTTGCAATGCACTTCTATCCTTATATTCTCGATGTGGAAATTTCCTCTCTGCAGAAAGTATTTTTACAGAAATGAATACTCGTGATGAAATCACATTTAACTCACTTATTTCCGGGCTTTCTCAACATGGGCATAGTAAAAAAGCGCTTCAGTTATTTGAAAAGATGCAGCTAAGTGGTATGAAGCCAGACTGTGTTACCATTGCAAGCCTCCTGAGTGCATGTGCTTCTCTTAAAGAAACTCACAAGGGTCAACAGCTCCATTCATACTCCATAAAAGCTGGACTGTTATCTGATATCATCGTTGAAGGTTCTTTACTTGACCTCTATGTTAACTGCTTCGATCTGCAAACTGCCCGCGAGTTTTTCAATTCTACAACAACAGTAAATATCGTCTTATGGAATGTGATGCTTATGGCTTATGGCCAAACAGGTAATTTATCAGAGTCTCTTGAGATATTTTCCCAAATGCAAATTGAAGGCTTGAGACCAAATCAGTATACATATCCGAGTATATTAAGGACATGTACTTCTCTGGGGGTTATGGATCTTGGAGAGCAGATCCATACCCATGTCATCAAAACTGGCTTTGAGCTTAATGTGTATGTTTGTAGTGTTCTTATTGATATGTACGCCAAACATGGAAAGCTTGATATAGCACGAGAAATCCTCGAAAGGCACCCAGAGAAAGATGTTGTCTCGTGGACTGCCATGCTTGCAGGATACGCACAGGATGGGCAATGTGTTGAAGCTATTAAACTTTTTGAAGAGATGCAGATCCAAGGAATTCGATCTGACAATATTGGGTTTTCTAGTGCGCTTAGTGCGTGTGCTGGAATTCAAGCACTTAATCAAGGGAAACAAATACATGCCCAAACTTACATTTTTGGTTATTCAATGGATCTTTCAATAGGAAATTCTCTTGTTAATCTTTATGCTAGGTGTGGAAAAATGCAAGATGCTTATTTGGCCTTTCGGATAATCGACAATGTTAAAGATGAAATTTCATGGAATGGGCTGATATCAGGATTTTCACAAAGTGGGCATTCCGAGGAAGCTTTACAAGTATTCAATCAGATGAATATGTCAGGGGTGAAACCAAACTTATTCACATTCTGCTCTGCTGTTAGTGCTTCAGCCAATATAGCAAATATAAAACAAGGGACACAACTGCATGGTAGGATGATCAAAACTGGATTGGATTTGGACACCGAGGCTGCCAATGCATTGATCACACTATATGCCAAGTGTGGAAGCATCGACAATGCGTGGAGAGAATTTTGTGAGATGCCAGAAAGAAATGAGGTTTCATACAATGCAATGATCACAGGATACTCTCAACATGGATTTGGAAAGGAATCCTTGGATCTCTTTGAGGAAATGAAACAAAGGAATGTAAAGCCTAATAATGTTACTTTTGTTGGTGTGCTTTCTGCTTGTAGTCATGTGGGTTTGGTAAACAGAGGGATTAGTTACTTGAAATCCATGAGTGAAGAACATGGGATCGTTCCAAGACTTGAACATTATGCTTGTGTTGTAGACAGTTTTGGACGGGCAGGGATGGTGGAGCGTGCTAGAGAGTTCATCGAAGAAATGCCAATCGAACCCGATGCGATGATTTGGAGGACCCTTCTTAGTGGTTGTACAGTTCATAAGAATCTTGATATCGGGGAGTTTGCAGCTAATCAGCTTCTACAGTTAGAACCAGAAGACTCTGCAACTTATGTTCTCCTATCAAATATATATGCAGTCGCCAAAAAATGGGACTTGAGGGATCACATGAGACAAATGATGAAAGAAAGAGGAGTGAAAAAGGAACCCGGCCGTAGCTGGATCGAGGTAGAGAACTCTGTCCATCCATTCTTTGTTGGTGATAGGCTGCACCCATCAGCAGATCATATCTACGATTATTTAAAGGATCTTAACATGCGGATTTCTGAAATTGGGTATGTGCAAGATCGATACAGTCTTTTGCACGACATTGAACAAGAGCAAAAGGACACTACTGTATACATTCACAGTGAAAAGCTGGCTGTTGTGTTTGGTCTCATTAGCTTATCACCGTTGACACCGCTGCGTGTATTTAAGAATCTTCGGGTGTGTAAAGATTGTCATAATTGGATGAAGTTTGTATCAAAAGTTTCTAACCGAACTCTAATTGTCCGAGATTTAAACAGATTTCATCACTTCAAAGATGGAGTTTGTTCTTGTAAAGATTTCTGGTAATCCATTGCCTGGTAGATCCCAAGGGTCATTCATGCCTGTGAGCCTGTCATATTTTTTCATCAATTTCGGGGACAGGTACTTTACATTTCCTTTATGATTGTTAATATTTTGATTCAATTGATTTTATATTTCTCTTCACCTATTTGTATATATTCAAAAGCACCAATGCTACATAAGCAGATGACTAGTTGTCCTTTGTCTCAGTTTGTGACTGAAATATGAGATCCTTGCAAAGAAATGGGTAGTCAATGTTTTAGATATTCAAGCTCCATCCATTGTGGATTTGATAGTTTTAATCTGCTCTTGATTTCCAGGTTTTTTGCGGCGTTTTAGTAGAAAGAAATTTGTTTCGAAGTAGCCAAGCTTGACAAACAGGCCAAGGTACAGGACGGAATTGAAGGGTGCCTATTGGCAAATGTGTAGCAATTCTGGTATGTTTAACTGGAAACCTCAAAACTCGTGCTCATGTTAATCAGTTCAGGTGGAAATCAATATTTTCTTCTCACCTCTATGTGATTAACTATTGAGGGTCTCAAATTTAGAAGAGAATAAGCAGAAGATCGCCTAAAGCTTTTTTTGATTCAGGTGTAAAGTATTAAAATGATATGTTGAGGTAATATAATCCGGAAATGGAATAACAATATTGATTTCTTCAAACCGGGAAGAGAATAAGCAGAAGAAGGCATTTGTAGTCAGGTGTAAGTATTAAAATGATACTGTATGCAAGTAAATTATGTCAGAAATCATATACAAATGTTGATTTCTCATACGGCAGTAGTGACGATTTACTCATTTCCTTCCTCTGTTTTAGGATGAGTTCTTTGAGTCTTTGACAATCTGAACTTGGGGTTTTCTACTTTAACAAGTGTAAAGAAAGACATTTCTAGTTCGCCTTGTCTAATGAGAACAGTGAAATTGTTCTGGCCTGGTGTGTGCTTTTAAGTTTTAACTGCACCCAGGAGCACAGAGGTACTGTTTTGGCCTGGTATGTGCTGAAGACTTGTCCAGTCATAAACCGCTGGCCTTGTTTCTCTTTTCTATAGAAGAGAGTTTCTCCGTCCTCGGTCCCCCCAATCATTGTTAGGTCAAGTCTTGATTAAGTTCTAAGCGAGGGGACTTGGCACCCTTTTGTGTCCATCTTTTACAATTATCAAAAGCACAGAAAGTGGTGAACTTGTTATGCGATTTGTTCTTTTAGAAGTTTGCGAGCATAAACTGAGTCACAGTGAATGATGAAGATCACTGAGCAACTTGTGTCAGCTTATTATCATTCTTATAGGTCCTTGAAACATGAGCTACTATGTGAACGATGAAAAATACCAAGTAATAAGATATGTCAACATAACATTCCCAAAGGTACCAAATGGTTGTGTTTTTATACTGCACGTAAACATCAAGTCATAAATCTAACTATATTTTCTAGTACACAACCCACCATTTCTAATGGTAAGGTGGAAAACAAAATTTCCTACCTCATCTTGAAAATCTAATTTGGTTTACCAGTTATACTAGCGGTTTTAACTTCTCATCTCTCTCCTACACAACCAACTCAGGCTGATCAAGTCGACGAGGCATTTCATAGTTAAGCTACTTCGTGAGGTTCACAAGGACCATACTCGACATCCTCAGGTATCAAAAGTAGCTTTGAACTTTTTTCTCATCAACACCAACAACAACGATAATAAGTAGAACTACTTATTTTGGCGTCTAGCTTCTAATGGTTGCGCTACGTTTGTTATTCCAGACTGATTCTTGACAAAAGTTCTTAGGCATCCATTAATTATACGTGGAGCTGTTCCGTCGCAGAATCGTTTTGCAAGATCAACCGCCTGCAATGAACACCAAATACCCAAACTAGTGAGAACAGCTATAGAAAAGAAGGAAAAAAAAACACCACGGAAGTTTCAAAAGATAAATGAAATATTTAAGTGTTTCAAGGGCGAGTGGTAAGAACTGACCTCATTAATAATGATCTGGTGGCGTGTCCCAAGAACTGTTATTTCCGACATTGCCAAGTGAAGAATGCATAACTCCAATATCCTGCTTGCAGGCTCATTCTGCAGTAGCAAGACAGAGAATAAGTGATCCATACGGGTACTCCAAAATGTAGAACCAGGGAGGATCTGACAAGCTTTCTCTGCGAAAAATCTTATTGGATGGTAATGTGACTGTATAAGTCTTACAATAGGATGGAATACTGTTACTCAAAATTCATATTTACCTTCTGTCTCAGAAGGAATAGAAGTCGAGAACAGTTAATGCAAAGTTTGGCATACAAGACAAACAAGGTAAACAAAATTCAAGTGTCTTTTTAACGGGAGTGAGAATCTCAACAACAATTATGTAAATCGTTACACAATAGAGAAGTAATAAGCAAAACAGCTCAAAATGGAGTACACTATGACTGGACATTAGAGTTGTAGAAGATAAAAGGTATAAGAAAGAAAATGTTGACAGACACTTGGCCAATTCACATGGCTTGTTTTACGAAGTGGAAAGATAAACAAACTGTTTATTACATACCTTCCAATTTGGAGGTGCTATCTTGTCTATAACAAGAACATGCTTTTCCCAAGAGTCCACAATAGCAACCAACATTTTCTTTGTCAAACTGGATGAGATTATGGATCAACTTAGTCCAACATATAGTCCATACAATGCTCTTTAAAAATTGGAAGAAAATAGATGCTTTACCGCAAAATGAGTTTGCTGTAAACCAATTTTGGTGGAGCTGATAGCACTTCTGCTTCTGAGACACAAAAAATAAAAAATGTGATTCATCCCCGCTAAAAGATGCTAAAAAAAACTAAAGCAGACCAATTAAAGTTGTGACACAAGATTTCAGCTCCGATGTTGCTTCAGCACTTCAGCTCTTTCTGAGCTTTGTCAACTAATTTTTTTTTCTTATAAACTGGTGGTCGACTGATTACAGCAAAGCCAGGTGTTCCTTGATCTTGGTGTTTACAGAAGATACAAGTTAGACAAAACCCTTGGTTTTTTTGGGTGATGCATGAATCTCTTAGATTACTAGTGCCGACAAATGTTAATTTGTTGCTTCAACAAAAGAACTACAATATAAGCATATACGGATTTACGTAATGGTACAATATAAGAATATATTATATGGATTTATGTGATGCTACAAAATCAGAACCCCTAGTCGCCAATGCAACTAAGTTGCAATCACCAAGAAGTGTTAAAAGATAATTACCAATTGCAGACTCCTTTTCACTCTTGTGCAGCAGCTCCTCAGCTTCTTCTTCTGTCTGGGTTGAGACAGGAGGACCACCAAAGGTCATGTGATTATACTCCAATAACAATGACTTATCGAATTCATAACCTGGTTCTGATTGCAATAAAATGAGGTACACTATTAGAACAAAAACCTTGCTCTAAACCCCAGAAAGATAATACCAATAACAACAGCAATCTACTTCAAGAAAATGATAAAAATTCACACAAATGGAAAATCGCATTACCTCTTCTAACATTTAATCGCTTCTCAAAGAGTTGAATTGGGTCTGACCCCTCTAAGCAGGAGGCATACACTATCGATCTACCATTGAAAACAATAAAAAATCAAAATCAAAACCCAAACCCAAACCCAAAAAATCAAAACTACTCAACTGAGACAGAGAAAGAGATAGAGAAAGGGTTTTACAGTGCGAGTTCTCTAGCAGCTCTGGGGCTACAAAACCTTCCACTTTTATCGATTTTTGGCAAATTATCTTTAGGAGAAGAATTATTATTTGTAATAGTCTCCAATGGTTCTGCAACGGCAAGACATGGAGAGAGAATGGATTTACTACCATTACTAATACTACGAGTTGAGGATAAAAGGAAATGGGTTTTCAAGATAGAATTAGAATTTCTAAACTGTTTAGGATGAAAATTAACAACTTGGGTCTGTTTGAAAGGAGAAGATAATTTATGAGAAGTAACTTTGAAATGGGTTTTTGAAGAAGGAAAGTTTAGAACAGAGCTTCCCTCCATTTCTCTCTGAAAGTTTTTTTTCCAGGGCTAAAAGGAAGAGGTGTTTAGATACATTTTTCTGAGAAGATAACGATATCTTAAGGATTTTACTGGGAATTATTATGGATATTTTGGTCATTTATGGTAATAGGGAATAAGATTACTTCACGTGCGTTTTACACGCTTGAGTGCAAAACCATTACGTAGGTGTTGTTGGGACTTGTCCGTTTATCAGGTTGTGAGGTGAGACTATTGCCTTCACTACTGTAGATTGCTCCTGGTTTCGACTTTTTTGCGTCCAGGACACTTGCCCTGTGAGCAGCAGAGATCCTGTCATGCATCATGGCTTGCTGATGCATGTATCTACATAAATAGTACTCTGCTGTTGCTGCTGAGATACACAAAGCTGCAAACTTTGAGCTGCGACTGCTGAATGCACTAAGCATTCGCAAAACTGTATCTTCACGAGGCTGCGGCTGCTGAATTCTCTTGACGCTGCATAATTGGGGAGAAGAGAATTCCTTTTCTCAGCTCTTACATTTTTCAGTTGCCATGACTTAAAAACTGCGGCTGTTCGTGACTACCCTACAAGCTGCTGCTCGTCACCAAAAGGGGGATTGCAGTATTTTCTGAGCTGCTGGTCTTGTATTCGCTGAACTGTTGGCGGTACCAGTGGGCGTGCCATCGTCATTGCTGTGGCGTCAGGGTCTTATATTAGTAATAGAGTCTGCTGCCACCAGTTTTATCACACACCGCTCTTTGCGGTATAAGAGGTAACACGTATTGACTCCAAGAACAATGCCAAATGACACCTCTTGAGAATTTATATATATGTCTATTAGCGAATCATTTTGCTAAACTCAATAAGTGCTCAGGTCAAAAGGCAACTAATCAGCTTTTTAGATGACTTGCGTCAACTAATAAGACCTTTGGAGACTGCGCCTGCGTCTGCTTCGATGGGTCTGCTTTTGCCGTGTCTGTGTCTACATCAATGGGTCTGCTTCTGCCACCTCTGTGTCATTTGAGGAGCGTGAGCATCCTCACTAATTGGCATCTTCAGCTACACTGCCTCGTAGGGTCGGCCTTGCATCACGTTCACATGATCAAATCCATGTGGAAGAGGGAGCATCAGCGTGCCAATTGACAACCTCGCCAAGGTTTTAGGACGCGTCAGCAGCGCAAGACTTGTCCTCTATTACATCAAACATTGGGATTTCAATTCCATCCAGATAGAACTATAGGAAGTGTTGCAACTTATTTCAGGAGGAAATAACTGATGAAGTCATCAATTCTCTGTTAAGCACAGATGATTTTGGACAATCATTAGTCCAAGTGCTATCCACGTCGTGCTACGAGATTGTATTTCGCCATTATCAAACTTAGAGCAACAACTTGCTAAAGATACGTCTGCATACACAGCTAAAGTTGTTTCGCGACGTGCACTTCCCAACAGCAGAACTTGTAATGCTGCTGCGGACTGAATAGCTGCTTTTCAACTAGGGAGTGTACAGCCACTTCTATGTTCAAGTGAGTCAGCTACTCGGGCTCATGGGCCTGCACAAAATGAAAAACAAAGAAATTTATTCAATAGACAGCATATTTGAAGGGTAATCCCAAGAATCGAGCTGCTGCCCATCTCCAAAAGGAAGATTTCAGTTCAGAAACTGTTGGTTCTCTCCTCGAACTGCACGGCCTATTGAACAGTGGGTCGCACTAATTGGTATGCGCTCGTCACTGGCCTGGCCTCTGTGAAACTTGCAGTAGTAGTTCCACCAGTAGTAGCAGCTCCACCAGTTTACTACAGGCAGTTCCACCAGTAGTTTGCTGATGGAATTTTCTGACTTCAGTGCTGATGGAATCTTCTGACTTCAGGAGCCTCTTCTGTCTTTTGTTGCAATTTACCACTGTTAGGTAGTTTGCCTCCAGCAAAAATTAATTTGAAGGCAAAATTTAGAGTCCCTCTGCAGAAAATCAATTCGTGAGTGTTTATGATTGGTTTGCCATTTTAGCATACCTGGAAGAGAGTGCATGACTATAATCTGATTATGATGTTGATTCACATGAATGGCATTTACAAATAGTTAGCAGCAAAAAAACTACAGTTCTATAAATAGTTAGCAACAAAAAAAAAACTACAGTTCTATAAATTAGATATACCCAGAAGGATACATGACTTGGTACAAGTCTGACAACGTTCTAACTTAGCCAGAAACAATAAACAAAATGTTTACAGAATAAACAGAACTACAGTTACTAGAAGATTGTAATATACTGAGACATTAAAGAGATGCAAAAGAGAAATAAACTAACTCCGGTCTTGGCCATCACAAGACTGACAACGTTATGTTCTAACTTGCTTCTAAAATAAGACTAACTAATTTTCCAGCAATCATCTATACTCCATTTGCTCTCTCATAGTCTTTTTTTTTTCTTTTTCATTTTCTGAAAGAGGCAAAATCCATATTAAAGCAAGAAAAAAACACCTAGTAGGCAAATTACAACCTACAACAAGTATAACAGTACCAGTTGAGTACACAATAAAGAGAAAAACAGAACACGAAACATAGTCACATTTAGTATAACAAAAATGAGAGGTTAAAATTCAAACCACAATAAATTTATTTTCTCAAAATATTACTTGTCCCACAACAAAGAAACAAACAAAAACTAGAACTTCAACCTACTATGCATAAGTTCTTCACTACCTGCATGGAATCTCAAAGAAATGAAGATTCCCACTTAACTCTCCTGTGAAATATCCTCAATAATGTCATGCTTCCCAACATAAGTAAACGAGCCGAGTGAAACCAAACTCTCTATATAACTTTCAATTTCACTGACTTCACTCGCTCCACAAATGGCACGAATCGTAATAAGTTTAGCTTTATCACATTTTGGGTCGTATACAACAAAACCCTCCAAATTTGGCATCAGAATTTCACCACTCTTATATGTGCATATCGGCATCGAATTACTCATGAAATTATTATCTGCAATTAACTCTTTAGTAGTTGTTAAAAGTTTAGTCCATGATTGTTTGACACCATACTTTTGCATCACCCATAAATCAGCTCGATCACCAAGAGATCCGACAAGTAAGCAAAGGCACTCATCCAATCTTCCAAGTTCATTTGTGGCATCCAAATCAGCAAATCCTTCGTCACAAGTATTAAAAGAAACTATAACATTAGAAGTACGATTTCCAGGCGTGATTAATAACCAATGAAGAGCTCCATTAACCAAGACTCCTGAACTTCTGTGGAGCGATGAAGACTCGTAAGGTATGAATTTCTCACTGTTTTTCCACGAGTTTGACCTTAAACTGTAAATTTGAACTCCTAGCATCAACTCTCCGGAAATTGGCACAATTTTAATCAACTTGTAATCATCAACGCTAGAATCATAATAAAACCCATCATCTGAACAGTTTTCTATGATCTTTACACCACATGAAAATTCACTTGGTGGATAAGGTAATTCCTTGTATTCTTTAGTTTTAGGATTCCAAATACAGATAATGTCTTGAATTCCTTCTTCAAGCATCACACTAATAAGTAAACAAAGTAAACCATTACAAACACCCAAAATATTAATCTCACGTGATTCTAACTGTTCGAATGGGTACCTTAGATAAGAACTCTCATCACAACGTTCACATCCACATTCAGAATCAGGCTCACATCCACATTCACTATCAGGTTTACATGATAATAATGAATCTTGATTTACACGGATGATTTTATAACCATTCTCGACATCAATTACAAGAATGAAATTAGGTTTTTCGTTTTGAATAGCAAGATCAAAATGGCTTTTCACAAAACTAGGGTTAGAGAGTAAAGAGTTCCATTGTTTGCATACGCACCTAAACTTTGAAATTGATACGAGTGGTACCCTCAACAAGACTTCATGAAGAATCTCTTCTGGAATTGGAATGCTGGACATGATTTCAAATTTCACCAAATATCTCTAATCAAGAGACTCCTGAGTTCTTCCACAAAATACAGATGATTTCAAATTTAGTGGCAAATCTCTTTGAATGCTCCCATTCCTATCGAAGCAGGACCGCGGTTTACATAAGCACTCCTCAATAATTGTTAAAGTTATACTTACACCTGGTTTACATCAGTTAACTGATGCAACAGTCCTTATCACGTTTACTCTAATATGTGTGATTTATTTTATGGCGGGTTCCTTTGCAGAATTCACGATTTCAAGGATTTATAATTTTATGGGATTACAAATTTTGGGATTCATGTAAATTTCTTGGTATATTCGGTAACTCATTTAAATTTTTTAAGATTTATAAAATTATCTTGTTTTAAAGTCTATATACTGTTTGGTATTACCTTCGGAATCTTAAAACTGTATATATATGAGATTTAAAGTTAGAAAATGTGGGTCTATAAATCTCTTGGTAAGTTTCCCAGCAAATCTTAGGGGAAGGATCGGATTCCATATGGAGGATTTGCTGGAAAATGATTCTCATAGAAAACGTGATTCCAGGGATTTGGCAACCAAACCTGTTGAAGGAAACGTAATTCCGCCAAATCCCATGGACCCATAAATCCCACCTTCAGAATTCTACATCCAAACCCACCATTATTTTATTTTTTGTGTTTTTTTTCTTTTTTCTTTTGGTGATCTTTCCGCTGGTGTTTCTGTTCGTTTAAGTGATTTCTTCGCTAGAGCTCGTTTTAACTCTGTTCTTGTATGGGGTGTCTTGTTCTATATCTTTGTATGGAAAGTTTGTGGTATTTTTTTCACTGTGGCATATTGGGGTGTTTATCCATATGTTCGGTTCTGATTTTTTTACGTGAATGGTTGGGAACGATTATGAGTAATTCTAGAACTATATTTGGGGATTTTTTTTATAGTACTTCTATGGAAGCTTTCCATTTCCATTTTCAATCTTCCGCTTTCTAGAGAAGTTTTTGAAGGAACTGTATTCAGCATTTTCCATGAACATTCTGACATAGCTAAGGCGAGCGCAAGAATTGTTACACTTTGTCCTCTTAGTTTGGGGAGTCATTTTACTTATGATAAGGTGAGGGTTTCCAACATTCTTATTCCACCTCAGGATTTGTCTTGGCAGCTTTGTTTGGGACATTTCAAAATCATTTACTTATACCTATTTTTCAAGCAACATCAGTTGCATCATCAAGATTGGATTAGTCCTCACAGCTTCAAGAAATTTCTAGAGTCATATGAATTTATGGTTATAATAAGACATCCCTGCAATTCTGATGCTCGGTAGCATTAGCAATTTCAACATTGCAATCCATCACTTTCGAAACATGATCAAGAAGAAGCAACTCCTCTACAAATTTTTGAGTTCCAATACCATAAGTCTATCGCTTTTGAACTTGTAAACTACAACATTCTCCATGGGTCGGTGGACAACTCAACCTTGTATAATCTCATTTCGTTGGACCTCTTATTTTAGATAGATTAACAGTATTAATTTTCTTTAGTGTTGGTTTATTTAAGTTAGAATTTAAAATCGCTTTTGTCCTGTATTTGAAATCGTTTTTGTCCTGTAACTTTTTTTCGGTATTTTTCTTTCTGTAATTTTGTTATTTCAAGTTCTCAACTAAAGACAAGTCAAAAGATTCAACATGGATCCAACATAAAAATAAAGAGATAGACAGGTAATATTTGGGCTTCACAGCAAAATCCTGACTAGCTCCTCGGATCAATTGCATCGACAACCACCACCAACAATGTTCCTCCGAACACTGATATGTCCATCAAAAATACAGTTTTTCTTATAGAAAGCATTCGTCATAGACCTGCGGATCCTCGACAACCTACACCATATTCATCTTACCATTTCTAACAGCTATCTCCAATGCAATTCCAATCCAAAAACTGCTTCCCATTCTATATTCCTCTATGCTGAGGATTCATGGTATTTTGCTCCAATTGTAATTGATAACTATTTGGGTATCTCAGATCCTAATATAATGGCTCTTTAGTAATTAATAAATATCATGACTTCAAAAAAAAAGGTAAATGATGTATTAATGATGAAGCTCAATATGATTTTAGGCTCGCCAAATTTTCTACCAAGAATTCTCCCGAAACAGTATCTTGCGGCATTCTTTAAATGGCTCTAGCACTGAGATCATAAAAATGTAAAGTGGGTTCCACCACTTGCATTACCGGTGTAAATCTCGAGAATTTTCCCTAAGTACAGCTAGAGTTATTGAATTACAATAAAAGACAGATACATCAACCCATAAATGAATTGAAATTGCACCAACGATTAATGAACCGTCACACCCATAATAATTAACAGTTGGACTCCCCTAAGGAAATACCAATAAGGATAACTGAGATTCACCCGGTGAACCCTAGTACAAAAGGATAGACCCGACACACCAAACACTAGTCGCTTAAAGGTATCATAAATTAACGTCCTAAAAAATAAATCCTTCCAAACGCGGCGAAAAAGCAAACGAACGAGACACGATACAAACAAAATGAAATAAAACCCAACCCAACAACGAACTGACCACAATATGATCCCATTCCATCCAGGCAACCCCTTCGACCATCTTTAGGATGGACACCACTAGCAGTGCTAACAACTTTGGGAAGAACCACCAAACCCACCGGCACAAGCATTGAAAGAATTCATAGCTTGGATACCCGCCGGAAAAAGTAACTAGAAACTGGATTACATCAGCCAGCATCCAATAACACCACTACCAACAATAAAGGAGTGAGCGACACCATGAAATGAATGGAAGAAAACCTCAACAAAAAAAACCCAGCTACCAAAAAATCTTTAGCAACATCTTTCGAAAAACCGTCCAACAACAACCAACACCAATAAATGACACGAATCAAAATAGAGAAAATGGAAAAAGATGTCTAATAACCATAACGCCACAACAACCATCTATCCCATCTAATGAAAAAGTAAAGAAAACCGCCAAAACCTGCAAAAACAAACCTATAAATATCAACAACACCAATGGAGAAAACACTACTATCTATTGATTAAGTTTGTGAAGCGCCAAAATGATCTCACCACAAATTGTCGATGTAAAAATGATGAGAGCATAATATACATATATTATCAGCCCTATTTATATTTTTTATTACTTGTTTTATGTATTAATAATGTTGATTTTGTGTTTTTACAGGTAGTATACCTAAAGTGACTAACTGCGCGAAATTAGTGGCAGCCGATGATAAATCAATATGAATATATAAACTATGACCGGGATCAAGTTGTGAAGGATAATAGTCCCACATTATTAATATCCCCTTAATAAACTTTAAATATAATATGGAAGGGTCACTCCATTCATTTCCAATTGATTTTGAGTTGGATGCCCATAAATTTTTACTTGGTACCAGAGCATGTAAGTTGTGACCAGTCGTTTGATAACACATTTGCTCTGCCCCACCCGATTTATTGTCCACACGTGTTAGACCCGACGAGGCTACAGGTGAGGGGGAATGTTGAGATCATTAGTACCACTTAGTATGGGTTATCTAGGATCTTGCGGTTTATAAGCCCTGAGAAATCCTAACCTCGCAAGCCGGTATTTGAGGTTAGTTATGCTCATAGACTTCAATACAAGTACCAGGTATAATGCATTGGACGGGAGATATGTGTGGTTGTGTGACAATAAAATTGCCTCATTCGAAAGAAAGATGTCATATCATTTGGTACAAGTGATTAGGCCTCATTCGAGAGAAATATATAAACTCACCGGTGATTAGGCCTTAAAGAATTAGTTAGGGGGGCTGACGTCTCATATTTCGTGGTTTCCATATGAAGTGAAAGTAGTCTCCATTTGTTTGACATTAATGGAACTAGTTTATCAGTAAACAAGGTCCACATTTTGGCTTACACGCAAGCTATGATAATCTAATACTTTTAGAGCATTGCTCGGTCGACCTCACAAGTGTTGCCATCTCAATATTGTTGTCAAATTTAGTTGATCAAAACCATATCTTGATTTCTAGTCTACATTTAGTCAAGTCTCGGATTAGGATAAAAGTGTGTAGTTGAGTACCATACATCACTGCGTTCTACCATTTGAAGGCGAAGATTAACCAAAGCTTTTGGAGAACTTCTTCAACAAAAGGTAAGCAAAGACTGAACCACCTATTACTCAAGTTTTCACTTTTAGTCTGGTGTCACATTAGTAAAGCGGTAAAGTCACCGGGTGATGATACCAGAGACCTGAGTTCGAAACTCGTCAGCACCAAATTCTTTACCGATCAAAAAAATAATAATCAAGTTTTCACCTTTCTATCTATGAGACAATGTCGCATGACTAAATCAAACATTAAATGCATAATAGAAATCTCGACTCAAGTTTATCTTGTTAATTGTTCTCGAAATATGTTGACTAAGCTTAAGAACAATTGTCCATACTTGATGAATTTGGTTAAGAAAAATTTATTATTTATGACCTAAATTATAATTCAGGATTTAATCATTTGAAAATATTCTAGAACAGTGATATGTATCATTAATGTTATTCAGGAATGTTTTGAATTGAATATTAGAGATATATAGAACTATTATAAATCTGGATACATGACAGTATGCATACCATTTCACATACTGGGACAAATATTATAAGCACAGAGCCGCAGTACATGTACCCGGTATACGTACTGGCGTAGCTATAGTTCGGCAGAGACTTTTTGGTACACATACCCGGTATCCATACCATAAAAAGTCTGTTGACTCGTGAACCAGGAAGGTACGCATACCTAGTATGCAAATCAGAAAGATATGTTGGTTTCTAAACCGGAAAAGGTAAGCATACCCAGTATGTAAACCGAAAAATATCTGTGGATTCCTGAAACCCGTTTTTTTATTAAGGGTATACAAACACGGTACATGTACCATGAAAAAAATAGTCACAGACAGGAATATGGTACACGTACTTACCATGTCGAATATTTTCATATGCATCGGAATCATTTCTATGAGATAATCGGCATTTGAATAACTCTCTAAAAACACTATATAGACATGTTTGATCACATGTGTGACTCAAGGTTAAAGTCTTAAAGTGTTATATGAAAAATGGTTAAGCTTATCGTTTGACTGGCTAGTTTCGGATAATCTTTCATGAACAAGTAATTGTACACAGTTCGGTTACGGTTCGTCCTAACCCGAGTGTATGTTCTATTATGTTAATCTCAAGTAAAGTTTTTCATGTAACGGTGATTATTGATTGCTTGATTCCAAAGCCAGCTTAGCTTAAATCTAAAGCAACCTTGATCTTGAAAGTCTATATAAGGAGAACGTAAAACAACCAGGATCTTTAAATCCCTGACACTATTCTTGTGTGTCCTAGTTGTAAGCTAGATTCGTCTTCTCTTTTAAATATTTTTAGGTTTAGCGACTAAAAAGACTTCACTTCGGGGTTCGTGAAGCCATGATCCAACTATATTTATCTTGATAGTTCGTGTATCCTGATATTGCTTTGATTGTTGAGACATTTGCTCCAGCATGCAGAATAGATAGAAATCAAAAAGTTCTTTGTCCCAGACTTTGTGATTCCACGAGTTTATACTTGTGAGGTGAATAATAATCTAGGATGCTCTTCGGGAGTCATAAGACAGGATTTTGAGGTTTGCTAGACTTTGTCTATTGCAATCGATTTCCTGCCTCACCTTGATCTTTGATCAGAACGGAAATCACATATAGGCTTATCTGTGGGAGGCAAATTGGTTTAAAGTCTTCAATTGAGTTGAAGCAACTCTTATCCTGTAAAGGACGTCAGCTAAGGGAATCGATTGCGCGGGGTCCTGTTGGGATTCAAAAAGCATAAGGAACATGAATGTAACTGAATCGCTGTGACGTTAGATTCGGTCTCAACTACATTCCGTTTCGAAGTTCTGATAGTAGGCTAGAGTATGTAGCGGCTTAATACAGTTTGGCGTTCAAATCTGGACTAGGTCCCAGGGTTTTTTTGCATTTGCAGTTTCCTCGTTAACAATTTTTTTGGTGTCTATGTTATTTCTTTTTCCGCATTATATTGTTTATCTTTATAATTGAAATATCACGGGTTGTACGTTAAAATCAATTCAAGTAGATAAGCCCATCACAATTATTGGATGTGACTTGGTTGATTATTGGATATTGATATTTGGAATCGTCCAAGTACTCTCACGGTATAATCAGGTTCACGGACTAGTCTTTGTTTACATTCTAATTGTGAGAGAAAGATATATAAGCTATTCATATAATTCCTGATTGAGTTTCATTGGGTTGAACTCTCGGAATATTCGAGTTTAGTCCATACAGGTTTCCTAAGAAAAAGTTGGCGGTGTATTTTGGTACCCCCACGTTTTCAGATTTGAAGATCTTTTTTATTTTCCTATGATCACTAGATATCATTATGTATTAGCATTGACTTAGTGATAAAAATTTGTCTCATGTGTTTCATCTACCATATATATAAGAAAACCTTTTATATCATACCAAAATATGTGTTATCATTAATCCATTTAGTTGAACTTACAATACTTGTCTCCTGGTTTCATTATCCACAATTTTATGTTGACGTTCATATATGTGATATATATGATACAAATTTGTATATAATTTTTTTCTAATAAATATCTAGATGGGAAAATTAACAATTAAATAAAGAAACAGATGTGGTCGGAAATACGTAATCCTATGGGTTCATATTTATGCGAGGTAGATGTTGATGAAATTTATGGTTTGAAGAAATTAGTTTACCAAAAAGTTGTTTCATCATAACAAAATAAGTTATATCCCTTGTGGTTTTTTATAACAAGTCGTGACGTATAATTGAAATATCAATTTTACATAAACAGTTGGGGAAATATCATATGTAGTATACATAAAATTGATTCTAACAAGCCGTGAAATTAAACAAAGTATTTATCTTAAAGCCAAAATATACCTAACAATAGTTACCACTGTAAGTAGGTTTGCGACAACACTTGATTTTGTCGCCAACGTATATTTCAAGTCAGTGATAAAAAAAAAAGTATTTTTTTACAACAATTTTGCATCATATAAAGAAGCCAATTATCAGTCAAAAGATTATCTTTTATATGAAATGAAAAAAACAAAAACGGAAACATGCAAAGAAAACTAATTATTATCAGATGTATGTGGATAATTGTCTTACTGGTTCAAAAGATATATGTTCGCATTACGTAAACCTATCTATCACTGATGACAATGCATAATACTCATCACTCTGAGTGTAATCTAGTTATCAAATTAGCCTTTCAATACAGAAGAAATAATGTTTCACATACAAACAAGAGACATTTATGCAAGTTTATTTACTAATCGTAGTAACTTAAAAATATGTTATTTTCAAAGGTATTTGAATATTAGCGACGAAGTCAAGCCTTTATTCTTAGATAAGTAAAGAGGGATGATAATTGTAATAAAGCATTTTTGTTATAACCTGACGGTCTCAGGGAGATAAACAAATAGATATATTTGATGTTATATTTTAAAAATATAATTACTGATTGATGGTTGAATGAATTTATTCAACCTAAACCTAGTTTTGATACACATACGAAACAAGTAGAAATATTTTATATATTATGGGATTGTCAATTTCAACTAGATGCTTTTAATATATCCTTCATTCAAAAAAATAAAATAAGTACATATTTTGTTTATCTTAATTGCAGATAAAACATTTTTTGGATATGTATATGGTATTAAAGTTCACAGTGTATCTCTTCCAAATGAAACTCTATATTACCTCTGTATAAGTTTTTTTTTTTGGTCTCAGTGGTATTTTAATGTAAAGGTTCTACCTACTATAATGTAAACTAAGTAATTGAACAAAACAAACTAATTAAACTAAGGATTGGGATGTAATACACACATGCATAAGAATTTACAAAATATTGATCAAGGAATTAGTCTTGATGCAAAAATTTCATTACATAATGAGTTGCTTATTGGTTTAAGTTGTGAATGTATTTGGAAAGAATGGTTATAATCACGTAAGTCGTAGATAGGCGAAAAATAGTGGGTTGCGCATATGTTGGATCATGGTTCCTTCCTTCCTTCCAAAACTAATAAAAATTGTCACCTTTTATTGTAAATGGGCATTAAAGTCTTGACCGTGTTTTTATTCTCTACCGAAAAATATAAATGTAATCTCAAGTTAGTCACCTAAGTTATTTTACATAAAAAATTTATATTTACACTAGGCCAATGATTTCTTAACAGGCTAGAATTCCTGGTAGTCTTTTTGCCACAACTTTCTCATATTTTTACCTATCTGGCATGGTTGGACTAATTAAGGAAGGCCATCATCCATGTGGCATTTTAAATTATTCTTATATCTATTTTAATCATCTTGGAAAGATGAGGGTATCAAGCACGCTACCAATCTTTCGAATCCAACGACTTTCAAGCATACGACTACGGATAGTGCTTTTACAATTAAATAACTTTAATAGGAAAATAGTAAAAACACACAAACACAACAGTTTGTTAACAAGGAAACCAAAAATGCAGAAAAACCCTGGGACCTAGTCCATTTTTGAATACTCTCATAATTAAGCCACTATGCAAAGACTACTACCAATTCGTATAGTTGAGACCAAGTAAACTAACTCCAAATTACTTAGTTCCTTAAATATACATGCGCCTACTAATAATCTGGTCAATGCACATGAATCCTAAGATAGAGTCCATTATCTTAAGTTGTTTCACCCGCTACGAAGACTTCTACCACTCAATTCATTTGGATCATATTCCGAAACAACAAAGGACTAATTTGTATTTGATACCCGCTATATCCATCTCAAGAATTAAATCAGAGATATATGTTGGGTTATACAAAGGCTATTCCAATATAAACTCATTTGTATAGATTTAAATAAAACAAGATCTAGATTATCGAGATAATCAAATCTCAGCTCAACCTATCATATCCGGATCCTAAAGAGAAGCACCAAATGATAGATCGTCGATCTACACAACAAGTTATGGAAGTCTATCAAAGATAAACCGACTTGTTGGATCCCAGCCAACCAAGTTTACACGAAGTATAATCACAAAGATCAGGAACCAATCATAATTTTTTTTGTCTTGAAATCTTTGGTTTTTAGTGTACCTGCACAAATAACGTGATGCCATTATTATCAATCACGCACATAACGATTCTGTTAAAAATGGATGATCACAAGACTATCTTCAGATCTAAACTTTGTCGATCCTTGATCTAGTTTGAGCGACCTTATATCAGAAGAGAAGGATTACTGAATAAGTAAACTAGTGAATATCACGATTCAACTACCGTTAGTCAATAAAATTAATAATCAAAAACTAAAATAACAATATGTTTCCATTTTCTTACCAAAGGTACTTCTAGACGCTTCTTGATCTCACGGTAGTTTTTAAAGAAGCGGGCGTAAGAGGATTATACTCTGCCATCTTTTCAACTAAAGCCACACGTCATCCCTCCTCTTTATCAGACCAATCAAAGAGTATATAGAGTATGCTTGATGTATCTGAGAATTCTCTTGGCAGCAACTAAGTGAATATCAGTTGGAGCTTGCATGTGTAAGCACACTTGATTTACTGCAAAACCAATTTCAGGCTTTGTCCAAGTGAGATATTGTAAAGATCCTACAAGAGATATGTAGTCACTTGGATTATAATTGAACTCCATCTGATGCAAATAGATGACTTGCAGGAGAAATTGGAGTATTACATGGTTTAGCTCCTGTCATGTCAAACCTCTCAAGTAAATCCAAAGCATACTTGGTCTGACATAAGAGTAAGTGCGGAGAGTTTATTTTAACCTGGAGCCCAAGAAAGTAATGTAGATTTCCTAAGTATTTGATAGGAACATAAAGTTGAAGTTGAGAGATAAAAGATTGTATGCACTCTTGAGAGTTTCCAGTGTTGATAATATCATCCACATAAACTAAAATGATGGTGAATCTTGAACCAAGCTTCTGAAAAAATAATAAAGAGTCTGCAGTTGATGGCTTGAACTCATGAGAAACTAGCACAGTTAAGAGATTATCATACCAAGCCCTTGGATCCTGTTTGAGACCATAGATGGATTTGTGAAGCTTACAAACATGATTAGGCTCAGAAGCATCAACAAAACCAGGAGGTTGTTGCATATTAATATATTTTTCTAGGTCACCATGCAGAAAAGGATTACTTACATCCAACTGCTTGATAATCCATGAGAAATTGACTGTTAAAGATAGAATAAGTCTTAAAGTAGTTGGCTTAGCTACTGGACTGAAAGTTTCAGAGTAATCAAGACCCTCATGCTGATGATAATCTTTAGATAAAAGTATAGATTTTAATCTTTGAATTGTTCCATCAGCATTTTGTTTTGTCTTATAGACCCAATTACATTATAAGAAGGATATGGATCCACGAAGGACCAAGTACCATCATCCTTTAAAGCAGGATGCTCCTCAACCATAGATTTCTTCCATTGTGGTATTTTAATAACCTTTGAGAAAAAAAAGGGTGTAGGTGTTGGTATAGAAGAGATCAAATTAGCTGATAAAACATACTTAGTATTAAAAACCGTTAGTTTAAAAATACCTTTTTTAGCCCTTGTTAGAATTTGATGAGAGTTTGAAGTAGGTGGCTCAGACTTGTTGTCTGTATGTGTAGTAGGAGATGATGATGATGTAGTAATTGTTGGTGAAGTAGATAAGTCCAAAGCAGTTGTTGGTGAAGTAAGTAATTCCAAAACAGGTGGAGTAGAGACTTTATTTATGCAAGTATCTGAAGTTGGTGAAGCTGAAGATGTGACGATGTCTAAACTGATATTGGGAGATACAATTGAAGGAGAGTGTAGTGGAAAATTGTTCTCATTAAATACAACATGTTTTGAAACATATATTTTGCCTGTTTTAGGATCCAGGCATCTGTAACCTTTGTGCATAGAGTTGTAGCCAATGAGTACATAATGAATGCTTCTAGGCTGCAATTCGTGAGAGGGATATGGTTTCAACCAAGGAAAACAAGAACATCCAAAATATTTAATAAATGAATAATCTGGAGCCAGTGCAAAGAGTTTCTCAAAGGGATATATGAAACCAATACTTCTAATTGGTAATCTATTGATAACATAATTTGCAGTATGAAAAGAATCAACCCAATAAGCATTTGATAATCCTGATTGAATAAGAAAGGTTCTTCATGTATCCACTAAATGTCTATGTTTAGCCTCAACAACACCATTTTGTTCTGGTTTATGAGGACATGAAACCTCATGAATTATCCCATGTAGACATAGAAAATCCTTCAGTTCATTGTTTGGTAACTCACCACCCCCATCTGTTCTTATTCTTATAATAAAAGTATGAAGAAGTTTTTCAATCATGGCCTCGAAATGTTAGAAAATGGTTCTGAATTCAGATTTGTCATATAGTGGATAAACCCAACAATATTTATAAAAGTCATGTACAATATTAACATAGTATTTAAATCCACTAGAATAAATTACAGGACTAGGACCCCAGAGGTCCATATGAAGTAGTTCTAGAGGGTGATAAACCTGATGAGTAGACAATGAAAAAGGTAATTTGTGGGATTTTCCTAATTGACACTCATTACAGAAGAAAGGTGACTTAACAATGTTGGGTAAATTCAAAGTTTTGCAAACTTTTTGGAGAACTTGAAAGGAAGGATGAACTTTATTTGTTGTTGTTGTTGAAGTAGTGATGCTTGATAGAGCTTTATTTGTTTGGGGATGCTTGTGAAAATGCATTGGATACAATCCATCTTCATGTGGCCCTTGAAAAATGATACTCTCAGATGAGAGATCCTTTACAGTGAAACCACTAGAATCAAATGATATAGAGCAATTATTATCACTTGTAAACTTGTGTACAGAAAGAAGATTTTGTGATGATTTAGGAACCAACATAATATTGTTTAGATGAAAATTAGATGAAGGAGTTGTTTTAGAAAAATGACCAATGTGAGTAACTGGCATATTGTCACCATTGGATGCTTGTATTTCCTCAGCTCCCTCAAAAGGTGTAGATTGTTGAAGTTTAGTGACATCATTAGTTATATGATTATTTGCACCAGAGTCAGCATACCAAGGACTTTCACCAATCATGTTAGAAATAGCAAGCATTGCACTAATATGCTGAGGAATGTATGAACTTTGATATGCAAAATTGAACTTGTTCCTGCATTATGGTGCTAAGTGACCTACTTTCTTACAGAGCTGACAAGCTTTGTCAGTTGTTGGTGTAGAAGAATTTGATAATGATGCACCAGGAGTGAATTCTGGTGAAAAAGTAGGTGCAAAGTTAGGTATTGGTTGAAACTGAAAATGTGAGAATCCTCTAGGATAAGATGGAAATGGATGTCTCACAAGATGAGGTTGTGAAAAATGAGAGGATTTTGGAAAATGAGAACAACCTCTACTTCTTCCTTTACGAAACTGAGAGTTAGGCCTAGCATTAGCAGCAAAGGCTTTGGCATTAGCCTCAGATAACCGATCATTTTGTTTAGTTGTAACTACTACTGCTTCACTTAAAAGAAAATTGTGTAACTCCTTAGAAGTAACTGGAGGAGTACGAACTCGAATAGAAGTAGAGAAAGAACTATATTCTGGTCCTAAACCATTAAGAATGTTGATAACTAATTCCTCATCTGAGATTCTAGATCCAGCAACAAATAATTCATCTTGAATCTTCTTGGGAAAAGCAGAAATAGTACCTGAACCAAGACGTAATGATTGAAGCTTTATACGTAGTTGAATTGAATGTGTAGATGAGATTCTTGTGAATCTTGTTTCAATAGCATCCCATAGATCTCTTGATGTATTAGCTCCAGACACATATGGAATCACATAATCAGAAATTCACATTTGAATCCATAAGATAAGAGTTGCATCATCGTCAAGCCAAGCTGTATAACGTGGATTTACAGCGTTATCGATCAGATATGGAGGACATTGAATGAATCCATCAAGAAATCCATGAACTCGATATCGTTTCAAAAGAGGAAGAGTAAAGATTTCCAACTGAGGAAATTATCTTATTTGAGTTTGTATGAAAGAATGCTTGAGATTTGATTAAGAGGAACAATAGAGATTCTTGATTCGTGGTTCGCCATGAAAACAAAGGTAAAAAGATAAGATTTGATGATTAACAGAAAAAAAATGAAACAATAAAAAGATGTGATCTGAAAAGAGAAGAACAAAGATGTTGTAAAAAATAAATTTTCAGATCTGAGAAGAAGCCATTGGCGGTGCAGAAGTGTATTCATTTGATACCATAATAGTAAAGTTTCACTTGTATTAAATGCTAATCATCAAGTTACAGACAAACACACTGAGAGTGTGCATTTATACGTACATAGGAAGAAAGGAAGGGACAATTGGACTTACAGCCCGACAACAACTGACCAATCTCTACCGACACTTACACATATGAAATGCACGTGTGACTGTACGGATATAAAAGACAGTACGAATACAAAAAAAGAAACAGAACAGAATAGTCTTCCAATTAAGTATTGTTGATGGTGGTTTTTAATTCAGGGATAAAACGGTAAGACCCTGTATTTAATGTGCCATCGTTCTGCAAAAAAATATAGCCATTTAAAAGTAATGGGTGCTTAGGCCTCTTTACTTACATACATATTGAGCAATTCAGTATATTTATATATAAAATTTATCCAGAATGGTGCATGTAGCAACAATCCCAAATATCCTATAAATTTCATCTTCCACCTGCATTACTCACTAATGCATGGCATGTCGAGTATTTATTCTATGCCATGTTCCCCAGCCACTATTGATGTTGACATGACATGAAAATTAATGTTCGTTCGCAGCTGAGTAGCATGAATTTCCCGAAGTGTCAGGATTAAGATATGCACAGAAGTACTAAATTAGAGCTACGCAAAGTTATGTTGCCCTCCAAAACATAATTAGTGATTTTGTATGAACGTACAAAATTCACCAGAAATTGATTGATTTTGTGTCAGCTCACAAAATTCAATCTTTCCAACCTAATTTTATTAATTTACAAAATTAGGTCTTTTTGTGGCCTGCGCTATATCTCGAACCCCATTGGTCGAAACTAAACCTAGGAAAATTAGGAAATTGATCCATCGTGGAGCTAGTAGGAGCAAGATCCTATTAAAAACTAGAAAAACAAGAAATAAATAGAAACTACAACAAATAAAGGAAACAACAAAAGGAGGCGCGAAAACGCCACTTGGTCGGCCGGTTTGCCCTAACAGGCGCGACCCATAGCCGACTGGCCACGCCCCATATTATTGCCTTCCGGCCCCTCTTTCCCACCGACCAATCAGATCACTTTAAATGTGCATCACACACTTTTGATTAAAAGTGGAAGTTGGTTGGTCGACACGCTTAATTCCTTAAGGAATTGAACCTAGGCTTCCCATGTTAGTCTCAAAACGATCACGACCATACGTTTTGGCCAGCCAATTCGACGAGCCTGGCCTTCTCACAGCGCAGCCAGACAAGCTCCGTGATACTCACTGGCGGGCCCACTGTTATAACAACCAATCAGAATTCTTATAGCACGCCGACAACAACCCTAATCGATAGCTGATGAGCACGAAAGTGCGAAGCATTTTCACTCATAAATAAATTAGCTGGGACTCATATTATCACTAATAAACTTGTTTGTAGGTGTTTTTATGAAATAAGCTCTTATGGAGAAAGTTGCTCGAAAAGTGGTTTTTGTACCCCGGAGGACACATGTTATTCGGACTCTCAGTTTTGGATAAGGGGTACCCAATTACTAAGGGGCATCCTAATTGCTATTCGCACTCCCGAGTTGGATAAGGGGAGGTCATCTTCTTCATTTGAATAACAGAAATTGGCGGGAAGAATGTATTTGAAACTGGTAGAACTGTGGTTGGATTTTTGGCATGATTCAGTGAGACTAAATGGCTGGAATTGATTGGGAAGACGTGATTAAGCTTAACAGGTCTGGTTTGGGTCTTTATTTCGATCATAGTTGGCTGGAATCACAGATTTGGAGAAAATATCATTCTCGGGTTTATTCCCTGCCGGAAAGTTCAGTTAGGAATTTGAGAGAATTTTGGGAGATTTAATCGTTAGATTTAGTTGGATTGGGCTTTATGGAGTTAAACAGGACTGGTAAGGTCCTTAGAATCGACCAGACATGGATAGATGATTGGTGTTTAATCCAAAATAAGGAGAGAATATTCACGGAGAAAAATACTCGAGAGTTAACTCTATCTGGCGTGTTTACAGCGTGTCCCACCTCTTCTGAGACATGTTTTCAATAATCTGGAGTGTGCTAAGCTGCAAAATATGCGTGAGAATCAAACACAGAGAAGAAAAAGGGAAGTTTTCTTCATGTGATGACAGTGGAGAATAACGAATTAAAGAGAGAATATTTTGTATTAAACGAGGAGATTTGAAGGCTGTCGAGTATAAATAAGATGATGGGATGTCAAAGAAAGGGATGGAGTGATTGGGGGCGAGAACAGAGTGAAGAACAAGTAGTTGCAGAGCTTTCTGCACCTGCAGGAAGAGAAGAAGACGAAGAACAATAAGTTGTCAAAGCCTGACGTTAAAAACCGTGGTTTATTCACGGTTTTGCAACAGTCTTTGCAACGACATATAAACAGTGACAACAACATTATTCTTTTATCGTATATTGTAACTGTTTCCTTGCAACAATTGTTCAGAAGTGTAATTGTAACAGTAGTTTCTGTAACGCCAACAAAGCGTTGCGAACTTCTGTTTTCATTAGTTTTCCATCTATAAAAGAATCATTTGAGCTATGAGTTATATTTTTGAGCGTGTTTTCATTATGGGAAGCTAAACCCCAACACTGGGTCGACGGAGGAAGCCGAACTTCATACATGGGTGAATTTTATTTTATTTTCTATATGACTTTTGCACTAACTAAAATAGAATTATGATTTGAATTAATTAGTTATCATTTTATTTGATGGGTCATGCTTGCTTAGATGTCTGATGTTTGATAATAATTTTGATTGTTGTTGTAGTAATGAGGTTCAAACTCTCGGACTTATGAAGATTAAATTTAAAGATTTAATAAAATTATATACAAAAATATTAACAAAGTGGGCGAGAGGTAACCAAGACACTAGATTCCACTATTACACATGAATGATGTCAAATATTTCATAACTCTAATTATCCTTTTAATCCTTTATTTATTAATCCACAAATAATCAAACATATTCTCAAAAATTAATTGTATCCCTTAAGCATAGATTATCTAACCAAAGCATAACCTATCTAATTGAATCACAACTAATGAAGAAAATTATGTAAACTTTTAAGAACTCTGCAAAAGCAGTGATTGAGTGAATTATAATTAAATATTAGAGAAAATGGAATAGTTACCCATTTTTCATGTGTGAATAGATTCATCCATTGCCTTGGTTACGAGAGAATTAGCCGCTCATCATGTTGGAAACACGCTCAAAAGTTGATTTCATTTATGCTCAAAGGGTTACAAATGATGAATAAGGGAGGATTATAATAAAAATCGGGTTTGCAATGCTTATAACTATTGCAAAAGCCGTTACAAAGAGCCGTTACAAAGAGCCGTTACTGTACTGTTGCGTTTTTTAAGTCTGTCTCTGATCTGCGACCAACAGTATGAGTCGCTGACACTGTTTAAAAACGACGGTTGTGGCGAGTCTGTTCTTCGTGTTCTTCAGTGTTCTTCTATGGCAGCAGCAGCAGCAGGTGGTCTCTCTGCAAATTCGATTTTTTTGACTCTGTGGTGCTCTAAACTTCTCCCAATCTCTCCCTCTCACTTCTTTATGATCCCCTCACCCTATATATACTCAACAGCAGCAAAATATCACGCCATAACTCTCACAAATTTTCATTAAACTCGGCAGTGAAGAAAAATATTCTAGGGATATTTTCTTCCCTGTTTTAGCTTTTCACATGTTTCTACAGCTGCAAAATCTCCTCATTTATCTTCTTCACGGTCCAGAGTGTTGCTAGAGTCATCATACACGAGCAGAACACGCATAAATCTTCCAAAACCCGTGAACTATTCTTCTCATGCACGGGCTGCCCTGATTCCTTGTCACGGATTTTCCAGCCAAATTTGATCGAAACAAACACCCATACCATCTCTTTTATGACATATCACAACTACCCATGAAGTTTCAGCCCTTTAGTCCACTTAGAACATCTTCAAATTTCGATCGAAACATTCTCAGAGAGCTGCCACATTTTTCCCGCCAATTTTTAAGTTTCAAATGAAGAAGATGGTGTCCCCCCTAACCAGCTGTGGGGTGCGAATAACAACTGCCTTTTTGGGGTGCCCCTTAGCCAAATCTGGGCTCCGTATAGCAAGTGTCCTCCGGGGGTGTTCCGAGTGATTTTTCGAGCCGATTTTTCCAACAATATTTACTTTCCAAAAATACCTATAAATACACAAAACACCATAATAAGGACGAAAACGAGTACCAACAATACGAAACATTGAGGACAAATTAGACACATAAATGCGTCTATCAATGTTCCATGCTTATGATTTATAACTAATATTTTGAGAATCTATCTTGGCAAAAATAAGAGTCCATATTGTTTTATTTGTTGAGCGATAATTGTCGAGAATGAATAATTGAGCCATATGTTATGAATTCGGTGTACTCCTAGTCCCAGTAACTCTCGATTTTATTATTTTCATTAAACCTTTAAATTTAATCTTCACAAGTCTTAGAGTTCGAATCTTACTACAACAACGATAAAAAAATCAGATCACTTTGGCGGCGCCGATGCGGATTTATTTTTAGATTAATTTTTATTTTGTACAGTTAGTTTTTTTTTTCTCCTTTTTATGCGTTTCTTTTTGTATTTCTTTTCAGGGGCTTTTTGAGGATGATGACTTCTTCTGAGGAGATGTCTCCTACGATGACGCTGGCGGAATATAAGCGTAGAAAGTCAAACTATCAGGAAACCTCATCTGAGATGACGCTCGCTGAATATAAGCGTAGGAAATGGTATGGAGTTTCTGCTCCACATGAGGTAAGTGAAAAATCTCCTCTAATGATATATGAGAAGTATTACAAATACACACCACCTAGTTTGGAACAAAAATTGAAAATTCTGGAATGCCAAAAATTATTTAATGATGATGATGATCAGTCTTGTAGTAACTCCCCGCTCCAGACAGAATTTGTTGATGACCCTGTGGATGATTGTGTAGATGATTTGCCTAATTCCGTAGATGAATCTATCTCACAAGATAATTCACCGAACTTAGAGGTTGTTTCTAGATCCCTTGACGTCCAAAAGTTACCTAATTTAGGGTTAGAATTGTGTGCTTCTACAATTTTACTGGAGTACTTCGCATCTAAATACCAAAAGGACTTGCCTATTCCTGATACAGTGCATGAGCCGATTGATAATTCCCCAGTCTCAATAGAATCCCCATATTTCGTTCTTTACGCACTTCCTTGTGCAGTAAAAACTTGGTTTAGGGGTAAATCTTGGTTTTTGATAGTTTCAGCGTTTCCACGTTTTCATAACATAAGTGTGAAGCTGTCATTTGTAAATGTTGTATTTTGGGTTGATCCCAAAATTTTCAGGTTGTTAGTTTATGGGGATCCTTTTTGTATATTCCAGTAGGTGTACTTTTATTTTATTTATTTTTATATTTTCCTTTACTTTTTGCATTATGAATTTCCCATCTTAATTTTTGCGTTGGATGACTCGATTACATTGAGGACAATATAATGTTTAAGTGTGGGGGAGTGGTTAACTTTTTACTTTAGTGTTTCAAGAGTTTTATTGCAAATCATGATCAGCTGTTGAGCGGGTCTATTGAAGGTTTGTAGGTAGTTTATGACCAGCTGTTGAGCGGGTTTGTAAAAAAAATAATAAATGACTAGTTGTGTAGCGGGTCTTTTCTTTTTTCTTGCATGTTATGACCAGTTGTGTAGCGGGTCTAAAAAAAAGAACAAAAATTATGATTGTTTAGGGTTATGACCAGCTGTGTAGCAGGTCTTTTCTTTTTTTTCTTGCATGTTATGACCAGCTGTGTAGCGGGTCTAAAAAAATAAAAAAAATAAATTGATATGACCAACTGTGTAGCGGGTCTCTCTCTCTCCCTCCTATTATGTGACCAGCTGTGTAGCGGGTCAGTTTTCTGTTTTGCTCGAGGACTAGCAAAATGTAAGTGCGGGGGAATTTGATGTGCACGAAAGTGCGAAGCATTTTCACCCATAAATACATTAGGTGAGACTCATTTTATCACTAATAAACTTGTTTGTAGGTGTTTTTATGAAACAAGCTCTTATGGAGAAAGTTGCTCGAAAAGTGGTTTTTGTACTCCGGAGGACACATGTTATTCAGACTCTTAGTTTTGGATAAGGGGTACCCAATTACTAAGGGGAATCCTAATTGTTATTCGCACTCCCGGATTGGATAAGGGGAGGTCATCTTCTTCATTTGAATAACAGAAATTGGCGGGAAAAATGTGTTTGAAACTGGCAGAACTGTGGTTGGATTTTTGGCATGATTCAATGAGACTAAATGACTGGAATTGATTGGGAAGACGTGATTAAGCTTAACAAGTCTGGTTTGGGTCTTTATTTCGATCATAGTTGGCTGGAATCACAGATTTGGAGAAAATATCATTCTCGGGTTTATTCCTTGCCGGAAAGTTCAGTTTGGAATTTGAGAGAATTTTGGGAGATTTAATCGTTAGGTTTAGTTGGATTGGGCTTTATGAAGTTAAACAGGACTGATAAGGTCCTTAGAATCGACCAGACATGGCTAGATGATTGGTGTTTAATCCAAAACAGGGAGAGAATATTCACGAAGAAAAATACTCGAGAGTTAACTCTATCGGGCGTGTTTACAGCGTGTCCCACCTCTTCTGAGACATGTTTTCAATAATCTGGAGTGTGCTAAGCTGCAAAATATGCGTGAGTATCAAAAACAGAGAAGAAAAAGGGAAGTTTTCTTCGTGTGGTGACAATGGAGAATAACGAATTAAAGATAGAATATTCTGCATTAAACGAGGAGATTTGGAGGCTGTCGAGTATAAATAAGATGATGGGATGTCAAATAAAGGGATGGAGTGATTGGGGGCGAGAACAGAGTGAAGAACAAGAAGTTGCAGAGCTTTCTGCACCTACAGGAAGAGAAGAAGACGAAGAACAATAAGCTGTCAAAGCCTGTCGTTAATAAACCGTGGTTTATTCACGGTTTTGCAACAGTCTTTGCAGCGACATATAAACAGTGACAACAACACTATTCTTTTATCGTATATTGTAACTATTTCCTTGCAACAATTGTTCAGAAGTGTAATTGTAACAGTAGTTTCTGTAACGCCAACAAAGCGTTGCGAACTTCTGTTTTCATTAGTTTTCCATCTATAAAAGCATCATTTGAGCTATGAGTTATAATTTTGAGTGTGTTTTCATTATGGGAAGTTAAACCCCAACACTGGGTCGACGGAGGAAGCCGAACTTCATACATGGGTGAATTTTATTTTATTTTCTATATGACTTTTGCACTAATTAAAATAGAATTATGATTTGAATTAATTAGTTATCATTTTATTTGATGGGTCATGCTTGCTTAGATGTCTGATGTTCCATGCTTACGATTTATAACTAATATTTTGAGAATCTACCTTGGCAAAAATAAGAGTCCATGTTGTTTTATTTGTTCAGAGATAATTGTTGATAATGAATAATTGAGCCTTATGTTATGAATTCGGTGTACTCCTAGTCCCAGTAACTCTCGCTTTTATTATTTTCATTAAACCATTAAATTTAATCTTCACAAGTCTTAGAGTTCGAATCTTACTACAACAACGATAAAAAAAATCAGATCAATAGCCAAAAGTAGGCCAGCCACACGGATGAAAAGGTTTCAATGGAATTAAGACCGCATATGGCAGTCTTAAATCAACGGGGGCCGTCCAACTTCGCCGACCGAATTGACCTGTCTAGATTTAATTCTAATCAACGGGCAAGGTACGGATATGCTCACTAGCGGCCCGACTATAGCCCCGGACGATCGAATTGCTCCCAACCCACAGCTAACACCTAAAACCGTTAGCTCAAAATAGGTTGGCCACATGGCCATAACAGCCTCATTACGGCCAGCGGCAGCGCATCACTATCGCAAAATGATCTCGGTCGTCTAACTTCGCTAGCCAAATCGACCATCCTAGATCTAATTTTAGGTGACCAATAAGATGTCGTCGTGATCACCGCCCATCCCTCTTCCATGAGGACCGATCGGCCAAGCCGCGGCCTACACGTACGACTGTTGAATGACTGTTCAAATTTGGCTAGTTGCGCTGCCTACAAGGGTCTTAAATGAATTCAACGACAGCCAATAACTTCCTCAAATCATCTCATCCACTCAATTTGGTTAGCCAATTTAACCGGTCTAGATCTAAATTTGGCCGACCAATAGGATGTCAAAATGGCTACCAGCCATCACTCTCCTATAAGGACCGACCAGCTCACCTTTGGCGTACATGAATAGATCCTGGAAGCTTCCTGAAGATGGCTGGTCATGCTCCTTTTAAGACATTAAGATTTGCGACTAATTTAAACAAGCTTTATACAACGATGCTTCATGAGCATCGATTATTTTGAGCCACTTGCTTAAAATCGATGTTTTATATGCATCAATTACAAACGATGTTTTATAAATATCGATTTCACAAATAATTTAATTATTTGACCTAAAATCATTATATGCTAACTTATTGCGGCAAATCTCACAATTCGACTGCCTGCCGCCTAACTTACGCATGATTGGTCAAAATAATTAGGTCTTGCAAACAAGACCCACTCAACATCCTGCTGCATATTTTTCTACAAAAATACTCGAGACATCAAACATGTCGCAAACTGGGAGATGTTCATCAGGGTATTGGTCTGGCGGTTTACAGCGTGCAGCGCGCAACACGCTCATTATAAGAAAATGTCAGGAAAGGCGGACAGTTAGTGGCAACAGAGAAGTACTGGGTGTAAACTAACCAGTCTTCCCCTCATAGTAGGGACGTGGTTTTCAATATTTTGCACGATCCCACTTCTCCACCACTCAAATACCTCCACTTCCTATGAGGTCAGGGTCCGTTCAGACTATGACTTGTATAAATAGGTTTTTAATCTATTTTCAAAAAACAAGTGTGATCAACACAAGTATCCAGAAAATACCAAGAACTTATAGCTTATATTACTCAAGCAAGTTCCACATTCTGATACAAGTCATAAACAGACACACCTTCAGAGTTAACCATTCTGATCTCAACACCTTCTTCGCTTCCCTCCCTAAGATCAACCCTTCTCTTTTATTTTTTGACCGAAGCAAGACTAGAACGACCATTTATTGGTTTAGGCCAGAATTGTACAGATTGATATCTCGAATCTAAAGTACTCTCGTGCAGTGCATTTGTTTAGGGTTTAGATTCGTTTCTCGGCGGTACACCCAAATTTACCATTTCCATCAAAATCAGTTTTTACCCCAAAACAGGTATGAGTAGATGAATGCTATGATTGATACATATGCAGGGTGTGAAAGAATGACCAATAATTTGGTTGGAAATCACACAGATATAGAGGAAACTCTGCTGTCTTTTCTATTACATCGAGTTAACTTGACGATCCAATTCAATGCATCTGTCCGGTTTAACTCAGAGAAGAACTCGGTCTTATTATGATTGGGATAGACTAATGGGCTGTCAGAGACTCAATTTGGCAATGGGCTAATCTAGTGATGGGAATTGAATGTGAAGAGGAAATCTATAAAAGGGAGACTTGTATCTTTTCTCTAATTATTACCATCTTTACTTTTGTTCTAAGGTTTAGACATGATGTTTCTTCTATTTCTTCTTGTTATGAACTTCATGAACATGAGCTAATTTTTACTATTGATTAATGATTAAGTTGATTTTATATAACATGATTTTTGGTTTGATATATTAGTTTTGTATCAAATTTATCGGTTATGATTCTCTTCAAATATAGTTGCATTATTGACATCTTGCAACATGATTTGGGTATTCGTTTTGTCAAGTTGAGAATTGGTAGAACTCATATTCATACCTATAGCTAGTTTAGGATTTTTCATCGAGCGATAATCCTTGAACACAAGTAGCATAAATATGATTGTAGCTTGTAGTGATACATCCTTGTAATCATATGTGAACCATGACCTTTGTTGAATTATTTGCGCAATGTATTTCAATTGCATTGATTAGCCTAATTTCATTAATATTAATGCTCCATAGGAATTGAACTTGGTTAGCACAAGGCGTTAGGTTATTATTTTGGTAGAATTCATACTTGCATCTTTTACATGTATGTGTGATGAAATCAAGAAATTTACGGGATATTCTTTCGACTAGGTATCTTAGGGCTTTTGATAATGAGAGATTAAATATCAATTCTAATTATTATGACAAGAACATGTTTGTGAATGAAAACGAAATCCTTAACCAATATTTTCACCTTATTGATTTACGTGCATTACTTTTCCTTGTTTGCTTTTTGTTTAGTTTTATTTACATAAAATCATAAAACCCCCCTTGTTCTTTATAGGAAATCAAAACAACTTAACAATCCTAGTCCTCTCTGCGAGAACGATCCTTTCTTACCAAGTACTTCATTATATATTTTAGTAAGAAACTGTAATTATTTTTGACACATATGACAGCGATCAGCCTATTATCAAAACTTCGGACTGGAATGTAATTGAGACCGAATCCACCGTCATATTAATTTAGTTATATTCGCGCTCCTTACGCCTCTTGAATCTCGAAATACTTTGCGCAATTCATTCCCTTAGTTAACGTCCTTTACAACTTAAGAGTTTCTTCAACTTAATTGAAAACTTTAAACCAATCTCCCTTCCACGGATAAGCCTATATGTGATTTTCGTTTTGATCAAAAGGTCAAGGTGAGATAGGAAATCATTTGTAATGGACAAAGTCTAGCAAACCTCAAAATTCGGTACTTACGACTCCCGAAGAGCAGCCTAGATTATTATTCACCTCACAAGTAAAACCTACTCTGATTTCAACAAAGAATCATTATAAAGGAATATACTTGTGGAGTCACAAAGCCTGAGACGGAAAAAACTTTGTGATTTCTATATATCTTTCCTGATCGGAGTAAGACTCAACAACCAGTAGCAAGATCAAGATACATGAACTATCAAGATAAAGATAGTCGGACCTGGCTTCACAAATCCCTAAGCGAAGTCATTTTAGTCGCTAAACCTAAAAAGGTTTAAAGGATAAGACGAATCTAGTTTACAACTAGGACATACAAGAAAAGTGTCGGAGATTCAAAGATCCCAGTTGCTTGAGGTTCTCCTTATATAGTCTTTCAATATCAAAGGTTATTTTAGATTTAAGCTAAGGTAACATTGGAATCAAGCAATCAATATCCACCGTTAGATGAATCTTTGATTTGATATTAACAAAACAAAATATACACTCTGGTTAGGATGAACTGTAACCAAACATGTACAATGAATTGTTCATGAAAGGTTAGCTGAAACTAGCCAGACGAACTATAAGCTTTACCATTTTCATATAACACTTTAAGACTTTAATCTTGAGTCACGACCATAGGTTATATTGTGATCAAATATGTATAGGTGTATTTTTTAGGGAGTTGTTCAAATGTCGATTATCTCATAGAAATACTTCTGATGCATCTGAAGACATTCGACATGGTAAGTACGTGTACTTACATCCAGCTCGTGAGTTATTTTGTCATGGTACGTGTACCGGGTTTGTATACCCTTAAGACAAAACGAATTCAGGAGATCACAAAAAAAAAAAATCGTATGCATACTAGGTATATGTACCAACCTGAGCTCACGAGTCAATAGCACTTTTTGGGTTTGCATACTCGGTATGTGTACCTAAAGTTGTTGACTAACTATTGCTTTGCTAGCACGTGTACTGTGTACATTTACTATGGCTCCGGACCTATAACAGTTGTGCCAATATGTAAGCTGGTACATTTACTGTCTTGTATCCAGATTTACAATAGTTCTATATCTCTCTAATAATCATTTTGAAACATTCCCGAATAACATCATTGACACATATCATTGTTTCAGGCTATTATCAAACGATAATCTTGAATCACAATTTTGGTCATAAACAATAAATTATTCTTAACAAAATTCATCAAGTATGAACAAATGTTCTTAAGCTTAGTCAATATATTTCGAGAATATTTAAGAAGATAAACTTGACTCAAAATTTATGTTATGCATGTAAAGTCCACTTTAGTCATGCAATATAGTCTCATAGATAGAAAGGTGACAACTTGAGTACCAGGTGGTTCATTCTTCACTTACCTTTTATTGATGAAGTTCTCCAAAAGT